>NC_134525.1:1366902-1705993 GCF_027942865.1 Odontesthes bonariensis | reverse complement strand
CAGACGCTTTAATAAAGTCCTCATTTCACCTCCTGATGCAGACGCTTTAATAAAGTCCTCATTTCACCTCCTGATGCAGACGCCTTAATAAAGTCCTCATTTCACCTCCTGATGCAGACGCTTTAATAAAGTCTCATTTCACCTCCTGATGCAGACGCTTTAATAAAGTCCTCATTTCACCTCCTGATGCAGACGCCTTAATAAAGTCCTCATTTCACCTCCTGATGCAGACGCCTTAATAAAGTCCTCATTTCACCTCCTGATGCAGACGCCTTAATAAAGTCCTCATTTCACCTCCTGATGCAGACGCTTTAATAAAGTCCTCATTTCACCTCCTGATGCAGACGCTTTAATAAAGTCCTCATTTCACCTCCTGATGCAGACGCTTTAATAAAGTCCTCATTTCACCTCCTGATGCAGACGCTTTAATAAAGTCCTCATTTCACCTCCTGATGCAGACGCTTTAATAAAGTCCTCATTTCACCTCCTGATGCAGACGCTTAATAAAGTCCTCATTTCACCTCCTGATGCAGACGCTTAATAAAGTCCTCATTTCACCTCCTGATGCAGACGCCTTAATAAAGTCCTCATTTCACCTCCTGATGCAGACGCCTTAATAAAGTCCTCATTTCACCTCCTGATGCAGACGCCTTAATAAAGTCCTCATTTCACCTCCTGATGCAGACGCCTTAATAAAGTCCTCATTTCACCTCCTGATGCAGACGCCTTAATAAAGTCCTCATTTCACCTCCTGATGCAGACGCTTTAATAAAGTCCTCATTTCACCTCCTGATGCAGACGCCTTAATAAAGTCCTCATTTCACCTCCTGATGCAGACGCTTTAATAAAGTCCTCATTTCACCTCCTGATGCAGACGCTTTAATAAAGTCCTCATTTCACCTCCTGATGCAGACGCTTTAATAAAGTCCTCATTTCACCTCCTGATGCAGACGCCTTAATAAAGTCCTCATTTCACCTCCTGATGCAGACGCTTTAATAAAGTCCTCATTTCACCTCCTGATGCAGACGCTTAATAAAGTCCTCATTTCACCTCCTGATGCAGACGCCTTAATAAAGTCCTCATTTCACCTCCTGATGCAGACGCTTTAATAAAGTCCTCATTTCACCTCCTGATGCAGACGCTTTAATAAAGTCCTCATTTCACCTCCTGATGCAGACGCTTTAATAAAGTCCTCATTTCACCTCCTGATGCAGACGCTTTAATAAAGTCCTCATTTCACCTCCTGATGCAGACGCCTTAATAAAGTCCTCATTTCACCTCCTGATGCAGACGCTTTAATAAAGTCCTCATTTCACCTCCTGATGCAGACGCTTTAATAAAGTCCTCATTTCACCTCCTGATGCAGACGCTTTAATAAAGTCCTCATTTCACCTCCTGATGCAGACGCTTTAATAAAGTCCTCATTTCACCTCCTGATGCAGACGCCTTAATAAAGTCCTCATTTCACCTCCTGATGCAGACGCTTTAATAAAGTCCTCATTTCACCTCCTGATGCAGACGCTTTAATAAAGTCCTCATTTCACCTCCTGATGCAGACGCTTTAATAAAGTCCTCATTTCACCTCCTGATGCAGACGCTTTAATAAAGTCCTCATTTCACCTCCTGATGCAGACGCTTTAATAAAGTCCTCATTTCACCTCCTGATGCAGACGCCTTAATAAAGTCCTCATTTCACCTCCTGATGCAGACGCCTTAGTAAAGTCCTCATTTCACCTCCTGATGCAGACGCTTTAATAAAGTCCTCATTTCACCTCCTGATGCAGACGCTTTAATAAAGTCCTCATTTCACCTCCTGATGCAGACGCCTTAATAAAGTCCTCATTTCACCTCCTGATGCAGACGCTTTAATAAAGTCCTCATTTCACCTCCTGATGCAGACGCCTTAATAAAGTCCTCATTTCACCTCCTGATGCAGACGCTTTAATAAAGTCCTCATTTCACCTCCTGATGCAGACGCCTTAATAAAGTCCTCATTTCACCTCCTGATGCAGACGCCTTAATAAAGTCCTCATTTCACCTCCTGATGCAGACGCTTTAATAAAGTCCTCATTTCACCTCCTGATGCAGACGCTTTAATAAAGTCCTCATTTCACCTCCTGATGTAGACGCTTTAATCTACTAAAGTCCTCATTTCACCTCCTGATGCAGACGCCTTAATAAAGTCCTCATTTCACCTCCTGATGCAGACGCTTTAATAAAGTCCTCATTTCACCTCCTGATGCAGACGCTTTAATAAAGTCCTCATTTCACCTCCTGATGCAGACGCTTTAATAAAGTCCTCATTTCACCTCCTGATGCAGACGCTTTAATAAAGTCCTCATTTCACCTCCTGATGCAGACGCCTTAATAAAGTCCTCATTTCACCTCCTGATGCAGACGCTTTAATAAAGTCCTCATTTCACCTCCTGATGCAGACGCCTTAATAAAGTCCTCATTTCACCTCCTGATGCAGACGCCTTAATAAAGTCCTCATTTCACCTCCTGATGCAGACGCCTTAATAAAGTCCTCATTTCACCTCCTGATGCAGACGCCTTAATAAAGTCCTCATTTCACCTCCTGATGCAGACGCTTTAATAAAGTCCTCATTTCACCTCCTGATGCAGACGCTTTAATAAAGTCCTCATTTCACCTCCTGATGCAGACGCTTTAATAAAGTCCTCATTTCACCTCCTGATGCAGACGCCTTAATAAAGTCCTCATTTCACCTCCTGATGCAGACGCCTTAATAAAGTCCTCATTTCACCTCCTGATGCAGACGCTTTAATAAAGTCCTCATTTCACCTCCTGATGCAGACGCTTTAATAAAGTCCTCATTTCACCTCCTGATGCAGACGCCTTAATAAAGTCCTCATTTCACCTCCTGATGCAGACGCTTTAATAAAGTCCTCATTTCACCTCCTGATGCAGACGCTTTAATAAAGTCCTCATTTCACCTCCTGATGCAGACGCTTTAATAAAGTCCTCATTTCACCTCCTGATGCAGACGCTTTAATAAAGTCCTCATTTCACCTCCTGATGCAGACGCCTTAATAAAGTCCTCATTTCACCTCCTGATGCAGACGCCTTAATAAAGTCCTCATTTCACCTCCTGATGCAGACGCTTTAATAAAGTCCTCATTTCACCTCCTGATGCAGACGCCTTAATAAAGTCCTCATTTCACCTCCTGATGCAGACGCTTTAATAAAGTCCTCATTTCACCTCCTGATGCAGACGCCTTAATAAAGTCCTCATTTCACCTCCTGATGCAGACGCTTTAATAAAGTCCTCATTTCACCTCCTGATGCAGACGCTTTAATAAAGTCCTCATTTCACCTCCTGATGCAGACGCTTTAATAAAGTCCTCATTTCACCTCCTGATGCAGACGCTTTAATAAAGTCCTCATTTCACCTCCTGATGCAGACGCTTTAATAAAGTCCTCATTTCACCTCCTGATGCAGACGCCTTAATAAAGTCCTCATTTCACCTCCTGATGCAGACGCCTTAATAAAGTCCTCATTTCACCTCCTGATGCAGACGCCTTAATAAAGTCCTCATTTCACCTCCTGATGCAGACGCTTTAATAAAGTCCTCATTTCACCTCCTGATGCAGACGCTTTAATAAAGTCCTCATTTCACCTCCTGATGCAGACGCCTTAATAAAGTCCTCATTTCACCTCCTGATGCAGACGCTTTAATAAAGTCCTCATTTCACCTCCTGATGCAGACGCTTTAATAAAGTCCTCATTTCACCTCCTGATGCAGACGCTTTAATAAAGTCCTCATTTCACCTCCTGATGCAGACGCTTTAATAAAGTCCTCATTTCACCTCCTGATGCAGACGCTTTAATAAAGTCCTCATTTCACCTCCTGATGCAGACGCTTTAATAAAGTCCTCATTTCACCTCCTGATGCAGACGCCTTAATAAAGTCCTCATTTCACCTCCTGATGCAGACGCTTTAATAAAGTCCTCATTTCACCTCCTGATGCAGACGCCTTAATAAAGTCCTCATTTCACCTCCTGATGCAGACGCCTTAATAAAGTCCTCATTTCACCTCCTGATGCAGACGCTTTAATAAAGTCCTCATTTCACCTCCTGATGCAGACGCCTTAATAAAGTCCTCATTTCACCTCCTGATGCAGACGCTTTAATAAAGTCCTCATTTCACCTCCTGATGCAGACGCTTTAATAAAGTCCTCATTTCACCTCCTGATGCAGACGCTTTAATAAAGTCCTCATTTCACCTCCTGATGCAGACGCTTTAATAAAGTCCTCATTTCACCTCCTGATGCAGACGCTTTAATAAAGTCCTCATTTCACCTCCTGATGCAGACGCTTTAATAAAGTCCTCATTTCACCTCCTGATGCAGACGCCTTAATAAAGTCCTCATTTCACCTCCTGATGCAGACGCTTTAATAAAGTCCTCATTTCACCTCCTGATGCAGACGCTTTAATAAAGTCCTCATTTCACCTCCTGATGCAGACGCTTTAATAAAGTCCTCATTTCACCTCCTGATGCAGACGCCTTAATAAAGTCCTCATTTCACCTCCTGATGCAGACGATTTCACCTCCTGATGCAGACGCTTTAATAAAGTCCTCATTTCACCTCCTGATGCAGACGCTTTAATAAAGTCCTCATTTCACCTCCTGATGCAGACGCCTTAATAAAGTCCTCATTTCACCTCCTGATGCAGACGCCTTAATAAAGTCCTCATTTCACCTCCTGATGCAGACGCCTTAATAAAGTCCTCATTTCACCTCCTGATGCAGACGCTTTAATAAAGTCCTCATTTCACCTCCTGATGCAGACGCTTTAATAAAGTCCTCATTTCACCTCCTGATGCAGACGCTTTAATAAAGTCCTCATTTCACCTCCTGATGCAGACGCCTTAATAAAGTCCTCATTTCACCTCCTGATGCAGACGCTTTAATAAAGTCCTCATTTCACCTCCTGATGCAGACGCTTTAATAAAGTCCTCATTTCACCTCCTGATGCAGACGCTTTAATAAAGTCCTCATTTCACCTCCTGATGCAGACGCCTTAATAAAGTCCTCATTTCACCTCCTGATGCAGACGCTTTAATAAAGTCCTCATTTCACCTCCTGATGCAGACGCCTTAATAAAGTCCTCATTTCACCTCCTGATGCAGACGCTTTAATAAAGTCCTCATTTCACCTCCTGATGTAGACGCTTTAATAAAGTCCTCATTTCACCTCCTGATGCAGACGCTTTAATAAAGTCCTCATTTCACCTCCTGATGTAGACGCTTTAATAAAGTCCTCATTTCACCTCCTGATGTAGACGCTTTAATAAAGTCCTCATTTCACCTCCTGATGTAGACGCCTTAATAAAGTCCTCATTTCACCTCCTGATGCAGACGCTTTAATAAAGTCCTCATTTCACCTCCTGATGCAGACGCTTTAATAAAGTCCTCATTTCACCTCCTGATGCAGACGCCTTAATAAAGTCCTCATTTCACCTCCTGATGCAGACGCCTTAATAAAGTCCTCATTTCACCTCCTGATGCAGACGCTTTAATAAAGTCCTCATTTCACCTCCTGATGCAGACGCTTTAATAAAGTCCTCATTTCACCTCCTGATGCAGACGCCTTAATAAAGTCCTCATTTCACCTCCTGATGCAGACGCTTTAATAAAGTCCTCATTTCACCTCCTGATGCAGACGCCTTAATAAAGTCCTCATTTCACCTCCTGATGCAGACGCTTTAATAAAGTCCTCATTTCACCTCCTGATGCAGACGCTTTAATAAAGTCCTCATTTCACCTCCTGATGCAGACGCCTTAATAAAGTCCTCATTTCACCTCCTGATGCAGACGCCTTAATAAAGTCCTCATTTCACCTCCTGATGCAGACGCCTTAATAAAGTCCTCATTTCACCTCCTGATGCAGACGCTTTAATAAAGTCCTCATTTCACCTCCTGATGCAGACGCTTTAATAAAGTCCTCATTTCACCTCCTGATGCAGACGCTTTAATAAAGTCCTCATTTCACCTCCTGATGCAGACGCTTTAATAAAGTCCTCATTTCACCTCCTGATGCAGACGCCTTAATAAAGTCCTCATTTCACCTCCTGATGCAGACGATTTAATAAAGTCCTCATTTCACCTCCTGATGCAGACGCCTTAATAAAGTCCTCATTTCACCTCCTGATGCAGACGCTTTAATAAAGTCCTCATTTCACCTCCTGATGCAGACGCTTTAATAAAGTCCTCATTTCACCTCCTGATGCAGACGCCTTAATAAAGTCCTCATTTCACCTCCTGATGCAGACGCTTTAATAAAGTCCTCATTTCACCTCCTGATGCAGACGCCTTAATAAAGTCCTCATTTCACCTCCTGATGCAGACGCCTTAATAAAGTCCTCATTTCACCTCCTGATGCAGACGCCTTAATAAAGTCCTCATTTCACCTCCTGATGCAGACGCCTTAATAAAGTCCTCATTTCACCTCCTGATGCAGACGCTTTAATAAAGTCCTCATTTCACCTCCTGATGCAGACGCTTTAATAAAGTCCTCATTTCACCTCCTGATGCAGACGCTTTAATAAAGTCCTCATTTCACCTCCTGATGCAGACGCCTTAATAAAGTCCTCATTTCACCTCCTGATGCAGACGCCTTAATAAAGTCCTCATTTCACCTCCTGATGCAGACGCTTTAATAAAGTCCTCATTTCACCTCCTGATGCAGACGCTTTAATAAAGTCCTCATTTCACCTCCTGATGCAGACGCCTTAATAAAGTCCTCATTTCACCTCCTGATGCAGACGCTTTAATAAAGTCCTCATTTCACCTCCTGATGCAGACGCCTTAATAAAGTCCTCATTTCACCTCCTGATGCAGACGCTTTAATAAAGTCCTCATTTCACCTCCTGATGCAGACGCCTTAATAAAGTCCTCATTTCACCTCCTGATGCAGACGCCTTAATAAAGTCCTCATTTCACCTCCTGATGCAGACGCCTTAATAAAGTCCTCATTTCACCTCCTGATGCAGACGCTTTAATAAAGTCCTCATTTCACCTCCTGATGCAGACGCCTTAATAAAGTCCTCATTTCACCTCCTGATGCAGACGCTTTAATAAAGTCCTCATTTCACCTCCTGATGCAGACGCCTTAATAAAGTCCTCATTTCACCTCCTGATGCAGACGCTTTAATAAAGTCCTCATTTCACCTCCTGATGCAGACGCTTTAATAAAGTCCTCATTTCACCTCCTGATGCAGACGCTTTAATAAAGTCCTCATTTCACCTCCTGATGCAGACGCTTTAATAAAGTCCTCATTTCACCTCCTGATGCAGACGCTTTAATAAAGTCCTCATTTCACCTCCTGATGCAGACGCCTTAATAAAGTCCTCATTTCACCTCCTGATGCAGACGCTTTAATAAAGTCCTCATTTCACCTCCTGATGCAGACGCTTTAATAAAGTCCTCATTTCACCTCCTGATGCAGACGCTTTAATAAAGTCCTCATTTCACCTCCTGATGCAGACGCCTTAATAAAGTCCTCATTTCACCTCCTGATGCAGACGCTTTAATAAAGTCCTCATTTCACCTCCTGATGCAGACGCTTTAATAAAGTCCTCATTTCACCTCCTGATGCAGACGCTTTAATAAAGTCCTCATTTCACCTCCTGATGCAGACGCTTTAATAAAGTCCTCATTTCACCTCCTGATGCAGACGCCTTAATAAAGTCCTCATTTCACCTCCTGATGCAGACGCTTTAATAAAGTCCTCATTTCACCTCCTGATGCAGACGCTTTAATAAAGTCCTCATTTCACCTCCTGATGCAGACGCTTTAATAAAGTCCTCATTTCACCTCCTGATGCAGACGCTTTAATAAAGTCCTCATTTCACCTCCTGATGCAGACGCTTTAATAAAGTCCTCATTTCACCTCCTGATGCAGACGCTTTAATAAAGTCCTCATTTCACCTCCTGATGCAGACGCCTGAATAAAGTCCTCATTAGCTCAGGCAGACAGAAGCTTTCCTTCCTGCTGCTTCATCATGAATGCTTTAAGACTTTCACACAGATTCAGAACTCAGAGGTGTCTTTAAATAACAAACACAGCCCCAGATCCCAGAGATGGCTTCAGAATCTGCACAATGTGAAACGCCTTCTGTGTGGAAAGTCATTTTAATCAATATTTAACTCAAAATTACAGAAGCGTATTTCATTCACTTAAATACAAAAAAACAACTATGTTTTTCTGTCTAATTTATTTTTTGGTTTGTTTTTCGGGGTAATTTTTTCTGTTTTTCTGTCTAATTTATTTTTTGGTTTGTTTTTCGGGGTAATTTTTCCTGTTTTTCTGTCTAATTTATCTTTTGGTTTGTTTTTCGGGGGAAAATTTTTTCTGTTTTTCTGTCTATTTTAATTTTGGGTTTGGTTTAATGCTGATTCTTCACTGTTTGGGGAGATCATGTGATGATGATGGCAGCAGAGCCCCACATCCCTTTGACTTTGGCTCGGCCTGTTTCTGTTCCACAGCAGCTGATTCCCAAACGTCTCGTCACACCCGTGGGCATGGGCGTCGCACCCGTGGGGGATGGGGGTGTTTCGACACCCCCACTTTTACAGCAAGATGATTTCACCCCCCCACATTTACCAAAGGCAAACCCGTTTGCCCCATGGATGAATTATATTAACGGTTTGCCCACCCTCGTAGTGCACCAACATACAATGTGTTTTAAAGACTCTGTACCCTCTTTAGAATAATTCCATCCAGATTTGAGCAGTCTAACTATTGTAGTTTCCATACAGGACCCAGTTTAGGGCGATGAGAATACAAAAAATGCAGTAAAATGGCCCTGTTCTGCATTTTTACAAATCAGAAAAAGGTTTCACAAATCCCAAACAAGGTTTTGATGAATCTATAGCCTCTTTAGAATAATTCTATCCAGATTTGAGCAGTCTAACAGCTGTAGTTTCCATACAGGACCTAGTTTAGGGCGATCAAAATGCAGTGAAATGGCCCTTTATGCCCATCCCTTTAATTTGCTAATCGGATGCCAACTTCAGCGACGTGTCTCTGGGCTTGATGTGGCGCTCATGTGCCCCCCCACATTTAAAATCACTGATCCACCCCTGCCTGTGGGCTTCTTAGTCAACGGGACAGCTCTCCTCCACTCTGACTCCATCTCAGCAGGAGTTCCTCTCTTCTTTAAACATGAGACAAAGGGCTGATTGTCTACTTTCTTTTCCATCTTTTCTCTTTTTCCTCCCACTGCAGCATATATAAGATGAACTGCTGTTTTTAATGAAAGAGAAGAAGTTTTCTGTTCTTCTGCTTCTAGTTTTTACCTTTATTTTACAGAACGTCCCACTTTTCTTGGATTTGGCTTTTTTATCTCCTTTTCATCTTTTGTTTTGTTTCCATCTTCTTTACATTCCTTCTCTCCTCCTTTCAGCTCCTCCTTCTATCCATCTTCTTCTCTGTTCCTCCTGCTTTCTGTTTCTCCTTCTATCCATCTTCTTCTTCTTCTCTGTTCCTCCTGCTTTCTGTTTCTCCTTCTATCCATCTTCTTCTTCTCTGTTCCTCCTGCTTTCTGTTTCTCCTTCTATCCATTTTCTTCTTCTCTGTTCCTCCTGCTTTCTGTTTCTCCTTCTTTCCATCTTCTTCTTCTCTGTTCCTCCTGCTTTCTGCTTCTCCTTCTATCCATCTTCTTCTCTGTTCCTCCTGCTTTCTGCTTCTCCTTCTATCCATCTTCTTCTCTGTTCCTCCTGCTTTCTGTTTCTCCTTCTATCCATCTTCTTCTTCTCTGTTCCTCCTGCTTTCTGCTTCTCCTTCTATCCATCTTCTTCTTCTCTGTTCCTCCTCCTTTCAGCTCCTCCTTCTATCCATCTTCTTCTTCTCTGTTCCTCCTGCTTTCTGCTTCTCCTTCTATCCATCTTCTTTTTCTCTGTTCCTCCTGCTTTCTGTTTCTCCTTCTATCCATCTTCTTCTCCTCTGTTCCTCCTGCTTTCTGTTTCTCCTTCTATCCATCTTCTTCTCCTCTGTTCCTCCTGCTTTCTGTTTCTCCTTCTATCCATCTTCTTCTCTGTTCCTCCTGCTTTCTGTTTCTCCTTCTATCCATCTTCTTCTCCTCTGTTCCTCCTCCTTTCAGCTCCTCCTTCTATCCATCTTCTTCTTCTCTGTTCCTCCTGCTTTCTGTTTCTCCTTCTATCCATCTTCTTCTTCTCTGTTCCTCCTGTTTTCTGCTTCTCCTTCTATCCATCTTCTTCTTCTCTGTTCCTCCTGCTTTCTACTTCTCCTTCTATCCATCTTCTTCTTCTCTGTTCCTCCTGCTTTCTGCTTCTCCTTCTATCCATCTTCTTCTTCTCTGTTCCTCCTGCTTTCTGTTTCTCCTTCTATCCATCTTCTTCTTCTCTGTTCCTCCTGCTTTCTGCTTCTCCTTCTATCCATCTTCTTCTTCTCTGTTCCTCCTCCTTTCAGCTCCTCCTTCTATCCATCTTCTTCTTCTCTGTTCCTCCTGCTTTCTGCTTCTCCTTCTATCCATCTTCTTTTTCTCTGTTCCTTCTGCTTTCTGCTTCTCCTTCTATCCATCTTCTTCTTCTCTGTTCCTCCTGCTTTCTGTTTCTCCTTCTATCCATCTTCTTCTTCTCTGTTCCTCCTCCTTTCAGCTCCTCCTTCTATCCATCTTCTTCTTCTCTGTTCCTCCTGCTTTCTACTTCTCCTTCTATCCATCTTCTTCTTCTCTGTTCCTCCTGCATTCTGTTTCTCCTTCTATCCATCTTCTTCTTCTCTGTTCCTCCTCCTTTCAGCTCCTCCTTCTATCCATCTTCTTCTTCTCTGTTCCTCCTGCTTTCTGCTTCTCCTTCTATCCATCTTCTTTTTCTCTGTTCCTCCTGCTTTCTGTTTCTCCTTCTATCCATCTTCTTCTCCTCTGTTCCTCCTGCTTTCTGCTTCTCCTTCTATCCATCTTCTTCTCTGTTCCTCCTCCTTTCTGTTTCTCCTTCTATCCATCTTCTTCTTCTCTGTTCCTCCTGCTTTCTGCTTCTCCTTCTATCCATCTTCTTCTTCTCTGTTCCTCCTCCTTTCAGCTCCTCCTTCTATCCATCTTCTTCTTCTCTGTTCCTCCTGCTTTCTGCTTCTCCTTCTATCCATCTTCTTTTTCTCTGTTCCTCCTGCTTTCTGTTTCTCCTTCTATCCATCTTCTTCTCCTCTGTTCCTCCTGCTTTCTGTTTCTCCTTCTATCCATCTTCTTCTCCTCTGTTCCTCCTGCTTTCTGTTTCTCCTTCTATCCATCTTCTTCTCTGTTCCTCCTGCTTTCTGTTTCTCCTTCTATCCATCTTCTTCTCCTCTGTTCCTCCTCCTTTCAGCTCCTCCTTCTATCCATCTTCTTCTTCTCTGTTCCTCCTGCTTTCTGTTTCTCCTTCTATCCATCTTCTTCTTCTCTGTTCCTCCTGTTTTCTGCTTCTCCTTCTATCCATCTTCTTCTTCTCTGTTCCTCCTGCTTTCTACTTCTCCTTCTATCCATCTTCTTCTTCTCTGTTCCTCCTGCTTTCTGCTTCTCCTTCTATCCATCTTCTTCGTCTCTGTTCCTCCTGCTTTCTGTTTCTCCTTCTATCCATCTTCTTCTTCTCTGTTCCTCCTGCTTTCTGCTTCTCCTTCTATCCATCTTCTTCTTCTCTGTTCCTCCTCCTTTCAGCTCCTCCTTCTATCCATCTTCTTCTTCTCTGTTCCTCCTGCTTTCTGCTTCTCCTTCTATCCATCTTCTTCTTCTCTGTTCCTCCTCCTTTCAGCTCCTCCTTCTATCCATCTTCTTTTTCTCTGTTCCTTCTGCTTTCTGCTTCTCCTTCTATCCATCTTCTTCTTCTCTGTTCCTCCTGCTTTCTGTTTCTCCTTCTATCCATCTTCTTCTTCTCTGTTCCTCCTCCTTTCAGCTCCTCCTTCTATCCATCTTCTTCTTCTCTGTTCCTCCTGCTTTCTACTTCTCCTTCTATCCATCTTCTTCTTCTCTGTTCCTCCTGCTTTCTGTTTCTCCTTCTATCCATCTTCTTCTTCTCTGTTCCTCCTGCTTTCTGTTTCTCCTTCTATCCATCTTCTTCTTCTCTGTTCCTCCTGCTTTCTACTTCTCCTTCTATCCATCTTCTTCTTCTCTGTTCCTCCTGCTTTCTGTTTCTCCTTCTATCCATCTCCTTCTTCTCTGTTCCTCCTGCTTTCTGCTTCTCCTTCTATCCATCTTCTTCTTCTCTGTTCCTCCTGCTTTCTGCTTCTCCTTCTATCCATCTTCTTCATCTCGGTTCCTCCTGCTTTCTGTTTCTCCTTCTATCCATCTTCTTCTCTTTTCCTCCTGCTTTCTGCTTCTCCTTCTATCCATCTTCTTCTTCTCTGTTCCTCCTGCTTTCTGTTTCTCCTTCTATCCATCTTCTTCTTCTCTGTTCCTCCTGCTTTCTGTTTCTCCTTCTATCCATCTTCTTCTCGGTTCCTCCTGCTTTCTGTTTCTCCTTCTATCCATCTTCTTCTCTGTTCCTCCTGCTTTCTGCTTCTCCTTCTATCCATCTTCTTCTTCTCTGTTCCTCCTGCTTTCTGTTTCTCCTTCTATCCATCTTCTTCTTCTCTGTTCCTCCTGCTTTCTGCTTCTCCTTCTATCCTTCTTCTTCTCTGTTCCTCCTGCTTTCTGTTTCTCCTTCTATCCATCTTCTTCTCTGTTCCTCCTGCTTTCTGCTTTTCCTTCTATCCTTCTTCTTCTCTGTTCCTCCTGCTTTCCTCAGCTCCTCCTTCTATCCATCTTCTTCTTCTTCTCTGTTCCTCCTCCTTTCAGCTCCTCCTTCTATCCATCTTCTTCTCTGTTCCTCCTGCTTTCTGCTTCTCCTTCTATCCATCTTCTTCTCTGTTCCTCCTGCTTTCTGTTTCTCCTTCTATCCATCTTCTTCTCTGTTCCTCCTGCTTTCTGCTTCTCCTTCTATCCATCTTCTTCTCTGTTCCTCCTGCTTTCTGCTTCTCCTTCTATCCATCTTCTTCTTCTCTGTTCCTCCAGCTTTCTGCTTCTCCTTCTATCCTTCTTCTTCTCTGTTCCTCCTGCTTTCTGTTTCTCCTTCTATCCTTCTTCTTCTCTGTTCCTCCTGCTTTCCTCAGCTCCTCCTTCTATCCATCTTCTTCTTCTCTGTTCCTCCTGCTTTCTGTTTCTCCTTCTTTCCATCTTCTTCTCCTCTGTTCCTCCTGCTTTCTATTTCTCCTTCTATCCATCTTCTTCTTCTCTGTTCCTCCTGCTTTCTGTTTCTCCTTCTACCCATCTTCTTCTCCTCTGTTCCTTCTGCTTGCTGTTTCTCCTTCTATCCATCTTATTCTCTGTTCCTCCTGCTTTCTGCTTCTCCTTCTATCCATCTTCTTCTTCTCTGTTCCTCCTGCTTTCTGTTTCTCCTTCTATCCATCTTCTTCTTCTCTGTTCCTCCTGCTTTCTGTTTCTCCTTCTATCCATCTTCTTCTTCTCTGTTCCTCCTGCTTTCTATTTCTCCTTCTATCCATCTTCTTCTCCTCTGTTCCTCCTGCTTTCTGTTTCTCCTTCTATCCATCTTCTTCTTCTCTGTTCCTCCTGCTTTCTGCTTCTCCTTCTATCCATCTTCTTCTCCTCTGTTCCTCCTGCTTTCTGTTTCTCCTATCCATCTTCTTCTCCTCTGTTCCTCCTGCTTTCTGTTTCTCCTTCTATCCATCTTCTTCTTCTCTGTTCCTCCTGCTTTCTGCTTCTCCTTCTATCCATCTTCTTCTTCTCTGTTCCCCCTGCTTTCTGTTTCTCCTTCTATCCATCTTCTTCTTCTCTGTTCCTCCTGCTTTCTGTTTCTCCTTCTATCCATCTTCTTCTTCTCTGTTCCTCCTGCTTTCTGCTTCTCCTTCTATCCATCTTCTTCTTCTCTGTTCCTCCTGCTTTCTGTTTCTCCTTCTATCCATCTTCTTCTTCTCTGTTCCTCCTGCTTTCTGCTTCTCCTTCTATCCATCTTCTTCTTCTCTGTTCCTCCTGCTTTCTGTTTCTCCTTCTATCCATCTTCTTCTTCTCTGTTCCTCCTGCTTTCTGCTTCTCCTTCTATCCATCTTCTTCTTCTCTGTTCCTTCTGCTTTCTGTTTCTCCTTCTATCCATCTTCTTCTCTGTTCCTCCTACTTTCTGCTTCTCCTTCTATCCTTCTTCTTCTCTGTTCCTCCTGCTTTCCTCAGCTCCTCCTTCTATCCATCTTCTTCTTCTTCTCTGTTCCTCCTGCTTTCTGTTTCTCTTTCTATCCATCTTCTTCTTCTTCTCTGTTCCTCCTGCTTTCCTCGGCTCCTCCTTCTTCTCCTCCTTCTCCCGTTCAGGGGACACTGAATGTCTTCCTCTGTTTCCTGGAGCCTTCCTCCTCCGGTGGCTTTCTGACTCTTTGTTACCTCTCGCTGCAGTAATGACTTTCTTTCTGGTGAAGTCAGAGAAAGCTGAGACGTTTGGCAGAGAAAGGCGGGCTTTGTTGTTCGGCTCTCAGCCGGAACGCAGCAGAAACATTAAAACTCCTTAATGACATTCCTGTGTGCGCAGACATTCTTTGACCGCAGAAGAACTTCTGAATGAACTTAAAGGTTTTCGGGAGCCTGCAGCGTTCTGCTGGAAACTTCTGGAACAAACTAAAAAAGACTTCACAGATGTGAGACTCTTGGTGTGCAGAGACTCCAGCTGAGAGCTTATTTTAGGTAAAACATCTCCGCCTCTCAGAGCAGAAGCCATGCACTGAAAAAAGTGACTTTTTGGTGAAGTAAACTATCAGAGTAACTGTCATCATTTCTACCTTGTATTTTAAAGATTCAGTAAGAACTAAAGCTTCTTAAAGGAGAATTCCGGCCATTTTACAAACATATCCCATCTGTTGGAGACCCAGGGAAGTTGGCCAAAGGGAAAACCCCAAGAAATGTTCATGCCCGCTGCGCAAAGTTGTCCGATTGCGCTGATTTCCATGAAAGCGGGCTCTATCGGGCAAGCTTTGAACCTTTCCTGAGGCTCTTAACAAGTATCAAAATACTTTTGACCGAATTGGCCGTGGTGTCAGTAGCAATACAATTCAACCCAGGGGCTAACCGTACCATTAGCTAGCACAGACATGATTTTTGGTTGTTTTTATTTTAGAAAACTTTATTATTTTATCTTTATGTGAGTTTTGCAGATGTTTTAAATGATTGTTTTGTGTATCGGAGCTTTTTTCCGTCCCCCTGTGGGATTTTTTCAGCTGTTTTTGGTTCCTTGGTCATCGTTTTGAATCTCTTTGAGCGTCTCGTCAGTCTCCATCAGTGGTCCAACCCGTGAAAGCGGGGCGGGTGGAGCTTAAAACAGCTGTCCAACCAATCACCCGATCCCTGAGCAGACTGAACTCTGTT
This sequence comes from Odontesthes bonariensis, assembly GCF_027942865.1. Lineage (NCBI taxonomy): Eukaryota > Metazoa > Chordata > Actinopteri > Atheriniformes > Atherinopsidae > Odontesthes > Odontesthes bonariensis. Next base: position 1,690,637 of record NC_134525.1, on the reverse strand, counting down.
CTGGGTTCCAGTCGGAAACACTTTGGATTAAAGCTGCGGGGGAGTCCAGAAGCAACTCTGACATAAATGAAGGTGACTCACAGAAAAGGAAGTTTCTGTTGCTGAAGAATAAAACAATCAGACGAAGTAGAAGGCCTCAGTGTGAGTTCCAGCTCCACAGAGAGCGATTTATGGGCGCTGGCGGCGGCTCAGAGGTCAGCCGCAGTAATGTACAGTATCCCCACCGGACTGCAGAGTAAATCAACACCTCATGAGAGCTCCTGTTGTGCTGAGCAGAACAATGGTGTGATTTTTATGAGCTGTGGGCTGAATGGCTCATTTTCAGCTCTGTGTGTGCACGTCTCTGACACACATGGCGTGGGCAGGCGGGCCGACCTCAGGTCGCTTCACTGGAAGCGTGGGCCGCTCTCACAGATGGCGGCTCCGCTGCTCTCCATCAAGCACAAACTCTGCAGCCTCCCTGATGAGCCAATCAGCAGGTGGCTGGTTTTTATACGAGCCGACTTCATGAAGCATTAAACACCCACAGAGGTCAGAGGTCAGCAGGTGACACACCCAGGAGGAGGGAAACGTACCCGTCACTCTCCTCAAAGACTCATTTCTAGCATTCAGACTCCTCCGGGGACGAGTTCATTCGTAGTTCTAAACTTGAGCTGGGCGAGTTAACTCGTTATTATCGCGTTAACGCGGCAATTATTTAACGCCGATAAATATTTTATCGCGCATTAATGCATGTTTTATTTTATTTATTTATTTAAATTTAAAAAAACAATTTTGGGGCTTTTGTGCCTTTAATGGAAAGTTCAGAGAGACAGGAAGCAGGGGGCAGAAAGAGGGGGAACGACACGCAGCACAGGACCGTCCAATGCGGGACTGGAACCGGGGCCAGCTGCAGCGAGGACTATAGCCTCTGTACATGGGGCGCCTGCTCAAACCACTACGCCACCGACCACCCCTGTTTTATTATTTATTTTATTATTATAAAAGTCTGTTGCTGACAGGTTTTTATTCTGTAAAAGTCTGCTGCTGTCTGCTGTGGAACAGGAAAAGAAAGTAATCGGCGGATCCACCAAACATGGAGAAGGGTACGGAACTTTTACTCGGCCATTTTCATGTTAAAGTTCTTCCAGACGGCGGAGTCGACAGAACCAAAGTCATCTGTAAACACTGCCAAGTTGAATTGTCTTCTCAGCGTAGTAGTTCCAGTCTAAAATATCACTTAAAGGCAAAACACACAACTGATAGCAGCAAGTCATTCAAGGAAACAGACAGTGGAGCGAGGCTTCTACATAAAAACTACAGAAAGATGCTGATGTTAAAAGTGTGTTTGCACAACAAATGTTATGGCACTTTCATTCATATGGCAGCACATTTAAAATAAAGCTAAATGCTAAAAGCTATACGCTACTTTTGGATTCATTTTGGGATTCTGCGTACAAATGCGATTAATCGTGATTAATTAGATTAAACATTTTAATCGTTGCCCAGCCCTAGTTTTAACATATTCAGGGTGTTTGTGGCACTTTTCTCTCTTACAGCATCCGTTACTCTGACAGCCAGCAGCTCCTTTCCTCCCGGAGGAGTCGGCAGACTCAGACCAACGCTCACTGCGTCTAACGTTAAGTCGTGTTTAACCGACACAAACTGAACTGCTGAACACTGAGATGCATTTTCATTGATCTACTGTGGGTAATACGGTTTTTCTGGCAGGTTAAAGAGACGTCTCACCTCTGAATCTGAAGAGGAGGTTCAGACGTTGGATAGAAACGGAGTGAACTGCATTCTGGGGTCATTTAAGAGAAAACCACAGGATCCATCACCATGACGCTCACAGTGGCTGTATATATGTGGAGGATAAAAACATTTATTCATAAATCTTAGAACAGAAGTACAGATATAAGCGTTCCAACGCTCTGTGTTTATCTCATGTGGGTCAAATCCAACTCTCCATCAGGAGAAAATGCATTTCCTAAACATAAAACAGGTGGAACGGGTAGAGTTCCTGATCCTAAACGGTGAGTTTGCTATCGAACCGACGGTTTCCCCCGCAGGTCTTTGCTGGTACTGGACATTAAATCTTTCACCTTTGCAGCTGCCTGAGCTGCAGCCACGTTCATGCACACCTGAGACGCCCCGACCTATAAATCTTTCCCTGAGACCCTCACAGGGCGGCCTGCTGTCAGCTGTCAGGATGCTGACGGACGGCCTGCAGCAGGAACTCTGGAGGTAAAACCAACAAACCTAAAGGTGAACATATTCTGACATGTGAGCCATAATGCTGCTTCAAACTTTCCTTTCTGATAAAGCTTATAGTTAGGGACAGCTCAACATCCCATAGTTAAGCTGCATTAGGCCCAGACTGCTGGGGGAGCTCATCTGTCACACTTTTCCTCACTTTACTCTCTTTTTCCCCCATTTAATTTCTCAAATGACACACTGGAAAAAATGCCCCTCCAAAAATAAGTAAGAAAAACAACAAATACGAAACGTCTGTTGCTTGAAATAAGCAAAAAAATCTGCCAATGGAACTAGTGAAAATTGTCTTGTCCAGATTTCTTGAAATAAAATGTGATATTTAGGACTTTTGAGATAAAAGTGATCTTGAAATTAGCTTAAAAACCTCTTCAAATGAAAAAAAAAAAGCTTGTTTCATATGAAATCCGACTCAAAACAATTTGTTTTCAAGACTTTTTCATATAACAAGATATTCCAGATGTGTTGTATTAAAACAAGTCCCTATATCTGGCTGAAATGGTGCTTGTTAGGCAGTTGTGTCTTATATTAAGTGTAATGAGATACTCAATGAGACAAATATACTTGGTAAGATTTAGATTTAGATTTTTTCCAGTGTATTATGTCCATGTGACATTATTGTGGTCATTAACTCGTGTTTCCCTGTTCCAACAGATATCCTTTGAATGGTGTTACAGTGTTTGTTTTCCCCTCTTTTCTGTCTCAAACCCCAGCTGGTGGAGGCGGATGGCCACCCTTCCTGAGTCTGGTTCTGGTTCTGGTTCTGGTTCTGGTTCTGGTTCTGCCAGAGGTTTCTTCCTGTTCAAAGGGAGTCGTTTCTCTCCACAGTCGCCTCAGGCACGCTCAGGACGGGAGATTGGACTGAAGACAAGTTTCAGTGCAATCTGTTGGTTTCCTTAGCGAGGAAATTGTTTTTGAATTGGCTCTATATGAACGAATTGGATTATTTTGTAAATAATTATGATTACAATGAATTGAACTCCAATTGGCTTGAATTGTACTTTATTATTTAAGTGCCTTGAGATGACATTTGTTGTATTTGGCGCTTTATATATAAAACTGAATTGAATTGAATTGTTTTTATCAGAAACAGAACCATAACCAGCTCCAGCCTTCCACAGGGTTCGGGTTTCGGGCTTTGGGGTTCTTGTCGGTTTCTGGACTGATTTCCTCTCTTTAAGCCGCCCTTTCTTCTCTCTGTGGATCCAGCTCTCAGAGACGTGATGCAGAACACTTCCTGACGTCTTTTTGCAGCTCGGGCGTGTAGCTGCAGGTGACTTTTAGGAAACCTTCCCCGCTCCTGCAGCTGTTTGTTCAGTCCATGAACGGCTCATTTCTTTGCTGTTCCGGCTGCCTGCCAGCACCTGCCATGTGTTTCAGGACCCTGCGTCGGGTTACAGCTGCTGAACCGAAGCCTCGCTGCTGCTGTTTCTACAACCGGAAACCAAGAGTTTCCCAACGAGTCCATGAATGAGACATTTTTACATCTGTAAATAACTCAGATTTATCCCCACGACATCCTACGGGAATGTAAAGGTTGGGATGGAGGCATAGGTGGTGGTGCAGCTGTATTTTTCAGCAGGTTCCAGATGTGCAGGCAGCTCAGTTCCACTGCAGTCCTGCTGCTGGGACACTGGAATGAATCAGATCGTCCCTGAACATTAGCCTCACTCGGACAGAGCCGTTCTATAACGGTCCTCCTGGTATTCTGTTCTGATAACTGCCCTCCCCCAGGGGAACTGTTTCAGTCTGCATTCCCACATGAGTCGGACCTGATGGGGACTGATGCGTCGCAGCCGTCTGCGACAGCGCCGTGTTACTTTAGCGCCACATTCAACAACAAAACAGAACAAAACAAAACCCGGTAAAAGTAAGATGTTTCACCACCTGAAAACATCTGGAACTGACCCTGCTGCAGTTCCAGATGTTTCACCACCTGAAAACATCTGGAACTGAGCTGCTGCAGTTCCAGATGTTTCACCACCTGAAAACATCTGGAACTGACCCTGCTGCAGTTCCAGGTGTTTCACCACCTGAAAACATCTGGAACTGAGCTGCTGCAGTTCCAGGTGTTTCACCACCTGAAAACATCTGGAACTGAGCTGCTGCAGTTCCAGGTGTTTCACCACCTGAAAACATCTCACATACAGCAGAGAAGAAGACCCATGAATCGTCCATCAGGCAGGAACAGGACAGCCTTCCTCTGCCAGAGGTCCAACAGCTGGACTCCTCAGCTCCAGATGTTTACAGATGTTGTTAAAGGAAGAGGGGATGCTGCACAGTGGGAAACACGGAGCCATCCCAGTATTTATGAGACGTGTTTCTGCCATCAGACTGATGTAGTAAAATGTCTCACTTTCAGCATTTGGGACATTTTCCGTGTTCTGGATAAAAAGTAAAAAGTTGTTTTGTGAGGTCCCTTCACTCTGTTTTCATACACAAAGCTTCGCACCGTGAGCAGACCGCACACGAAGCAGCGGTGCGTCAGCCTCCTTCATGCTGCTGCACTTTGTTGCTTTAACGTCCTCTGCATGGAGGAATATTTCACCAGCCGTGTGACAGTTTGACACGGCGAGGCGGCGGCGGCTTTTTGCCCAGACGGGTTTATGCTGCTGGATTCAGAACCTGTCAAAGCTCCCATTCATCCTCACAGCGAGCGTTCTGCTGTAAGAGCGACTTAAAGAGGGCGTGAGGAAGAGACGGGACGCATGCAAACATGAACACACCTACAGCGGCCCGCACAAAGGGCCGATTGTGAGAAGAGGACAGAAACCATGTCTGTTTGGGGTTAGCACGCACGGCGGAGCGGCAAAAACAGCACAAAGAGCAGCAGAAACAGCACAAAGAGCAGCAGAAACAGCACAAAGAGCAGCAGAAACAGCACAAAGAGCAGCGGAAACAGCACAAAGAGCAGCAGAAACAGCACAAAGAGCAGCAGAAACAGCACAAAGAGCAGCAGAAACAGCACAAAGAGCAGCAAAAACAACACAAAGAGCAGCAGAAACAGCACAAAGAGCAGCGGAAACAGCACAAAGAGCAGCAGAAACAGCACAAAGAGCAGCAGAAACAGCACAAAGAGCAGCAGAAACAGCACAAAGAGCAGCAGAAACAACACAAAGAGCAGCAGAAACAGCACAAAGAGCAGCAGAAACAACACAAAGAGCAGCAGAAACAGCACAAAGAGCAGCGGAAACAGCACAAAGAGCAGCAGAAACAGCACAAAGAGCAGCAGAAACAGCACAAAGAGCAGCAGAAACCGCACAAAGAGCAGCAGAAACAGCACAAAGAGCAGCAGAAACCGCACAAAGAGCAGCAGAAACATCACAAAGGGCAGCAGAAACAGCACAAAGAGCAGCAGAAACATCACAAAGAGCAGCAGAAACAGCACAAAGAGCAGCAGAAACATCACAAAGAGCAGCAGAAACCGCACAAAGAGCAGCAGAAACAACACAAAGAGCAGCAGAAACAGCACAAAGAGCAGCAGAAACAGCACAAAGAGCAGCAGAAACAGCACAAAGAGCAGCAGAAACAACACAAAGAGCAGCAGAAACAACACAAAGAGCAGCAGAAACAGCACAAAGGGCAGCAGAAACAGCACAAAGAGCAGCAGAAACAGCACAAAGAGCAGCAGAAACAGCACAAAGGGCAGCAGAAACATCACAAAGAGCAGCAGAAACATCACAAAGAGCAGCAGAAACAACACAAAGAGCAGCAGAAACAACACAAAGAGCAGCAGAAAAAACACAAAGAGCAGCAGAAACATCACAAAGAGCAGCAGAAACCGCACAAAGAGCAACAGGAACAGCACAAAGGGCAGCAGAAACAGCACAAAGAGCAGCAGAAACCGCACAAAGAGCAGCAGAAACAGCACAAAGAGCAGCAGAAACATCACAAAGAGCAGCAGAAACAGCACAAAGAGCAGCAGAAACATCACAAAGAGCAGCAGAAAAATCACAAAGAGTAGCAGAAACAACACAAAGAGCAGCAGAAACAACACAAAGAGCAGCAGAAACAACACAAAGAGCAGCAGAAAAAACACAAAGAGCAGCAGAAACATCACAAAGAGCAGCAGAAACCGCACAAAGAGCAACAGGAACAGCACAAAGGGCAGCAGAAACAGCACAAAGAGCAGCAGAAACCGCACAAAGAGCAGCAGAAACAACACAAAGAGCCGCAGAAACAACACAAAGAGCAGCAGAAACATCACAAAGAGCAGCAGAAACATCACAAAGAGCAGCAGAAACATCACAAAGAGCAGCAGAAACAACACAAAGAGCAGCAGAAACAACACAAGGAGCAGCAGAAACAACACAAAGAGCAGCAGAAACAACACAAAGAGCAGCAGAAACATCACAAAGAGCAGCAGAAACAACACAAAGAGCAGCAGAAACATCACAAAGATCAGCAGAAACAACACAAAGATCAGCAGAAACAACACAAAGAGCAGCAGAAACATCACAAAGAGCAGCAGAAACAACACAAAGATCAGCAGAAACAACACAAAGATCAGCAGAAACATCACAAAGAGCAGCAGAAACAACACAAAGAGCAGCAGAAACAACACAAAGAGCAGCAGAAACAACACAAAGAGCAGCAGAAACAACACAAAGAGAAGCAGAAACAGCACAAAGAGCAGCAGAAACAGCACAAAGAGCAGCAGAAACATCACAAAGAGCAGCAGAAACAGCACAAAGAGCAGCAGAAACAGCACAAAGAGCAGCAGAAACAACACAAAGAGCAGCAGAAACAACACAAAGAGCAGCAGAAACAACACAAAGAGAAGCAGAAACAGCACAAAGAGCAGCAGAAACAGCACAAAGAGCAGCAGAAACATCACAAAGAGCAGCAGAAACAACACAAAGAGCAGCAGAAACAGCACAAAGAGCAGCAGAAACACCACAAAGAGCAGCAGAAACAACACAAAGAGCAGCAGAAACAACACAAAGAGCAGCAGAAACATCACAAAGAGCAGCAGAAAAGGTACATCCTGTCTGAACAACAAGCTCAGACAGGTGGGGTCTGCGGCTGGAGGTCCTTTCCTGTTGCATCAGAGCTAAATGTTCAGCTTCTTTACTCTGAAGGAGTGTTTGTTACGATTTCACCGCCTGAGAAGTGGCACGTGAGTGAAAAGTGTTTCACACTTTATTGTGCCACAGCAGGGGTCATCTCAGGGCGTTCTAAAGAAATAAACCCTCTGGGCCCCGGGATCGTGCTGACTGTGGTTAACCATGATTTAGAGAAAAGGGACAGCGAGCTTCTCCGGCTGCAGGGGAAAGATGTGGTGGAGCACGACTCCAGCTTTCCTGCAGCCGTTGCAAGAATTTAGCATTTCTAACATCCTGACTAAGCTTCTGCTCACTGCTCCAAACCCAGAAGGAACACGAGGAGATTTAATTCAGCTCCTGCAGAGCCTGAAAGGAGGTATTTTTCTCACCAACAGCACATCAGCTCAACTCGTTTGTCTTTAATACGAAGCTCAACAATAAGCCCGAGTCTTTACAAGCTGCCGAGTCCCCAGAACTTTGTTTCTTTCTTACATCAGAGCTGCAGTCCCCTGAACTTTGTTTCTTTCTCACATCAGAGCTGCCGAGTCCCCAGAACTTTGTTTCTTTCTTACATCAGAGCTGCAGTCCCCAGAACTTTGTTTCTTTCTTACATCAGAGCTGCAGAGCCCTGAACTTTGTTTCTTTCTTACATCAGAGCTGCCGAGTCCCCAGAACTTTGTTTCTTTCTCACAGAGCTGCTGAGTCCCCAGAACTTTGTTTCTTTCTCACATCAGAGCTGCAGTCCCCAGAACTTTGTTTCTTTCTTACATCAGAGCTGCAGAGTCCCCAGAACTTTGTTTCTTTCTTACATCAGAGCTGCAGAGTCCCCAGAACTTTGTTTCTTTCTCACATCAGAGCTGCAGTCCCCAGAACTTTGTTTCTTTCTCACATCAGAGCTGCAGAGTCCCCAGAACTTTGTTTCTTTCTCACATCAGAGCTGCAGAGTCCCCAGAACTTTGTTTCTTTCTTACATCAGAGCTGCAGTCCCCAGAACTTTGTTTCTTTCTTACATCAGAGCTGCAGTCCCCAGAACTTTGTTTCTTTCTTACATCAGAGCTGCAGAGTCCCCAGAACTTTGTTTCTTTCTTACATCAGAGCTGCAGTCCCCGAACTTTGTTTCTTTCTTACATCAGAGCTGCAGAGTCCCCAGAACTTTGTTTCTTTCTTACATCAGAGCTGCAGAGTCCCCAGAACTTTGTTTCTTTCTTACATCAGAGCTGCAGAGTCCCCAGAACTTTGTTTCTTTCTTACATCAGAGCTGCAGAGTCCCCAGAACTTTGTTTCTTTCTCACATCAGAGCTGCAGAGTCCCCAGAACTTTGTTTCTTTCTTACATCAGAGCTGCAGTCCCCAGAACTTTGTTTCTTTCTTACATCAGAGCTGCAGAGTCCCCAGAACTTTGTTTCTTTCTTACATCAGAGCTGCAGAGTCCCCAGAACTTTGTTTCTTTCTCACATCAGAGCTGCAGAGTCCCCAGAACTTTGTTTCTTTCTTACATCAGAGCTGCAGAGTCCCCAGAACTTTGTTTCTTTCTTACATCAGAGCTGCAGAGTCCCCAGAACTTTGTTTCTTTCTTACATCAGAGCTGCAAAGTCCCCAGAACTTTGTTTCTTTCTCACATCAGAGCTGCAGTCCCCAGAACTTTGTTTCTTTCTCACATCAGAGCTGCAGAGTCCCCAGAACTTTGTTTCTTTGTTACATCAGAGCTGCAGTCCCCAGAACTTTGTTTCTTTCTTACATCAGAGCTGCAGAGTCCCCAGAACTTTGTTTCTTTCTTACATCAGAGCTGCAGTCCCCAGAACTTTGTTTCTTTCTTACATCAGAGCTGCAGTCCCCAGAACTTTGTTTCTTTCTTACATCAGAGCTGCAGAGTCCCCAGAACTTTGTTTCTTTCTTACATCAGAGCTGCAGAGTCCCCAGAACTTTGTTTCTTTCTCACATCAGAGCTGCAGAGTCCCCAGAACTTTGTTTCTTTGTTACATCAGAGCTGCAGAGTCCCCAGAACTTTGTTTCTTTCTTACATCAGAGCTGCAGAGTCCCCAGAACTTTGTTTCTTTCTTACATCAGAGCTGCAGTCCCCAGAACTTTGTTTCTTTCTTACATCAGAGCTGCAGTCCCCAGAACTTTGTTTCTTTCTTACATCAGAGCTGCAGAGTCCCCAGAACTTTGTTTCTTTCTTACATCAGAGCTGCAGAGTCCCCAGAACTTTGTTTCTTTCTTACATCAGAGCTGCAGAGTCCCCAGAACTTTGTTTCTTTCTTACATCAGAGCTGCAGTCCCCAGAACTTTGTTTCTTTCTTACATCAGAGCTGCAGAGTCCCCAGAACTTTGTTTCTTTCTTACATCAGAGCTGCAGAGTCCCCAGAACTTTGTTTCTTTCTTACATCAGAGCTGCAGTCCCCAGAACTTTGTTTCTTTCTTACATCAGAGCTGCAGTCCCCAGAACTTTGTTTCTTTCTTACATCAGAGCTGCAGTCCCCAGAACTTTGTTTCTTTCTTACATCAGAGCTGCCAAGTCCCCAGAACTTTGTTTCTTTCTTACATCAGAGCTGCAGAGTCCCCAGAACTTTGTTTCTTTCTCACATCAGAGCTGCAGTCCCCAGAACTTTGTTTCTTTCTTACATCAGAGCTGCAGAGTCCCCAGAACTTTGTTTCTTTCTTACAGCAGAGCTGCAGAGTCCCCAGAACTTTGTTTCTTTCTTACATCAGAGCTGCAGAGTCCCCAGAACTTTGTTTCTTTCTCACATCAGAGCTGCAGAGTCCCCAGAACTTTGTTTCTTTCTTACATCAGAGCTGCCGAGTCCCCAGAACTTTGTTTCTTTCTCACATCAGAGCTGCAGTCCCCAGAACTTTGTTTCTTTCTCACATCAGAGCTGCAGAGTCCCCAGAACTTTGTTTCTTTCTTACATCAGAGCTGCAGAGTCCCCAGAACTTTGTTTCTTTCTTACATCAGAGCTGCAGTCCCCAGAACTTTGTTTCTTTCTTACATCAGAGCTGCAGAGTCCCCAGAACTTTGTTTCTTTCTTACATCAGAGCTGCAGTCCCCGAACTTTGTTTCTTTCTTACATCAGAGCTGCAGAGTCCCCAGAACTTTGTTTCTTTCTTACATCAGAGCTGCAGAGTCCCCAGAACTTTGTTTCTTTCTTACATCAGAGCTGCAGAGTCCCCAGAACTTTGTTTCTTTCTCACATCAGAGCTGCAGTCCCCAGAACTTTGTTTCTTTCTTACATCAGAGCTGCAGAGTCCCCAGAACTTTGTTTCTTTCTTACATCAGAGCTGCAGAGTCCCCAGAACTTTGTTTCTTTCTCACATCAGAGCTGCAGTCCCCAGAACTTTGTTTCTTTCTTACATCAGAGCTGCAGTCCCCAGAACTTTGTTTCTTTCTTACATCAGAGCTGCAGAGTCCCCAGAACTTTGTTTCTTTCTTACATCAGAGCTGCAGAGTCCCCAGAACTTTGTTTCTTTCTCACATCAGAGCTGCAGAGTCCCCAGAACTTTGTTTCTTTCTCACATCAGAGCTGCAGAGTCCCCAGAACTTTGTTTCTTTCTTACATCAGAGCTGCAGAGTCCCCAGAACTTTGTTTCTTTCTTACATCAGAGCTGCAGTCCCCAGAACTTTGTTTCTTTCTTACATCAGAGCTGCAGAGTCCCCAGAACTTTGTTTCTTTCTTACATCAGAGCTGCAGTCCCCAGAACTTTGTTTCTTTCTCACATCAGAGCTGCAGAGTACCCAGTACTTTGTTTCTTTCTCACATCAGAGCTGCAGAGTCCCCAGAACTTTGTTTCTTTCTTACATCAGAGCTGCAGTCCCCAGAACTTTGTTTCTTTCTTACAGCAGAGCTGCAGAGTCCCCAGAACTTTGTTTCTTTCTTACAGCAGAGCTGCAGAGTCCCCAGAACTTTGTTTCTTTCTTACATCAGAGCTGCAAAGTCCCCAGAACTTGTTTCTTTCTCACATCAGAGCTGCAGTCCCCAGAACTTTGTTTCTTTCTCACATCAGAGCTGCAGAGTCCCCAGAACTTTGTTTCTTTGTTACATCAGAGCTGCAGTCCCCAGAACTTTGTTTCTTTCTTACATCAGAGCTGCAGTCCCCAGAACTTTGTTTCTTTCTTACATCAGAGCTGCAGAGTCCCCAGAACTTTGTTTCTTTCTCACATCAGAGCTGCAGAGTCCCCTGAACTTTGTTTCTTTCTTACATCAGAGCTGCAGAGTCCCCAGAACTTTGTTTCTTTCTTACATCAGAGCTGCAGAGTCCCCAGAACTTTGTTTCTTTCTTACATCAGAGCTGCAGTCCCCAGAACTTTGTTTCTTTCTCACAGCAGAGCTGCAGAGTCCCCTGAACTTTGTTTCTTTCTTACATCAGAGCTGCCGAGTCCCCAGAACTTTGTTTCTTTCTTACATCAGAGCTGCAGAGTCCCCAGAACTTTGTTTCTTTCTTACATCAGAGCTGCAGAGTCCCCAGAACTTTGTTTCTTTCTCACATCAGAGCTGCAGAGTCCCCAGAACTTTGTTTCTTTGTTACATCAGAGCTGCAGAGTCCCCAGAACTTTGTTTCTTTCTTACATCAGAGCTGCAGAGTCCCCAGAACTTTGTTTCTTTCTTACATCAGAGCTGCAGTCCCCAGAACTTTGTTTCTTTCTTACATCAGAGCTGCAGTCCCCAGAACTTTGTTTCTTTCTTACATCAGAGCTGCAGAGTCCCCAGAACTTTGTTTCTTTCTTACATCAGAGCTGCAGAGTCCCCAGAACTTTGTTTCTTTCTTACATCAGAGCTGCAGTCCCCAGAACTTTGTTTCTTTCTTACATCAGAGCTGCAGAGTCCCCAGAACTTTGTTTCTTTCTTACATCAGAGCTGCAGAGTCCCCAGAACTTTGTTTCTTTCTTACATCAGAGCTGCAGAGTCCCCAGAACTTTGTTTCTTTCTTACATCAGAGCTGCAGAGTCCCCAGAACTTTGTTTCTTTCTTACATCAGAGCTGCAGAGTCCCCAGAACTTTGTTTCTTTCTTACATCAGAGCTGCAGAGTCCCCAGAACTTTGTTTCTTTCTTACATCAGAGCTGCAGTCCCCAGAACTTTGTTTCTTTCTTACATCAGAGCTGCAGTCCCCAGAACTTTGTTTCTTTCTTACATCAGAGCTGCCAAGTCCCCAGAACTTTGTTTCTTTCTTACATCAGAGCTGCAGAGTCCCCAGAACTTTGTTTCTTTCTCACATCAGAGCTGCAGTCCCCAGAACTTTGTTTCTTTCTTACATCAGAGCTGCAGAGTCCCCAGAACTTTGTTTCTTTCTTACAGCAGAGCTGCAGAGTCCCCAGAACTTTGTTTCTTTCTTACATCAGAGCTGCAGAGTCCCCAGAACTTTGTTTCTTTCTTACATCGGAGCTGCAGAGTCCCCAGAACTTTGTTTCTTTCTTACATCAGAACTGCAGTCCCCAGAACTTTGTTTCTTTCTCACATCAGAGCTGCAGTCCCCAGAACTTTGTTTCTTTCTTACATCAGAGCTGCAGAGTCCCCAGAACTTTGTTTCTTTCTTACATCAGAGCTGCAGTCCCCAGAACTTTGTTTCTTTCTTACATCAGAGCTGCAGTCCCCAGAACTTTGTTTCTTTCTTACATCAGAGCTGCCAAGTCCCCAGAACTTTGTTTCTTTCTTACATCAGAGCTGCAGAGTCCCCAGAACTTTGTTTCTTTCTCACATCAGAGCTGCAGTCCCCAGAACTTTGTTTCTTTCTTACATCAGAGCTGCAGAGTCCCCAGAACTTTGTTTCTTTCTTACAGCAGAGCTGCAGAGTCCCCAGAACTTTGTTTCTTTCTTACATCAGAGCTGCAGAGTCCCCAGAACTTTGTTTCTTTCTCACATCAGAGCTGCAGAGTCCCCAGAACTTTGTTTCTTTCTTACATCAGAGCTGCCGAGTCCCCAGAACTTTGTTTCTTTCTCACATCAGAGCTGCAGTCCCCAGAACTTTGTTTCTTTCTCACATCAGAGCTGCAGAGTCCCCAGAACTTTGTTTCTTTCTTACATCAGAGCTGCAGAGTCCCCAGAACTTTGTTTCTTTCTTACATCAGAGCTGCAGAGTCCCCAGAACTTTGTTTCTTTCTTACATCAGAGCTGCAGTCCCCAGAACTTTGTTTCTTTCTTACATCAGAGCTGCAGAGTCCCCAGAACTTTGTTTCTTTCTTACATCAGAGCTGCAGTCCCCGAACTTTGTTTCTTTCTTACATCAGAGCTGCAGAGTCCCCAGAACTTTGTTTCTTTCTTACATCAGAGCTGCAGAGTCCCCAGAACTTTGTTTCTTTCTTACATCAGAGCTGCAGAGTCCCCAGAACTTTGTTTCTTTCTCACATCAGAGCTGCAGTCCCCAGAACTTTGTTTCTTTCTTACATCAGAGCTGCAGAGTCCCCAGAACTTTGTTTCTTTCTTACATCAGAGCTGCAGAGTCCCCAGAACTTTGTTTCTTTCTCACATCAGAGCTGCAGTCCCCAGAACTTTGTTTCTTTCTTACATCAGAGCTGCAGTCCCCAGAACTTTGTTTCTTTCTTACATCAGAGCTGCAGAGTCCCCAGAACTTTGTTTCTTTCTTACATCAGAGCTGCAGAGTCCCCAGAACTTTGTTTCTTTCTCACATCAGAGCTGCAGAGTCCCCAGAACTTTGTTTCTTTCTCACATCAGAGCTGCAGAGTCCCCAGAACTTTGTTTCTTTCTTACATCAGAGCTGCAGAGTCCCCAGAACTTTGTTTCTTTCTTACATCAGAGCTGCAGTCCCCAGAACTTTGTTTCTTTCTTACATCAGAGCTGCAGAGTCCCCAGAACTTTGTTTCTTTCTTACATCAGAGCTGCAGTCCCCAGAACTTTGTTTCTTTCTCACATCAGAGCTGCAGAGTACCCAGTACTTTGTTTCTTTCTCACATCAGAGCTGCAGAGTCCCCAGAACTTTGTTTCTTTCTTACATCAGAGCTGCAGTCCCCAGAACTTTGTTTCTTTCTTACAGCAGAGCTGCAGAGTCCCCAGAACTTTGTTTCTTTCTTACAGCAGAGCTGCAGAGTCCCCAGAACTTTGTTTCTTTCTTACATCAGAGCTGCAAAGTCCCCAGAACTTGTTTCTTTCTCACATCAGAGCTGCAGTCCCCAGAACTTTGTTTCTTTCTCACATCAGAGCTGCAGAGTCCCCAGAACTTTGTTTCTTTGTTACATCAGAGCTGCAGTCCCCAGAACTTTGTTTCTTTCTTACATCAGAGCTGCAGTCCCCAGAACTTTGTTTCTTTCTTACATCAGAGCTGCAGAGTCCCCAGAACTTTGTTTCTTTCTCACATCAGAGCTGCAGAGTCCCCTGAACTTTGTTTCTTTCTTACATCAGAGCTGCAGAGTCCCCAGAACTTTGTTTCTTTCTTACATCAGAGCTGCAGTCCCCAGAACTTTGTTTCTTTCTCACAGCAGAGCTGCAGAGTCCCCAGAACTTTGTTTCTTTCTTACATCAGAGCTGCCGAGTCCCCAGAACTTTGTTTCTTTCTTACATCAGAGCTGCAGAGTCCCCAGAACTTTGTTTCTTTCTTACATCAGAGCTGCAGAGTCCCCAGAACTTTGTTTCTTTCTCACATCAGAGCTGCAGAGTCCCCAGAACTTTGTTTCTTTGTTACATCAGAGCTGCAGAGTCCCCAGAACTTTGTTTCTTTCTTACATCAGAGCTGCAGAGTCCCCAGAACTTTGTTTCTTTCTTACATCAGAGCTGCAGTCCCCAGAACTTTGTTTCTTTCTTACATCAGAGCTGCAGTCCCCAGAACTTTGTTTCTTTCTTACATCAGAGCTGCAGAGTCCCCAGAACTTTGTTTCTTTCTTACATCAGAGCTGCAGAGTCCCCAGAACTTTGTTTCTTTCTTACATCAGAGCTGCAGTCCCCAGAACTTTGTTTCTTTCTTACATCAGAGCTGCAGAGTCCCCAGAACTTTGTTTCTTTCTTACATCAGAGCTGCAGAGTCCCCAGAACTTTGTTTCTTTCTTACATCAGAGCTGCAGAGTCCCCAGAACTTTGTTTCTTTCTTACATCAGAGCTGCAGAGTCCCCAGAACTTTGTTTCTTTCTTACATCAGAGCTGCAGAGTCCCCAGAACTTTGTTTCTTTCTTACATCAGAGCTGCAGTCCCCAGAACTTTGTTTCTTTCTTACATCAGAGCTGCAGTCCCCAGAACTTTGTTTCTTTCTTACATCAGAGCTGCAGTCCCCAGAACTTTGTTTCTTTCTTACATCAGAGCTGCCAAGTCCCCAGAACTTTGTTTCTTTCTTACATCAGAGCTGCAGAGTCCCCAGAACTTTGTTTCTTTCTCACATCAGAGCTGCAGAGTCCCCAGAACTTTGTTTCTTTCTTACATCAGAGCTGCAGAGTCCCCAGAACTTTGTTTCTTTCTTACATCAGAGCTGCAGAGTCCCCAGAACTTTGTTTCTTTCTTACAGCAGAGCTGCAGAGTCCCCAGAACTTTGTTTCTTTCTTACATCAGAGCTGCAGAGTCCCCAGAACTTTGTTTCTTTCTTACATCGGAGCTGCAGAGTCCCCAGAACTTTGTTTCTTTCTTACATCAGAACTGCAGTCCCCAGAACTTTGTTTCTTTCTCACATCAGAGCTGCAGTCCCCAGAACTTTGTTTCTTTCTTACATCGGAGCTGCAGAGTCCCCAGAACTTTGTTTCTTTCTTACATCAGAGCTGCAGAGTCCCCAGAACTTTGTTTCTTTCTCACATCAGAGCTGCAGTCCCCAGAACTTTGTTTCTTTCTTACATCAGAGCTGCAGAGTCCCCAGAACTTTGTTTCTTTCTTACAGCAGAGCTGCAGAGTCCCCAGAACTTTGTTTCTTTCTTACATCAGAGCTGCAGAGTCCCCAGAACTTTGTTTCTTTCTTACATCGGAGCTGCAGAGTCCCCAGAACTTTGTTTCTTTCTTACATCAGAACTGCAGTCCCCAGAACTTTGTTTCTTTCTCACATCAGAGCTGCAGTCCCCAGAACTTTGTTTCTTTCTTACATCGGAGCTGCAGAGTCCCCAGAACTTTGTTTCTTTCTTACATAAGAACTGCAGTCCCCAGAACTTTGTTTCTTTCTCACATCAGAGCTGCAGAGTCCCCAGAACTTTGTTTCTTTGTTACATCAGAGCTGCAGTCCCCAGAACTTTGTTTCTTTCTTACATCAGAGCTGCAGTCCCCAGAACTTTGTTTCTTTCTTACATCGGAGCTGCAGAGTCCCCAGAACTTTGTTTCTTTCTTACATCAGAGCTGCAGAGTCCCCAGAACTTTGTTTCTTTCTTACATCAGAGCTGCAGAGTCCCCAGAACTTTGTTTCTTTCTTACATCAGAGCTGCAGAGTCCCCAGAACTTTGTTTCTTTCTTACATCAGAGCTGCAGTCCCCAGAACTTTGTTTCTTTCTCACATCAGAGCTGCAGTCCCCAGAACTTTGTTTCTTTCTCACATCAGAGCTGCAGTCCCCAGAACTTTGTTTCTTTCTCACATCAGAGCTGCAGTCCCCAGAACTTTGTTTCTTTCTCACATCAGAGCTGCAGAGTCCCCAGAACTTTGTTTCTTTCTTACATCAGAGCTGCAGAGTCCCCAGAACTTTGTTTCTTTCTTACATCAGAGCTGCAGAGTCCCCAGAACTTTGTTTCTTTCTCACATCAGAGCTGCAGAGTCCCCAGAACTTTGTTTCTTTGTTACATCAGAGCTGCAGAGTCCCCAGAACTTTGTTTCTTTCTTACATCAGAGCTGCAGAGTCCCCAGAACTTTGTTTCTTTCTTACATCAGAGCTGCAGTCCCCAGAACTTTGTTTCTTTCTTACATCAGAGCTGCAGTCCCCAGAACTTTGTTTCTTTCTTACATCAGAGCTGCAGAGTCCCCAGAACTTTGTTTCTTTCTTACATCAGAGCTGCAGTCCCCAGAACTTTGTTTCTTTCTTACATCAGAGCTGCAGAGTCCCCAGAACTTTGTTTCTTTCTTACATCAGAGCTGCAGAGTCCCCAGAACTTTGTTTCTTTCTTACATCAGAGCTGCAGAGTCCCCAGAACTTTGTTTCTTTCTTACATCAGAGCTGCAGTCCCCAGAACTTTGTTTCTTTCTTACATCAGAGCTGCAGAGTCCCCAGAACTTTGTTTCTTTCTTACATCAGAGCTGCAGAGTCCCCAGAACTTTGTTTCTTTGTTACATCAGAGCTGCAGAGTCCCCAGAACTTTGTTTCTTTCTCACATCAGAGCTGCAGTCCCCAGAACTTTGTTTCTTTCTTACATCAGAGCTGCAGTCCCCAGAACTTTGTTTCTTTCTCACATCAGAGCTGCAGTCCCCAGAACTTTGTTTCTTTCTCACATCAGAGCTGCAGAGTCCCCAGAACTTTGTTTCTTTCTTACATCAGAGCTGCAGAGTCCCCAGAACTTTGTTTCTTTCTTACATCAGAGCTGCAGAGTCCCCAGAACTTTGTTTCTTTCTTACATCAGAGCTGCAGTCCCCAGAACTTTGTTTCTTTCTTACATCAGAGCTGCAGTCCCCAGAACTTTGTTTCTTTCTTACATCAGAGCTGCCAAGTCCCCAGAACTTTGTTTCTTTCTTACATCAGAGCTGCAGAGTCCCCAGAACTTTGTTTCTTTCTCACATCAGAGCTGCAGTCCCCAGAACTTTGTTTCTTTCTTACATCAGAGCTGCAGAGTCCCCAGAACTTTGTTTCTTTCTTACAGCAGAGCTGCAGAGTCCCCAGAACTTTGTTTCTTTCTTACATCAGAGCTGCAGAGTCCCCAGAACTTTGTTTCTTTCTCACATCAGAGCTGCAGAGTCCCCAGAACTTTGTTTCTTTCTTACATCAGAGCTGCCGAGTCCCCAGAACTTTGTTTCTTTCTCACATCAGAGCTGCAGTCCCCAGAACTTTGTTTCTTTCTTACATCAGAGCTGCAGAGTCCCCAGAACTTTGTTTCTTTCTTACATCAGAGCTGCAGAGTCCCCAGAACTTTGTTTCTTTCTTACATCAGAGCTGCAGTCCCCAGAACTTTGTTTCTTTCTTACATCAGAGCTGCAGAGTCCCCAGAACTTTGTTTCTTTCTTACATCAGAGCTGCAGTCCCCGAACTTTGTTTCTTTCTTACATCAGAGCTGCAGAGTCCCCAGAACTTTGTTTCTTTCTTACATCAGAGCTGCAGAGTCCCCAGAACTTTGTTTCTTTCTTACATCAGAGCTGCAGAGTCCCCAGAACTTTGTTTCTTTCTCACATCAGAGCTGCAGTCCCCAGAACTTTGTTTCTTTCTTACATCAGAGCTGCAGTCCCCAGAACTTTGTTTCTTTCTTACATCAGAGCTGCAGAGTCCCCAGAACTTTGTTTCTTTCTTACATCAGAGCTGCAGAGTCCCCAGAACTTTGTTTCTTTCTCACATCAGAGCTGCAGAGTCCCCAGAACTTTGTTTCTTTCTCACATCAGAGCTGCAGTCCCCAGAACTTTGTTTCTTTCTCACATCAGAGCTGCAGAGTCCCCAGAACTTTGTTTCTTTCTTACATCAGAGCTGCAGAGTCCCCAGAACTTTGTTTCTTTCTTACATCAGAGCTGCAGTCCCCAGAACTTTGTTTCTTTCTTACATCAGAGCTGCAGAGTCCCCAGAACTTTGTTTCTTTCTTACATCAGAGCTGCAGTCCCCAGAACTTTGTTTCTTTCTCACATCAGAGCTGCAGAGTCCCCAGAACTTTGTTTCTTTCTTACATCAGAGCTGCAGTCCCCAGAACTTTGTTTCTTTCTTACAGCAGAGCTGCAGAGTCCCCAGAACTTTGTTTCTTTCTTACAGCAGAGCTGCAGAGTCCCCAGAACTTTGTTTCTTTCTTACATCAGAGCTGCAAAGTCCCCAGAACTTTGTTTCTTTCTCACATCAGAGCTGCAGTCCCCAGAACTTTGTTTCTTTCTCACATCAGAGCTGCAGAGTCCCCAGAACTTTGTTTCTTTGTTACATCAGAGCTGCAGTCCCCAGAACTTTGTTTCTTTCTTACATCAGAGCTGCAGTCCCCAGAACTTTGTTTCTTTCTTACATCAGAGCTGCAGAGTCCCCAGAACTTTGTTTCTTTCTCACATCAGAGCTGCAGAGTCCCCTGAACTTTGTTTCTTTCTTACATCAGAGCTGCAGAGTCCCCAGAACTTTGTTTCTTTCTTACATCAGAGCTGCAGTCCCCAGAACTTTGTTTCTTTCTCACAGCAGAGCTGCAGAGTCCCCAGAACTTTGTTTCTTTCTTACATCAGAGCTGCCGAGTCCCCAGAACTTTGTTTCTTTCTTACATCAGAGCTGCAGAGTCCCCAGAACTTTGTTTCTTTCTTACATCAGAGCTGCAGAGTCCCCAGAACTTTGTTTCTTTCTCACATCAGAGCTGCAGAGTCCCCAGAACTTTGTTTCTTTGTTACATCAGAGCTGCAGAGTCCCCAGAACTTTGTTTCTTTCTTACATCAGAGCTGCAGAGTCCCCAGAACTTTGTTTCTTTCTTACATCAGAGCTGCAGTCCCCAGAACTTTGTTTCTTTCTTACATCAGAGCTGCAGTCCCCAGAACTTTGTTTCTTTCTTACATCAGAGCTGCAGAGTCCCCAGAACTTTGTTTCTTTCTTACATCAGAGCTGCAGAGTCCCCAGAACTTTGTTTCTTTCTTACATCAGAGCTGCAGTCCCCAGAACTTTGTTTCTTTCTTACATCAGAGCTGCAGAGTCCCCAGAACTTTGTTTCTTTCTTACATCAGAGCTGCAGTCCCCAGAACTTTGTTTCTTTCTTACATCAGAGCTGCAGAGTCCCCAGAACTTTGTTTCTTTCTTACATCAGAGCTGCAGAGTCCCCAGAACTTTGTTTCTTTCTTACATCAGAGCTGCAGTCCCCAGAACTTTGTTTCTTTCTTACATCAGAGCTGCCAAGTCCCCAGAACTTTGTTTCTTTCTTACATCAGAGCTGCAGAGTCCCCAGAACTTTGTTTCTTTCTCACATCAGAGCTGCAGTCCCCAGAACTTTGTTTCTTTCTTACATCAGAACTGCAGTCCCCAGAACTTTGTTTCTTTCTCACATCAGAGCTGCAGTCCCCAGAACTTTGTTTCTTTCTTACATCAGAGCTGCAGAGTCCCCAGAACTTTGTTTCTTTCTTACATCAGAGCTGCAGTCCCCAGAACTTTGTTTCTTTCTTACATCAGAGCTGCAGTCCCCAGAACTTTGTTTCTTTCTTACATCAGAGCTGCCAAGTCCCCAGAACTTTGTTTCTTTCTTACATCAGAGCTGCAGAGTCCCCAGAACTTTGTTTCTTTCTCACATCAGAGCTGCAGTCCCCAGAACTTTGTTTCTTTCTTACATCAGAGCTGCAGAGTCCCCAGAACTTTGTTTCTTTCTTACAGCAGAGCTGCAGAGTCCCCAGAACTTTGTTTCTTTCTTACATCAGAGCTGCAGAGTCCCCAGAACTTTGTTTCTTTCTCACATCAGAGCTGCAGAGTCCCCAGAACTTTGTTTCTTTCTTACATCAGAGCTGCCGAGTCCCCAGAACTTTGTTTCTTTCTCACATCAGAGCTGCAGTCCCCAGAACTTTGTTTCTTTCTCACATCAGAGCTGCAGAGTCCCCAGAACTTTGTTTCTTTCTTACATCAGAGCTGCAGAGTCCCCAGAACTTTGTTTCTTTCTTACATCAGAGCTGCAGAGTCCCCAGAACTTTGTTTCTTTCTTACATCAGAGCTGCAGTCCCCAGAACTTTGTTTCTTTCTTACATCAGAGCTGCAGAGTCCCCAGAACTTTGTTTCTTTCTTACATCAGAGCTGCAGTCCCCGAACTTTGTTTCTTTCTTACATCAGAGCTGCAGAGTCCCCAGAACTTTGTTTCTTTCTTACATCAGAGCTGCAGAGTCCCCAGAACTTTGTTTCTTTCTTACATCAGAGCTGCAGAGTCCCCAGAACTTTGTTTCTTTCTCACATCAGAGCTGCAGTCCCCAGAACTTTGTTTCTTTCTTACATCAGAGCTGCAGAGTCCCCAGAACTTTGTTTCTTTCTTACATCAGAGCTGCAGTCCCCAGAACTTTGTTTCTTTCTCACATCAGAGCTGCAGTCCCCAGAACTTTGTTTCTTTCTTACATCAGAGCTGCAGTCCCCAGAACTTTGTTTCTTTCTTACATCAGAGCTGCAGAGTCCCCAGAACTTTGTTTCTTTCTTACATCAGAGCTGCAGAGTCCCCAGAACTTTGTTTCTTTCTCACATCAGAGCTGCAGAGTCCCCAGAACTTTGTTTCTTTCTCACATCAGAGCTGCAGAGTCCCCAGAACTTTGTTTCTTTCTTACATCAGAGCTGCAGTCCCCAGAACTTTGTTTCTTTCTTACATCAGAGCTGCAGTCCCCAGAACTTTGTTTCTTTCTTACATCAGAGCTGCAGAGTCCCCAGAACTTTGTTTCTTTCTTACATCAGAGCTGCAGTCCCCAGAACTTTGTTTCTTTCTCACATCAGAGCTGCAGTACCCAGTACTTTGTTTCTTTCTCACATCAGAGCTGCAGAGTCCCCAGAACTTTGTTTCTTTCTTACATCAGAGCTGCAGTCCCCAGAACTTTGTTTCTTTCTTACAGCAGAGCTGCAGAGTCCCCAGAACTTTGTTTCTTTCTTACATCAGAGCTGCAGAGTCCCCAGAACTTTGTTTCTTTCTTACATCAGAGCTGCAAAGTCCCCAGAACTTGTTTCTTTCTCACATCAGAGCTGCAGTCCCCAGAACTTTGTTTCTTTCTCACATCAGAGCTGCAGAGTCCCCAGAACTTTGTTTCTTTGTTACATCAGAGCTGCAGTCCCCAGAACTTTGTTTCTTTCTTACATCAGAGCTGCAGTCCCCAGAACTTTGTTTCTTTCTTACATCAGAGCTGCAGAGTCCCCAGAACTTTGTTTCTTTCTCACATCAGAGCTGCAGAGTCCCCTGAACTTTGTTTCTTTCTTACATCAGAGCTGCAGAGTCCCCAGAACTTTGTTTCTTTCTTACATCAGAGCTGCAGTCCCCAGAACTTTGTTTCTTTCTCACAGCAGAGCTGCAGAGTCCCCAGAACTTTGTTTCTTTCTTACATCAGAGCTGCCGAGTCCCCAGAACTTTGTTTCTTTCTTACATCAGAGCTGCAGAGTCCCCAGAACTTTGTTTCTTTCTTACATCAGAGCTGCAGAGTCCCCAGAACTTTGTTTCTTTCTCACATCAGAGCTGCAGAGTCCCCAGAACTTTGTTTCTTTGTTACATCAGAGCTGCAGAGTCCCCAGAACTTTGTTTCTTTCTTACATCAGAGCTGCAGAGTCCCCAGAACTTTGTTTCTTTCTTACATCAGAGCTGCAGTCCCCAGAACTTTGTTTCTTTCTTACATCAGAGCTGCAGTCCCCAGAACTTTGTTTCTTTCTTACATCAGAGCTGCAGAGTCCCCAGAACTTTGTTTCTTTCTTACATCAGAGCTGCAGAGTCCCCAGAACTTTGTTTCTTTCTTACATCAGAGCTGCAGTCCCCAGAACTTTGTTTCTTTCTTACATCAGAGCTGCAGAGTCCCCAGAACTTTGTTTCTTTCTTACATCAGAGCTGCAGAGTCCCCAGAACTTTGTTTCTTTCTTACATCAGAGCTGCAGAGTCCCCAGAACTTTGTTTCTTTCTTACATCAGAGCTGCAGAGTCCCCAGAACTTTGTTTCTTTCTTACATCAGAGCTGCAGAGTCCCCAGAACTTTGTTTCTTTCTTACATCAGAGCTGCAGAGTCCCCAGAACTTTGTTTCTTTCTTACATCAGAGCTGCAGTCCCCAGAACTTTGTTTCTTTCTTACATCAGAGCTGCAGTCCCCAGAACTTTGTTTCTTTCTTACATCAGAGCTGCAGTCCCCAGAACTTTGTTTCTTTCTTACATCAGAGCTGCCAAGTCCCCAGAACTTTGTTTCTTTCTTACATCAGAGCTGCAGAGTCCCCAGAACTTTGTTTCTTTCTCACATCAGAGCTGCAGTCCCCAGAACTTTGTTTCTTTCTTACATCAGAGCTGCAGAGTCCCCAGAACTTTGTTTCTTTCTTACAGCAGAGCTGCAGAGTCCCCAGAACTTTGTTTCTTTCTTACATCAGAGCTGCAGAGTCCCCAGAACTTTGTTTCTTTCTTACATCGGAGCTGCAGAGTCCCCAGAACTTTGTTTCTTTCTTACATCAGAACTGCAGTCCCCAGAACTTTGTTTCTTTCTCACATCAGAGCTGCAGTCCCCAGAACTTTGTTTCTTTCTTACATCGGAGCTGCAGAGTCCCCAGAACTTTGTTTCTTTCTTACATCAGAGCTGCAGAGTCCCCAGAACTTTGTTTCTTTCTCACATCAGAGCTGCAGTCCCCAGAACTTTGTTTCTTTCTTACATCAGAGCTGCAGAGTCCCCAGAACTTTGTTTCTTTCTTACAGCAGAGCTGCAGAGTCCCCAGAACTTTGTTTCTTTCTTACATCAGAGCTGCAGAGTCCCCAGAACTTTGTTTCTTTCTTACATCGGAGCTGCAGAGTCCCCAGAACTTTGTTTCTTTCTTACATCAGAACTGCAGTCCCCAGAACTTTGTTTCTTTCTCACATCAGAGCTGCAGTCCCCAGAACTTTGTTTCTTTCTTACATCGGAGCTGCAGAGTCCCCAGAACTTTGTTTCTTTCTTACATAAGAACTGCAGTCCCCAGAACTTTGTTTCTTTCTCACATCAGAGCTGCAGAGTCCCCAGAACTTTGTTTCTTTGTTACATCAGAGCTGCAGTCCCCAGAACTTTGTTTCTTTCTTACATCAGAGCTGCAGTCCCCAGAACTTTGTTTCTTTCTTACATCGGAGCTGCAGAGTCCCCAGAACTTTGTTTCTTTCTTACATCAGAGCTGCAGAGTCCCCAGAACTTTGTTTCTTTCTTACATCAGAGCTGCAGAGTCCCCAGAACTTTGTTTCTTTCTTACATCAGAGCTGCAGAGTCCCCAGAACTTTGTTTCTTTCTTACATCAGAGCTGCAGTCCCCAGAACTTTGTTTCTTTCTCACATCAGAGCTGCAGTCCCCAGAACTTTGTTTCTTTCTCACATCAGAGCTGCAGTCCCCAGAACTTTGTTTCTTTCTCACATCAGAGCTGCAGTCCCCAGAACTTTGTTTCTTTCTCACATCAGAGCTGCAGAGTCCCCAGAACTTTGTTTCTTTCTTACATCAGAGCTGCAGAGTCCCCAGAACTTTGTTTCTTTCTTACATCAGAGCTGCAGAGTCCCCAGAACTTTGTTTCTTTCTTACATCAGAGCTGCAGAGTCCCCAGAACTTTGTTTCTTTCTCACATCAGAGCTGCAGTCCCCAGAACTTTGTTTCTTTCTCACATCAGAGCTGCAGAGTCCCCAGAACTTTGTTTCTTTGTTACATCAGAGCTGCAGAGTCCCCAGAACTTTGTTTCTTTCTTACATCAGAGCTGCAGAGTCCCCAGAACTTTGTTTCTTTCTTACATCAGAGCTGCAGTCCCCAGAACTTTGTTTCTTTCTTACATCAGAGCTGCAGTCCCCAGAACTTTGTTTCTTTCTTACATCAGAGCTGCAGAGTCCCCAGAACTTTGTTTCTTTCTTACATCAGAGCTGCAGAGTCCCCAGAACTTTGTTTCTTTCTTACATCAGAGCTGCAGTCCCCAGAACTTTGTTTCTTTCTTACATCAGAGCTGCAGAGTCCCCAGAACTTTGTTTCTTTCTTACATCAGAGCTGCAGAGTCCCCAGAACTTTGTTTCTTTCTTACATCAGAGCTGCAGAGTCCCCAGAACTTTGTTTCTTTCTTACATCAGAGCTGCAGTCCCCAGAACTTTGTTTCTTTCTTACATCAGAGCTGCAGAGTCCCCAGAACTTTGTTTCTTTCTTACATCAGAGCTGCAGAGTCCCCAGAACTTTGTTTCTTTGTTACATCAGAGCTGCAGAGTCCCCAGAACTTTGTTTCTTTCTCACATCAGAGCTGCAGTCCCCAGAACTTTGTTTCTTTCTTACATCAGAGCTGCAGTCCCCAGAACTTTGTTTCTTTCTCACATCAGAGCTGCAGTCCCCAGAACTTTGTTTCTTTCTCACATCAGAGCTGCAGAGTCCCCAGAACTTTGTTTCTTTCTTACATCAGAGCTGCAGAGTCCCCAGAACTTTGTTTCTTTCTTACATCAGAGCTGCAGAGTCCCCAGAACTTTGTTTCTTTCTTACATCAGAGCTGCAGTCCCCAGAACTTTGTTTCTTTCTTACATCAGAGCTGCAGTCCCCAGAACTTTGTTTCTTTCTTACATCAGAGCTGCCAAGTCCCCAGAACTTTGTTTCTTTCTTACATCAGAGCTGCAGAGTCCCCAGAACTTTGTTTCTTTCTCACATCAGAGCTGCAGTCCCCAGAACTTTGTTTCTTTCTTACATCAGAGCTGCAGAGTCCCCAGAACTTTGTTTCTTTCTTACAGCAGAGCTGCAGAGTCCCCAGAACTTTGTTTCTTTCTTACATCAGAGCTGCAGAGTCCCCAGAACTTTGTTTCTTTCTCACATCAGAGCTGCAGAGTCCCCAGAACTTTGTTTCTTTCTTACATCAGAGCTGCCGAGTCCCCAGAACTTTGTTTCTTTCTCACATCAGAGCTGCAGTCCCCAGAACTTTGTTTCTTTCTCACATCAGAGCTGCAGAGTCCCCAGAACTTTGTTTCTTTCTTACATCAGAGCTGCAGAGTCCCCAGAACTTTGTTTCTTTCTTACATCAGAGCTGCAGAGTCCCCAGAACTTTGTTTCTTTCTTACATCAGAGCTGCAGTCCCCAGAACTTTGTTTCTTTCTTACATCAGAGCTGCAGAGTCCCCAGAACTTTGTTTCTTTCTTACATCAGAGCTGCAGTCCCCGAACTTTGTTTCTTTCTTACATCAGAGCTGCAGAGTCCCCAGAACTTTGTTTCTTTCTTACATCAGAGCTGCAGAGTCCCCAGAACTTTGTTTCTTTCTTACATCAGAGCTGCAGAGTCCCCAGAACTTTGTTTCTTTCTCACATCAGAGCTGCAGTCCCCAGAACTTTGTTTCTTTCTTACATCAGAGCTGCAGTCCCCAGAACTTTGTTTCTTTCTTACATCAGAGCTGCAGAGTCCCCAGAACTTTGTTTCTTTCTTACATCAGAGCTGCAGAGTCCCCAGAACTTTGTTTCTTTCTCACATCAGAGCTGCAGAGTCCCCAGAACTTTGTTTCTTTCTCACATCAGAGCTGCAGTCCCCAGAACTTTGTTTCTTTCTCACATCAGAGCTGCAGAGTCCCCAGAACTTTGTTTCTTTCTTACATCAGAGCTGCAGAGTCCCCAGAACTTTGTTTCTTTCTTACATCAGAGCTGCAGAGTCCCCAGAACTTTGTTTCTTTCTTACATCAGAGCTGCAGTCCCCAGAACTTTGTTTCTTTCTCACATCAGAGCTGCAGAGTCCCCAGAACTTTGTTTCTTTCTTACATCAGAGCTGCAGTCCCCAGAACTTTGTTTCTTTCTTACAGCAGAGCTGCAGAGTCCCCAGAACTTTGTTTCTTTCTTACAGCAGAGCTGCAGAGTCCCCAGAACTTTGTTTCTTTCTTACATCAGAGCTGCAAAGTCCCCAGAACTTTGTTTCTTTCTCACATCAGAGCTGCAGTCCCCAGAACTTTGTTTCTTTCTCACATCAGAGCTGCAGAGTCCCCAGAACTTTGTTTCTTTGTTACATCAGAGCTGCAGTCCCCAGAACTTTGTTTCTTTCTTACATCAGAGCTGCAGTCCCCAGAACTTTGTTTCTTTCTTACATCAGAGCTGCAGAGTCCCCAGAACTTTGTTTCTTTCTCACATCAGAGCTGCAGAGTCCCCTGAACTTTGTTTCTTTCTTACATCAGAGCTGCAGAGTCCCCAGAACTTTGTTTCTTTCTTACATCAGAGCTGCAGTCCCCAGAACTTTGTTTCTTTCTCACAGCAGAGCTGCAGAGTCCCCAGAACTTTGTTTCTTTCTTACATCAGAGCTGCCGAGTCCCCAGAACTTTGTTTCTTTCTTACATCAGAGCTGCAGAGTCCCCAGAACTTTGTTTCTTTCTTACATCAGAGCTGCAGAGTCCCCAGAACTTTGTTTCTTTCTCACATCAGAGCTGCAGAGTCCCCAGAACTTTGTTTCTTTGTTACATCAGAGCTGCAGAGTCCCCAGAACTTTGTTTCTTTCTTACATCAGAGCTGCAGAGTCCCCAGAACTTTGTTTCTTTCTTACATCAGAGCTGCAGTCCCCAGAACTTTGTTTCTTTCTTACATCAGAGCTGCAGTCCCCAGAACTTTGTTTCTTTCTTACATCAGAGCTGCAGAGTCCCCAGAACTTTGTTTCTTTCTTACATCAGAGCTGCAGAGTCCCCAGAACTTTGTTTCTTTCTTACATCAGAGCTGCAGTCCCCAGAACTTTGTTTCTTTCTTACATCAGAGCTGCAGAGTCCCCAGAACTTTGTTTCTTTCTTACATCAGAGCTGCAGAGTCCCCAGAACTTTGTTTCTTTCTTACATCAGAGCTGCAGAGTCCCCAGAACTTTGTTTCTTTCTTACAGAGCTGCAGTCCCCAGAACTTTGTTTCTTTCTTACATCAGAGCTGCCAAGTCCCCAGAACTTTGTTTCTTTCTTACATCAGAGCTGCAGAGTCCCCAGAACTTTGTTTCTTTCTCACATCAGAGCTGCAGTCCCCAGAACTTTGTTTCTTTCTCACATCAGAGCTGCAGAGTCCCCAGAACTTTGTTTCTTTCTTACATCAGAGCTGCAGAGTCCCCAGAACTTTGTTTCTTTCTTACATCGGAGCTGCAGAGTCCCCAGAACTTTGTTTCTTTCTTACATCAGAACTGCAGTCCCCAGAACTTTGTTTCTTTCTCACATCAGAGCTGCAGTCCCCAGAACTTTGTTTCTTTCTTACATCGGAGCTGCAGAGTCCCCAGAACTTTGTTTCTTTCTTACATCAGAGCTGCAGAGTCCCCAGAACTTTGTTTCTTTCTCACATCAGAGCTGCAGTCCCCAGAACTTTGTTTCTTTCTTACATCAGAGCTGCAGAGTCCCCAGAACTTTGTTTCTTTCTTACAGCAGAGCTGCAGAGTCCCCAGAACTTTGTTTCTTTCTTACATCAGAGCTGCAGAGTCCCCAGAACTTTGTTTCTTTCTTACATCGGAGCTGCAGAGTCCCCAGAACTTTGTTTCTTTCTTACATCAGAACTGCAGTCCCCAGAACTTTGTTTCTTTCTCACATCAGAGCTGCAGTCCCCAGAACTTTGTTTCTTTCTTACATCGGAGCTGCAGAGTCCCCAGAACTTTGTTTCTTTCTTACATAAGAACTGCAGTCCCCAGAACTTTGTTTCTTTCTCACATCAGAGCTGCAGAGTCCCCAGAACTTTGTTTCTTTGTTACATCAGAGCTGCAGTCCCCAGAACTTTGTTTCTTTCTTACATCAGAGCTGCAGAGTCCCCAGAACTTTGTTTCTTTGTTACATCAGAGCTGCAGAGTCCCCAGAACTTTGTTTCTTTGTTACATCAGAGCTGCAGTCCCCAGAACTTTGTTTCTTTCTTACATCAGAGCTGCAGTCCCCAGAACTTTGTTTCTTTCTTACATCGGAGCTGCAGAGTCCCCAGAACTTTGTTTCTTTCTTACATCAGAGCTGCAGAGTCCCCAGAACTTTGTTTCTTTCTTACATCAGAGCTGCAGAGTCCCCAGAACTTTGTTTCTTTCTTACATCAGAGCTGCAGAGTCCCCAGAACTTTGTTTCTTTCTTACATCAGAGCTGCAGTCCCCAGAACTTTGTTTCTTTCTTACATCGGAGCTGCAGAGTCCCCAGAACTTTGTTTCTTTCTCACATCAGAGCTGCAGTCCCCAGAACTTTGTTTCTTTCTCACATCAGAGCTGCAGTCCCCAGAACTTTGTTTCTTTCTCACATCAGAGCTGCAGTCCCCAGAACTTTGTTTCTTTCTCACATCAGAGCTGCAGAGTCCCCAGAACTTTGTTTCTTTCTCACATCAGAGCTGCAGTCCCCAGAACTTTGTTTCTTTCTCACATCAGAGCTGCAGTCCCCAGAACTTTGTTTCTTTCTCACATCAGAGCTGCAGTCCCCAGAACTTTGTTTCTTTCTCACATCAGAGCTGCAGTCCCCAGAACTTTGTTTCTTTCTCACATCAGAGCTGCAGTCCCCAGAACTTTGTTTCTTTCTCACATCAGAGCTGCAGTCCCCAGAACTTTGTTTCTTTCTTACATCAGAGCTGCAGAGTCCCCAGAACTTTGTTTCTTTCTTACAGCAGAGCTGCAGAGTCCCCAGAACTTTGTTTCTTTCTTACATCAGAGCTGCAGAGTCCCCAGAACTTTGTTTCTTTCTCACATCAGAGCTGCAGAGTCCCCAGAACTTAGTTTCTTTGTTACATCAGAGCTGCAGAGTCCCCACAACTTTGTTTCTTTCTCACATCAGAGCTGCAGAGTCCCCAGAACTTTGTTTCTTTGTTACATCAGAGCTGCAGAGTCCCCAGAACTTTGTTTCTTTCTTACATCAGAGCTGCAGAGTCCCCAGAACTTTGTTTCTTTCTTACATCAGAGCTGCAGAGTCCCCAGAACTTTGTTTCTTTCTTACAGCAGCTGATCAGAGCTGTGAGGGTGGATGTTTTCTGGATGTTCAGATTCAGAGCAGCAGCTTCTTCAGTGTTTGGGCTCAGCAGCTTCAGAGAGCAGCAGAGGTTTGCAGGCTGGTTGTGGATGTTCGGCCGGCTTTGCTGTGACCCTGCAGCCCCTTCGTTGGTATGCAGCCTTCATCTCCAACACTGCAGCTCTGTCTCTTACATGTCTCTGTTCCCTTCTTATCTGTCCTATCATCCCGTTTCCTCTCTGACCTTTTGTTCTGCTCGCAGCGGACGTGGCTGAATGCAGAAACCACCACAGAGTTTGGAGGATTTCTCCCGGTGACACTTTGCTTTCAGCCAAATTAAGCAGAGAAGAAGAAGAGGACGTATATGAGCTCAGTTAATAAATAAATCAGTTTACTGCTGTAAGTTTCACCTTGACTTCACTTTTATTCTGCGTCCGGCTGCTTTTGGCAGAAACTGAGATGAGAGCAGGTGCAGAGGTGGGATCAGGTCCAGGACTAAAGCAGAAACATGCACTTTGCACACTTTCTAAACACTCCATCACACGTGTCCTCAGCTCAGAGAAGCTGCAGCAACGAGCATCAGAATGAATGGTGCTTCAGCATTCAGCAGGTGTGACTACCTTCAGGGTTATTCTGCAGTCAGAGCTTCTCTCAGCATAGTTTCTGAGCATCCCGGCAGCAGCTGAAGTCACCGGAGGCTGAAACCCGCCTGAGGAGCTGAGCTGATTAAGCTGCTAACTGAAGGTTAAACAGTCATTTTCTGCTCCACTCTGAGCTCCAACAGCTGCTAACAGAGCGCAGCTCTCCATCAGCCAACACTTTAATTATCACAGCGGGGAGAAAGAGTGGCGGAGCCTCAGAGGAACAGGCTGCAGCGCAGATATTACACCGGGACACTGATCCAAGCCGCTCTAATTAAACATATGAAATGTGGCCGTGATGAATGCGTCTGGGCAGGAATAAATCACCGGGGCCTGGATGGGTCCCACCTCATTACCCCCCTCTGCCCCGCTGGAAGATGCATGACCTCAGCTGGACTCTCAGCCCTTCGTCTGTTCGTTTCCACGCTGAAGCAGCTGCACCCTGCCCCCTGCTGAGGGTTCTGCCCATGCTAACGGTTCTGCCCTCTGCTGAAGCTTCTGCCCATGCTAACGGTTCTGCCCATGCTAACGGTTCTGCCCATGCTAATGGTTCTGCCCTCTGCTGAGGGTTCTGCCCATGCTAACGGTCCTACCCATGCTAACGGTTCTGCCCAGACCCGCCCTCTGAGGACATCACCTTTTTCGTCCCAGCTCCTTATGCACCTATTTGTTTCCTAAATTGTCTTTGTTTTCTAAATTCTCTTCCCATGTGTCTCGGTACCTAACTTACCGCACTTACTCTAGCACTAGTTATGCTCTTACAGACATCCCAAGTCTCCCGGAAGTTCCGGGAGTCTCCCTGATATTGATACTTAATCACGGATGCCCGCAAGTCGGATAAAATATCCCGGATTTTAGACTATGCGAGGGAGTGGTTTTTTTTTTTTTCAATGCAAGTGAGAACACAATAACTCGTGCACCATGCGCGTTTCGACTGCGCAGGCACGAGAGAGAGAGAGGGGGGTGTGGGGAGAGGTGTGAAATCTGTGCGTATCTGTCCAAAGTGATGCTCTGTTCAACGAGCGTTCAGGGCGACTGCTGGTCAGAGGGCGCACTGATTGCTTTAGTCAGCAAAATAAACCAATAACGTTCGGTGTGGGAGGGCTTCTATTTACTCTCTGACAGTCACCTAAGTTACCCCTCAAAACTGTGCATCCTATGAAATGGCAGAGGGTGAATCCTCGAGTAAAAAACGAAAATATAAGACTCAGTTTACAGCAGAACATACTAAAGTATACCCATGTGTAGAGAAGGTGAAGAATGATGACACCGTGCGAGGTGCACTGTGTGCAATAGTGACTTCAGTATTGCCCACGGCGGACTTAATGACTGTAAAACATGTGGAGGTAGGTGAACGAGCCATCATCTGCATTTTATTTCTGTAGGTTAAATGCTCTTATAAAATAAAGCAAAACGTATCAAAGACTTATTTGAAGTATCAATACACATTTAGTTACTAAATTGTGTAGTTCTATATTTAACTAACCAGCTACAGTATCTAACTATCTATATCCAGCCTGTCTAAGCCTTTTAAAAAATCCCAAATTCAATATCTTGATGAATAGGCAAAATAAATTAAGCGTAAATTAATTAAAGAAAATATGTAGAAATGATAGGCCTAATTATTATATTATATTAATTACCGTTAGTGAATAAACAGTTGGTGAAAAGTTGCTGGCCTTAAGTGTGTCTGTACGGGGCGCGGGGCGGGGTGGGGGGTGGGGGGGGGGTTCGAGCATCTCCCTGAAATGACTTTTTGGAACTTGGGATGTCTGCTCTTAGCTGTTTGGTTTTGGAAGGAAATGCACTTATGATTTCTTGTGAGCTGAAGTTCTTTTGCCTACCGATGTGGAACACACTTATTGTGAGTCGCTTTGGATAAAAGCGTCTGCAAAATGACCGTAATGTGATGTAATGTAATGATTCTGAGGCTTTTATCCGAATCCCAACCATTTGGCTCATTGATTTTTAGAGTGAAACATTTCAGGATTTGGCTGCAGGAGCGTTGACCTGCCAACGTTTGCAGCTCTGTTCCGTCCTTCCTCAGAGATGCATCTTCCTCCAGATCAATACAAATGTTTGATTGGTGGCTCTTTGCATCTGCTGCTGCAGTTATTCCTCTGATCCCCTTTCATTTCAGAACAGTTTCGCTTGCTTTAGGGTTTCGTTTCCCCTTTAAGGGAATGAAGGAAAGGCCTGAGAGTTGGTTTGGATGCGAGGACGTACGGCGCAGCGTCATAAACGTACCATCTTTATTCTGACAGAGACTCAGAGGAAGCGCAGAGACTCAGACTGAGTTCCCAGATAAGGAGCAAACCCGGCTGCATTAAAACGGGTCGGCCATAAAGACGGCAGCATCGGGCCATAAATAGGCAGAAGAACAAATACCAGCCACATGCTGGGACGAGTTCAGGGCCTGCAGCAGGCCAGCATCAGGGCTATAAATAGTCCGAGCATCAGCAGAAACATACAGATTTCTCCCTGAACACCATGTTAGCCTGAGCATCAGGAGCTGCAGAGCTGCCTCCAGACCCTGTAGATCCTGTAGATCCACATCCAGACCCTGTAGATCCACATCCAGACCATGTAGATCCGCATCCAGACCCTGTAGATCCACATCCAGACCCTGTAGATCTCATCCAGACCCTGTAGATCATGTAGATCCACATCCAGACCCTGTAGATCCACATCCAGACCCTGTAGATCTACATCCAGACCCTGTAGATCCACATCCAGACCCTGTAGATCCACCAGATCCACATCCAGACCCTGTAGATCTACATCCAGATCATGTAGATCCACATCCAGACCCTGTAGATCCTGTAGATCCACATCCAGACGATGTAGATCCACATCCAGACCCTGTAGATCCACATCCAGACCCTGTAGATCTCATCCAGGCCCTGTAGATCCACATCCAGACCCTGTAGATCCACATCCAGACCCTGTAGATCCACATCCAGACCCTGTAGATCTCATCCAGACCCTGTAGATCATGTAGATCCACATCCAGACCCTGTAGATCCACATCCAGACCCTGTAGATCTACATCCAGACCCTGTAGATCCACCAGATCCACATCCAGACCCTGTAGATCTACATCCAGATCATGTAGATCCACATCCAGACCCTGTAGATCCTGTAGATCCACATCCAGACGATGTAGATCCACATCCAGACCCTGTAGATCCACATCCAGACCCTGTAGATCCTGTAGATCTACATCCAGACCCTGTAGATCCACATCCAGACCCTGTAGATCTACATCCAGACCCTGTAGATCCACATCCAGACCCTGTATATCTATATCCAGACCCTGTAGATCCACCAGATATACATCCAGACCCTGTAGATCTACATCCAGACCCTGTAGATCCTGTAGATCCACATCCAGACCCTGTAGATCCACATCCAGACCCTGTAGATCCTGTAGATCTACATCCAGACCCTGTAGATCCACATCCAGACCCTGTAGATCCTGTAGATCTACATCCAGACCCTGTAGATCCACATCCAGACCCTGTAGATCCAGTAGATCTACATCCTTTAACATCCTTCATTTAAACTAGTATTGGCTAATTTGGCTTAAAAAGAGATTCTAAAGTCAATGGTCAGAGCTCAAAATGGCATTTTTTGTTTTTAAGAACCAACTCAAGACGTTTGGATTTGAAGGAAAGTGGAAGATTATGGCACCAAAAGGTTAGTTAGTTAGTTAGTTAGTTAGTTAGTTAGTTAGTTAGTTAGCAGGAGCTCTAACAGCAGGAAGGATTAACAAGTTATTTGTGATTCAGGATATAATCCGTCCACCTACAATGCTTTAGATTTCTGTTTCAACCCTTTCCGTCTCTCAGAAAGCTGACATGAATCAAACATCTGTGGGATACAGATGCACTTGGAAGAGAATTCTACATGATGACTCTGTTTGATGTTGGGCTGTTGACATCCGGGCAGAGGAAGCAGGGATCCTGTTTGATGTGATAAAGACAAAAACTAGTCCTGCAGCAGGAGAGGAAACTGATCGTATCTGCGCTTCTTTCTCTGCTGGATGCATTTAAAGAGGAGGAGAAGCCGGCCATCATCTGCTGCCTCCCATCCAGACTCTGGGTCTCTGGGTTTGGGTCAGAGAGGACAGAAAGGACTCCATCTGCCTCCCATCCAGACTCTGGGTCTCTGGGTTTGGGTCAGAGAGGACAGAAAGGACTCCATCTGCCTCCCATCCAGACTCTGGGTCTCTGGGTTTGGGTCAGAGAGGACAGAAAGGACTCCATCTGCCTCCCATCCAGACTCTGGGTCTCTGGGTTTGGGTCAGAGAGGACAGAAATGACTCCATCTGCCTCTGATCCAGACTCTGGGTCTCTGGGTTTGGGTCAGAGAGGACAGAAAGGACTCCATCTGCCTCTGATCCAGACTCTGGGTCTCTGGGTTTGGGTCAGAGAGGACAGAAAGGACTCCATCTGCCTCCCATCCAGACTCTGGGTCTCTGGGTTTGGGTCAGAGAGGACAGAAAGGACTCCATCTGCCTCCAATCCAGACTCTGGGTCTCTGGGTTTGGGTCAGAGAGGACAGAAAGGACTCCATCTGCCTCCCATCCAGACTCTGGGTCTCTGGGTTTGGGTCAGAGAGGACAGAAATGACTCCATCTGCCTCTGATCCAGACTCTGGGTCTCTGGGTTTGGGTCAGAGAGGACAGAAATGACTCCATCTGCCTCCCATCCAGACTCTGGGTCTCTGGGTTTGGGTCAGAGAGGACAGAAATGACTCCATCTGCCTCTGATTCAGACTCTGGGTCTCTGGGTTTGGGTCAGAGAGGACAGAAAGGACTCCATCTGCCTCCCATCCAGACTCTGGGTCTCTGGGTTTGGGTCAGAGAGGACAGAAAGGACTCCATCTGCCTCCCATCCAGACTCTGGGTCTCTGGGTTTGGGTCAGAGAGGACAGAAATGACTCCATCTGCCTCCCATCCAGACTCTGGGTCTCTGGGTTTGGGTCAGAGAGGACAGAAAGGACTCCATCTGCCTCTGATCCAGACTCTGGGTCTCTGGGTTTGGGTCAGAGAGGACAGAAAGGACTCCATCTGCCTCTGATCCAGACTCTGGGTCTCTGGGTTTAGGGTCAGAGAGGACAGAAATGACTCCATGATGGAGGCTCATCTCTGCACGCTCACACAGTTTGTTTTCTTTCTCAGACAGGACTGAATGTCTCAGAGATGGATGAGCTCTGATGGGAGTTTCCCAAGAGTGTATTTGTGTCGCTGTCCCATGAAATCCCTCGTGCACGCAGTGGAAATCCAGACGTGCACAACGTCAACATTGACCCAACTGCTGGTGGCTCAGATAAAGGCAGTTTACCCCTTTAAGGCTGTTTCAGGACCAACATGTTAGAGTGTTTCCCATCACATCCATCAGCATGACTGAAACACAAAGCTGCTGATCTACAGATTTCTCTTCATGTTCAATCCAACCGTTGTTCCAGATGTTGAGCTGAGAGCCGGATCCAGAACATTCAGCAGGAGGATCCCAGCAGGACTTACTCTGTTGGGTAAATCTGCTCAGTACCTGCTCCTGTGAGTAACTGAGTTTCTGTGGAAGCAACAGACGGATCCGTTCAGCCGCCTCGTGGATAAATGTGTGAACACAACGTACCGGCAGCCCCTACAGCCGCCGTTTAAACACGACACGGACATTTAAAACAGGTTCGGACTCGTGTCCTTTTAGTGTCGGAACAGCCTCCACTTTCGGCTTCAGCCTCCCGGCAGAGAGAGCATCGTGCTGGTTCTGGTTCATAAAGCTGTGGAACCTGAGGCTGTGTTTGAAACCGCATACTTCCATACTACATACTACATACTCATCGATCAGACAGTATGCAGAGCGTTTACCCACAATGCATTTCGCTCCTGCCCGAGCCGAAATCAGCCGGCCTGAAGCTGATTTCTCTTAAGCTCTAAACTCTGTAAACTTTAGCAACATTTGAAACATTTTCAGGTGAGAAAGTAGTCGTTTAGATCCCCAACGTGTTGAAAACCTGACAAAATACCGGCTGTTTACCATTTTGTTCCCACGAATTCGGCGCTACTAAAGCTAGCCGCAGTGAGCAACGCACTTCCGGTTATTTTCACAAAATAAAATACCCGTTGCCTTTTATCATAGGGAAAGCCATTACGGTACAATTGGTGCTTTTGTTTTGAAAACAGGAAGTGAACCTACCCTCGTTGTAGCTAGCTTGAAACTGCCGTTTTGACAGGAAATGACAATCGGCGACGTCACATTATGTTGCATCTTGGGTAGTTTGAGTATGAGTAGTAACCTCATGATGCATACCCAACATTTAGGAGAATCTAGTATGCATCCGGGAACTTCTCGCTCACTCAAACTCGCATACTAACTCAAAAAGTTAGTATGAGTAGTAGGAGAAGTATGCGGTTAGGAGAAGTAACACAGCCAAAGTACCTGCTTTGAGTGCTCACCGTGGATAACGTGCACGCTCTAACTCACGTGGGCGCGCACTGACCATCAGGAAAGTCTGTCTCAGAGTTGGAGTTTCAAACTCCCGGATGAAACGAGTCCCTCGGAAATGTTTCGGGTGTTCCCCTTTATACTTTTACATTAGATTTCACTGAACTACCTTTCAAGGCACTTTAAATGAAATAGTTATTAACTCCATCTATAATATTTACTTCTCTGTTGAGGGTATTTCTTCTTCCAAAGTTGCTCCGCATCTGAGAAATGCCAATTTATCAAACTGTATGTTTGCAGTCGTCCTTGTGACCACGATGGCACTTACTTGAGAAGAAAATGCTCTCATAAGAGGATGAAGAGGAAGAAGGAAAACTCTTATTACTTAAGAACTTTGAATGGTATTTAGTATTTTTTAAGAAATGACCTTGTTTTCACGCAGTGTGAGGTCTCTTTGATTGCGGGTAAAATAACGTGACTTTTCCTAACGGGGTCACAAACATAGAAGAAAGAGAGAAAAAAAAGGAAATGTTTCGGGTGATAATGAATCATTTAAACACCGCAGATAAGACAAGAAAACATGGAAAAGCATGAAAATAATCCAGATTATCTGATTGTCAAAATAGCAAAGGTCAAAGGTCAAACGTTTCCCAGAAAAGTTGGAAACTGCTAAATGAGGAAAAGCTTTTCCACTTGTTTGAGGTGTTTTACGGCTGATAAACAGAATAAAGATGGATCCATACTCTCTGGGCTTAAAGGGATCATCGCAGCAGATTCGTCTCCGGATCTCTTTCCTTCCACGTGAGGATGTTTATATTTATACTTATATATACATATTTCTATTTGTTAAACTTGTTCTGGCTCTGAGAGAGCAGGCCATTTAAAGCCTAACTTTGGCCCCTTGTTGGACACATTAAACCTGCAGCTCTCTCTTAGGGAGGCTTGCTGCCCCACTGCTAATGTTTCTCTTTAGATAATTGCTTTTCTTTCGAACAGAAATGTATTCATAAGCCTCCTTTAGATTCCAACCTCTCAGCTCAAATTTCTCTTTTGCCTGAAGCCTTTTCCAAGGTTTTTTCTTTTCTGCGCTGCGTGCCAAAGCAAACACAAAGTGAACCCTTCAGTAACACCCACAGCACGGATGTAGCGCAGAGCTTTAACCAGCCGACTGAAAGGGCTTGGAACACCAGTTAAATGCTGGCTGAGAGCTTTGGGGAGGGAGGGAGGGGAAGACTGACAGACTCCTCTTCAGGTCGCCACCTGAGGCGGAGCCGACAAGCCAGAACTGATCCGAGCAGGATCAGCCGAACACCGGCTCCTCACAGCAGAGCTGCATCTGTGCTGCATTACCGCCGGCCGAGCAGCCAAAAGGGCCTGAAAGCCGAGCCCTCTCGCTGCTCTGAGCCCTTCATTAAAACATTAAACCGCATGATGGAAGCAGTTAAAGTGCAGCAGCGGCCCAGCAAACTGTTTGTTGGGTTTGGATCCCTGTTTATTTGGGATTTCATCAGTTTCCTTTTAAAGGTTTAATACGAGGCGGGGGGGCCGTGTGGTGGAAAATGGATTTCTCCTCGAAACCCGTGATTAAATCAAACCGTTAGTGGCGTTTAGGCGTCGTAATGCTTCATCACAGCAGTGATGGAGGATAGAAGCTGACCGGAGTGACCGAGAAGTCCGAGAGAAGCAGGACAACCTGTGGAAGCTGCTCGGGCAAACTAGGGCTGGGAAACTATTCAAATGTTTAATCTAATTAATCACATGATTTCCCTGATTAATCACGATTAATCGCATTTGTACGCAGAATCCAAAAATGAATTCAAAAGTAGTGTATAGCTTTTAGCATTTAGCTTTATTTTAAATGTGCTGCCATATGAATGAAAGTGCCATAACATTTGTTGTGCAAACACACTTTTAACATCAGCATCTTTCTGTAGTTTTTATGTAGAAGCCTCGCTCCACTGTCTGTTTCCTTGAATGACTTGCTGCTATCAGTTGTGCGTTTTGCCTTTAAGTGATATTTTAGACTGGAACTACTACGCTGAGAAGACAAATCAACTTGGCAGTGTTTACAGATGACTTTGGTTCTGTCGACTCCGCCGTCTGGAAGAACTTTAAAATGAAAATGGCCGAGTAAAAGTTCCGTACCCTTCTCCATGTTTGGTGGATCCGCCGATTACTTTCTTTTCCTGTTCCACAGCAGACAGCAACAGACTTTTACAAAATAAAAGCCTGTGAGCAACAGACTTTTACAAAATAAAAGCCTGTGAGCAGCAGACTTTTACAGAATAAAAGCCTGTGAGCAACAGACTTTTACAATAATAAAATAAATAATAAAACAGGGGTGGTCCGTGGCGTAGTGGGCTGAGCAGGCGCCCCATGTACAGAGGCTACAGTCCTCGCTGCAGCTGGCCCGGGTTCGAGTCCCTGTGCTGCGTGTTGTTCCCCCTCTCTCTGCCCCCTGCTTCCTGTCTCTCTGAACTTTCCATTAAAGGCACAAAAGCCAAAAAATTTATTATTTTAAATTTAAAAAAATAAATAAATAAATAAAACCTGCGTTAATGCGCAATAAAATATTTATCGGCGTTAAATAATTAACAAGTTAACGCGATAATAACGAGTTAACTCATCCAGCCCTACTTCAAACACAATCAGAGCTTTGACACTTTTAATGAGTCAGTTCTGCTAAAACTAGACTTTTAAGATCCATTCAAACGCATGACAGATGAAGCAGCTAGAAGTTTAGTTCCTCCTGCTTTCAGGGGTCAGTAACTACCTCAAAGTGTGAAAAGAAGACTTCTTAGTGGAAGCTTCTTC
Source organism: Odontesthes bonariensis (assembly GCF_027942865.1). Lineage (NCBI taxonomy): Eukaryota > Metazoa > Chordata > Actinopteri > Atheriniformes > Atherinopsidae > Odontesthes > Odontesthes bonariensis. Next base: position 1,650,898 of record NC_134525.1, on the reverse strand, counting down.
CTTCTTTTATGTATTTTTAATGCTTCACACACTCCCTGCTGCAATGCTTTTATTTTATGTAAAGCACTTGTTTTGGACATGAAATGTGCTACAAATCAATTTAATTTGATTTTGATTTTTGATTTGAACCATTTTGTGATGCAAATGTATTACTCTGTTGAACGCATATTGTTCTGAGAAGCAAAACGCTTTATTTTTTAAACCCCAGCCAACTAGCCGGACTACCTTCATCAGCACCAAAACGAGGCTGGAACTCTGCTCACAGGACGCAGCAGGGGGTAAGAAGATGTTCAGAAATGATGTTGCTGATATGGGATGTTACACAGCTTCATGTCAGAAGAGGCGAACTGTCCCTTTAAGGCCCACAGAGTCCGAACAACCCCAGAGTGTGGGTTTAGGCAGCATCCCTTTCTTTGGGTGGGTTTACGAAAGCACTGGGCTTTTAAATCAAAAGCAGGAGCAGATTTCTGTGGTGGAGTGAATAATAATGTGGCCGTTAAGTCTGGTTTGTCACCGTGGCAACCAAGGAAGTGGGAGTTTTAGGACTTCGGTCAGTTTTAAACTGGGCTGTCGTGCTTTCAGGCTGCAGCTGGTGTTAATCTGCTTCCACGGCGTCCAACGCCACCATAACTGCGGCCGAACTGGGACAGAGCAGAGAACTTTCTCTTTCTGCAGCTTTCCACTCGTCCTCTGGTCTGATGCTGATGGGGAAACTCCAGATGGTGCCATGATTGAGTTGTGAAACGTTCCGTTTCTGCATAATCATCATGTCACAAAGATAAATGAAGGGTAATAATCAGGCTGCTTAGTTTAAACGGCATACCTCAGGCTCTGTTTAAAAAGGAAAAACCTGAAATAAAACCTGAACTTTCTGATTTTATCGTGAACCAGACTTTGTTTTTATTTGTTTTTTTAATTGAATTGTGATAGTTTGAGTGTTCTGAAGGTGCTGATGCAACAGGTCGGTGGGTCCAGGCCAACAGCCAACAGAACCTCATCAGATACGGTGGCTTTAAAGGGATTTTCTGTGCTTACAGATGTTCATCCTCTGGAGCCACGCTGTGGGTTGGGGTAACTGTCACTGCGCCATATCCAGAGGTGGGTAGGAACGAGTTACATTTACTGGAGTAAGTTTTTGAAAACATTACACTTCTAGGAGTAGTTTTAAATCTCTATACTTTTTACTTTTCCTTGAGTAGATGTGTTTACCCACAATGCATTTCGCTCCTGCCCGAGCCGAAATCAGCCGGCCTGAAGCTGATTTCTCTTAAGCTCTAAACTCTGTAAACTTTAGCAACATTTGAAACATTTTCAGGTGAGAAAGTAGTCGTTTAGATCCCCAACGTGTTGAAAACCTGACAAAATACCGGCTGTTTACAATTTTGTTCCCACGAATTCGGCGCTACTAAAGCTAGCCGCAGTGAGCGACGCACTTCCTGTTATTTTCACAAAATAAAATACCCGTTGCCTTTTATCATAGGGAAAGCCATTACCATACAGTTGGTGCTTTTGTTTTGAAAACAGGAAGTGAACCTACCCTCGTTGTAGCTAGCTTGAAACTGCCGTTTTGACAGGAAATGACGATCGGCGACGTCACGTTACGTTGCATCTTGGGTAGTTTGAGTGTGAGTAGTACCCTCATGATGCATACCCAACATTTCAGAGAATCTAGTATGCATCCGGGAACTTCTCGCTTACTCAAACTCGCATACTAACTCAGAAAGTTAGTATGAGTAGTAGGAGAAGTATGCGGTTTGGAACACAGCCAGAGACTTCCACCAAAGGCTCTACCACCTGACTGTGTTCCACCAATCAGACGCAGCCGTGCAGTCTGGTCACGTGACCGTACTCGATCTCAGCGGCGGGACGGGTTAGCTTTAGCATTAGCAGTCGTAGCAAACAAACAAAGAAACAGATGAAAAATGTCAGAACCAACGGTGGGAAATGAAGACGCAGACGAGGCCTCATACTGAAAGCATGTTTACCTTACAAAGAGTGAGAAACAGCAGCTACATTATGTGTCTTCTGTGGCAACCAAAACAAACGCACATTTCAGCAGAAACTCAACATCTAACTTGAGGAAACATGTAGCGCTAAGTTTCCTAAACTCGTTTTTCCCCCATGGATAGGTGAATGTTTGTTTTTTAGGTTCCATATGGGTTAATATGTTTTAAACATTTCCTAAGTCTCTTTTATTTTTTATTGAAGTTCTTGAATTTACCTGGATTATTTTAATTTAAGCTATTTTGTAATTAATTAATTCATTTTAATTTATTTTATCAATCGGATGAACTCTAATCTGCCTAAAGATGATTATTTAGTATTTTTGTCTGTCTGACTGAATGCTTGTGTTAACAAATAAATCAGACGTTACTCAACAGTTACTCAGTACTCGAGTAGTTTTTTCACCGAGCACTTTTTTACTCTTACTCAAGTAATTATCTGGATGACTACTTTTTACTTTTACTTGAGTCATATTACTCTAAAGTAACGGTACTTTTGGCTGCTCTACCCACCTCTGGCCATATTTACCACAACTGTTCCCGGTCTCACAGTAAAAACATGAAATACTTATGAAACGGGTTCCAAAGCATCATATTTCAGCGGGACGCCTGGTTTGTGTCTGTAACACGAGACGTCAGCCAGTAATTGAGAAAAAAGAGATTTTGATGCCAGTATGTGGTTTTAAAGGAACCCGAGATGCTTTCCTAAGGTTATTCATGTGGTTTTTTATTGCTTAAACCCGGCCAAACAAACAGGAGAGCTTTAAGCTCCACCACCACATCTGATCTGTTCCTCCAGATGTGCACCGGTCGTGCGTCCGGATATAAATCAGGAGATAAAGTTTTATTGTTTCAGATGAAATCTACTTCTGAACTCAACCGAATAGTTCCCCCTCTCCTCCCACAATGAGCCTGAGTCTTTCTGAGCGGATACCCGGCATCACAGGTTCATCTTAGTCTTTTAAAAGGCTCAAAAGCTTCTGTTCCGCTTGGGGAAAGATGGTCTGAGCCAAAGAAACATCAAAGTCCTCCTTCCTGCTGCCGTACAACAGTACTCGTGTTTCTCAGAGCTACAAGAGGAGAATGTAAACTTTCTCTGTGTTTAAGCACCTAACAAAACAATTTATGTTGCGTGCTTTGGTCTGATTTATGTTCCTCGTCCAACCATGAGATACTTCCACAGAGATTAGATGAGAACAAGCAGGGTGAAAATCCCAGACATCATAACAAAGACTGAAGATAAAGACACTTAGGCCAGAAACAACAGATAAGGAGGAAGAAGGAGGAGATGTGAGGAGCTGCCAGAAAGGGAAGGGAGTGCTGAGCAGTGTCCAAACACAGAGGAGAAGAGGATTAAGATGCAGAGCAGAGTGTCCCAGCTGCCCTGCCGAGGCATGTTGTTATCAGAGTTTACAGCAGCAGATGCTGCCCCACATCAGGCAGCAGGACATTAAGAGCCGTTTATCTCCACCTGACTGGCTGTTACCGGAGCATCCGACCGACGAGCGGCGGCGGGACAATGTTTGTCCTCCAGACTGGAAATACCGAGCTCCACAGACACCGAAATAAAGGCTCTGCATGCTTTTGGTGACTTTTTTCCAGCTCTGTCCCGTCCCTGCTGGAAGTCCAGCTGCTGTCAGCCCAAACCTTTGCTCTGCGTCACTCAGTGGGGTCACATGGCGCTGAAAGGATCGGATTATTGGCTAAATTACAGTAAGAATGAGCTGAGCGAGGGTAATTCTCCTTGGATATGTGGCGGTGAATGAATGGGATCAGAGGCACAAAGCGTGTCATACCCCGGTATGATAGGTGGCGCTGTACCCATTCCAGCTGTTGCTAATAGAGCCACTTCCTGTTGACCTCTTCACCACCAACAACAACAACAAACTCAGGCATTGGAGAAAGATGGAGAACGCAGAGCCAGATGAAGCTACGTCCCTCTACATTTGGTCTGTGATGAGCTGCTTGTTGCACAAACTCGATGCCCAACGGAGCGTTCTCCATCGCGTTGTTTGTTTCTTTCTGACGGCGACAACAACAGGAATATCGTCTCCTTTGACTTCCGGGTCACGACCCCGGGAAAACATCTGGAGCATGCGCAGAACGCAAAGTCTGATTCACCACGTGCTTCAGCGTCTACAAGCAGGTTTAGAGTGACTTTCAACCCAGTTATCTCAGGGTCTGAATCCGATCCGATCCAGTTCTTAGTCAGATTAAGGTGTCTACATGCACATAATAACTCAGTCTGATTGTAATTTAGCCAATAATCCCATCCGATCCCATTCTTAGTCAGATTAAGGTGTCTACATGCACTTAATAACTCAGTCTGATTGTAATTTAGCCAATAATCTGATCCAATTCTTAGTCAGATTAAGGTGTCTACATGCACTTAATAACTCAGTCTGATTGTAATTTAGCCAATAATCCGATCCGGTCCCATTCTTAGTCAGATTAAGGTGTCTACATGCACTTAATAACTCAGTCTGATTGTAATTTAGCCAATAATCCGATCCGATCCCATTCTTAGTCAGATTAAGGTGTCTACATGCACTTAATAACTCAGTCTGATTGTAATTTAGCCAATAGTCCGATCCTTTCAGTGCCATGTGACCCCTCTGAGTGATGCCCTCAGGGAGCCTCTGTAACCCTGAAGCAGCACAGAGGGATCAGTAGGTGTGAAGCCTCCAGTGAGTTTGGAAACAGAGCCATTTATTCTGAGTCCAGGTTAGCCACCGGGATAAATTATTACAATAATATCTGGTTTTATATGAAAGGAGACACAAACCAGTCCCCGAGCAGGATTTAAAACCAAATAAAAAACAGGCGACGATTAAAAGCAGCTTTGTTTGCTTCATCAGGCCCACACTGGAGTTAAAGCACACTTTAAATAACTCAGCCCGGTCCTTCCAGGGTCATGTAAGCAACAAGTATGTCCAACCTCCACCTCTGCGTGCCACAGCTGGAAATGGACGACTCCGTTAAATAAGGTCCCTTTCCTTCTCCAGCTCTAGTTAAAATACCTCAGTGTGACGATGCATTTCACATCATTTGACTTTGTGGGAAAGAAGGTTTCAGGAGAAATAACAGTGAGAGTCGCCTTGAAACGCACATTCAGTTTCATCTCAAGCTTAAAATGTTTCCAGGACTCTCCAGGCTCAGTGTCAGGAAGCCTTGAAGCAGCCCTTTACTCAGAGAGTTGGACCGTCTGCGGGACGCTTTATTTCAGATGCATGCAGAGCCAGTGAACATCAGTTTAACAGCAACTCAGCAGAGACTCATGGGATTCATCTTCCAATCACACCACCTGCTCCACAGAGGCAGGAAGAGGCGGAGCGATGCCACGCCGACGTGTTCAAACAGAACGTGTGATCAGGAAACACAAAATCCAACAAAAGAGCTGAGAGATGAGAGAATCCTGCAGAACTTCTGCACAGATTTCACTGCCCTCAGTTACAGTTCAAGCAAAGAAAAACCGGCTGCAGCTCAGTGAAAACGGATAAAAGGAGGATGGAGACGATTAAACTGTTTCAGCTTTCACCCCAAAAGGTCTGAATAATGAGACCAACTCATTCATTAACAGAATTAAACTGAGGTTCCAACATTACAGATGAGAACAGCTCCAGATGCATCTGAGGGTGATTTAAAGGACTCCACACTGGAAAAAATGCCACTCCAAATATAAGTAAAAAACAACAAATAAAAGATGTTTTTGCTTGAAATAAGCAAAAATAAATCTGCCAATGGAACTAGTGAAAATCGGCTTGTCAAGATTTCTTGAAATAAGATGTGATATTTAGGACTTTTAAGTTAAAAGTGATCTTGAAATTAGCTTAAAAACCTCTTCAAATGTCAAAAAAAAAAGCTTGTTTCATATGATATGTGACTCAAAACAATTTGTTTTCAAGACTTTTTCATTTAACAAAATATTCCAGATGTATTGCCTTCAAACAAGTCCCTATATCTGGCTGAAATGGTGCTTGTTAGGCAGTTGTGTCTTATATTAAGTGTAATGAGATATTTGGACTAGAAATGAGACACTTGGTAAGACTTTGATTTTTCCCAGTGCATCATCAATCAGGGAAAGGATGATCTCACTGAGCCACAGGTCACAACTCGTCTTCGTGCCTTTAAATTTCAGAGACACACCCGAGCTGTCAAACTGGGCAAAAAGAGTCCCGATGCCACGCGCTTTAAAGCTGAATTAAAGCTGAATCAAACATTTAAACATGTACTGCCACAGATCACATCTGAGTGAAACATGAAGGAGTGAGCTGAAAGCAAAGCGTCTCGCTCCCACTCACCAGTCGCTGCAGGATCCTCTTGCTCTTGTCGTCGGTGCAGAAGTCAGACAGGATGCTTCTGTGGACCAGAACCAGACCGTTCAGGAACAGCCAGGACCCGAACCAGAGCAGGGCGAAGACCAGGGTCCCCCGGCGGGACCAGAGCCTGAGGCCCAGCCACCTGAGCAGGCCCAGCCCGCCGCCGCCGCGGCCCCCCACGCCCGCCGCCGGCCCTCCGGGGAGCATGGCGGCGGTGAAGAACTCAGAATCCTCTGTTCAGCTCAGAGGACGAGCGGAGCTCCAGCTTCTTTAGTGTTGCTCTGAGAGGTTACAGCTTTAAAGAGAACGAAAGGAAGATCAGAGGAGCTCTGACTGAATCAACTCCATCAGAACCGCGTCTCCCATGATGCTTTGCTGTCAGCCGGCCTACAGATGACGGAGCACTGAGTAATCCACAGAAATGTTCGTCCCGTGCAGGCACGTAAAAAACTACAGAAAACAGCAGCTTGGCCTCGAAAAGCCTGAAAAGGTCCAAAGAGTTTAGGAAAGAATTCTGATAAAAAAGCAAAAACACCAGAAGAAGAAGAAGAGTGGCGTCCACGGTGGTCTGATCAGAGAGCCGACCCCCGGCCCGCCAAACATCCAGCAGGAGAAAGACTTCCGTGTCCCAAAAATCCTTCAGAGGAGCTCCGAGGTTCTGGAGAGAGTCCGAGGATCCGGGGAACCTGGGAACAAAAGGAAGGATTAAATCAAAATCAAATCAAATCAAATTTATTTATATATATATATATTATTATATTATATATATATATTATTATATTGTATATATATATATATATATATAATTATATATTGTTTTCATGTACAAACAATTCAAAGTGCTTTAGTGCTCATAAACGGATGCTCAGACGGGCTCAAACTGCTAAATAAGTTGTTAGAATTGTTTTCATAGATAGGTAGAGCTGAGTATCATCAGCATAGCGATGGAACTTTCTGGCACTCTGAGACAGCCTGAGGAACTCCCGACTTGTTCTGGCGTGTGAGGAAGACTCCTCGTTTAGGTGAACAAACTGGAATCTGTCGGATAAATGTGACTTAAGCCAGCCTCAGGTTTGAAAACACAGATTGTTTTACAGATTTCAATTTCTGTATTGTTCGTAAAGTTCTCCGGACAGATCCGGCCCGGCGGGTCCAGTTCTGTTCTGCCGCTCAGAGCGAAGGCAGCAGCGTTATCCTGCCTGCTTGTTCTGTTAAAAAACAACGAAACACTGACAGTAAGGCAGCAAAGTGTGAAAGAGTGTTAGAAAAAGTGAAAGAGCTTCAGACATTTCTGTTCTTTCTCTGTTCAAACAGGTAAACGCTGCTCTCTCCTCTGAGGTTTCACTGAAAAACTAATCATCCTGCAGGTTTGCAGGGTCATTTCAGGGCTTCTCTAAGTGGGTTTCAAGCCTGTAAAATGAAGACAACGCTCCACAGACTCTTTCTGAGAGCATCTGAGAGCTCATCCCCTCACTTATTCAGCTCCCATTGTGACGCCATGATGCCCCGATGCCCTGATGCCCTGATGCCCCGATGCCCTGATGCCCCGATGCCCTGATGCCCTGATGGCCTGATGCCCCAATGCCCTGGTGCTGCTTTCACCGAAGCACCCACAGCTCCAGCTGGGAAACACTCAGACCCTCCAAACAGAAACTCCTCAGAGGGCCGGCTGAGCTGCAGAAGCTCCGTCATCACCTGCTTCCTAAAATATCAACATTTGCTTCTGTTGATGGGGGCCTGGGAGCTGGGGGCCTGGGAGCTGCTCTCGAACGGCCCTCAGGAGGTAAAGACGGACATTAGCTGCTGTTTATATCGTCTCATGTAGCCGCTTTCATCCATGCAGCAACGTTTGCCCGCTTTCAACAGTCCTACGGATCGTTATCGCCATGGAAACGACCCGCAGGTTGCTCACATTAGTGACGTCGCACCGATCCGACAGCATGAAGCAAATTAGGATTATTCTGCCTCACCGTCATCGTTCAGAACTTAAAGAAAGTTGGACGTTCGTTGAGCTAATCGGGATTTTTCGGATCTTTTCTGCTTCCTACACAAACACAGCTTAAAGGGACAGTTCACCGCTTTAAAGGGACAGTTCGCCTCTTCTGACATGAAGCTGTGTAACATCCCATATCAGCAGCATCATTTCTGAACATCTTCTTACCCCCTGCTGCGTCCTGTGAGCAGAGTTCCAGCCTCGTTTTGGTGTTGATGAAGGTAGTCCGGCTAGTTGGCTGGGGTTTAAAAAATAAAGCGTTTTGCTTCTCAGAACAATATGCGTTCAAAAGAGTAATACATTTGCATCACAAAATGGTTCTCCAGGAAAAAGTCAGACCTCACAATCGCTTGGCCCTATTTTCTCTCCCTTCGTATCACTGCCTGCTGTGCAGACCGAGCAGCAAACAGCGTAACAGGCGCGGCTGTCGGCAGGCGGCAGCAGGCAGTGATACGAAGGGAGAGAAAATAGGGCCAAGAGATTGTGAGCTCTGACTTTTTCCTGGAGAACCATTTTGTGATGCAAATGTATTACTCTGTTGAACGCATATTGTTCTGAGAAGCAAAACGCTTTATTTTTTAAACCCCAGCCAACTAGCCGGACTACCTTCATCAACACCAAAACGAGGCTGGAACTCTGCTCACAGGACGCAGCAGGGGGTAAGAAGATGTTCAGAAATGATGTTGCTGATATGGGATGTTACACAGCTTCATGTCAAAAGAGGGGAACTGTCCCTTTAAAGTGAGCAGAGGTGGGAAAGGTCACGGGGTAGGAACACTTTTCAGGGCACCGTGTGAGTCATTTGGATCTCAGATTAACCGGTGAAATGGGCCAAAGTCAGAGAGTGAACACTGGAAAAAACTGCCCCTCCAAAAATAAGTAAAAAAACAACAAATAAAAGACGTTTTTGCTTGAAATAAGCAAAAAAAATCTGCCAATGGAACTAGTGAAATTCGGCTTGTCCAGATTTCTTGAAATAAGATGTGATATTTAGGACTTTTGAGATAAAAGTGATCTTGAAATTAGCTTAAAAACCTCTTCAAATGTAAAAAAAAAGCTTGTTTCATATGATATGTGACTCAAAACAATTTGTTTTCAAGACATTTAACAAGATATTCCAGATGTATTGTCTTCAAACAAGTGCCTATATCCCTGTTTTATATTAAGTGTAATGAGATATTTGGACTAGAAATGAGACAAATATACTTGGTAAGACAAACGAAAACGAAAAACGACTTAAATGAAGGTTTTTTCTGCTGATGCAGCACAAAACAGGGAAATAAAAGATGAAATAAAGAAAAATAAACCAAGGAAACTGTTCAACTCGGATGCAACAGGTGTGAAAATAATACATGATGGAAGAAATGACCCAGATATGTGTTTCACTGGAGTTTGAACATGATTTAACTCCATGATGTCTGACTGTTTGAACATGATTTAACCCCATGATGTCTGACCGTTTGAACATGATTTAACCCCATGATGTCTGACTGTTTGAACATGATTTAACTCCATGATGTCTGACCGTTTGAACATGATTTAACCCCATGATGTCTGACTGTTTGAACATGATTTAACCCCATGATGTCTGACTGTTTGAACATGATTTAACTCCATGATGTCTGACTGTTTGAACATGATTTAACTCCATGATGTCTGACTGTTTGAACATGATTTAACTCCATGATGTCTGACTGTTTGAACATGATTTAACTCCATGATGTCTGACCGTTTGAACATGATTTAACCCCATGATGTCTGACCGTTTGAACATGATTTAACCCCATGATGTCTGACTGTTTGAACATGATTTAACTCCATGATGTCTGACTGTTTGAACATGATTTAACTCCATGATGTCTGACTGTTTGAACATGATTTAACTCCATGATGTCTGAGCGTTTGAACATGATTTAACCCCATGATGTCTGAGCGTTTGAACATGATTTAACTCCATGATGTCTGACCGTTTGAACATGATTTAACTCCATGATGTCTGACTGTTTGAACATGATTTAACCCCATGATGTCTGACTGTTTGAACATGATTTAACTCCATGATGTCTGACTGTTTGAACATGATTTAACTCCATGATGTCTGACTGTTTGAACATGATTTAACCCCATGATGTCTGACTGTTTGAACATGATTTAACCCCATGATGTCTGACTGTTTGAACATGATTTAACCCCATGATGTCTGACTGTTTGAACATGATTTAACTCCATGATGTCTGACTGTTTGAACATGATTTAACTCCATGATGTCTGACCGTTTGAACATGATTTAACTCCATGATGTCTGACCGTTTGAACATGATTTAACCCCATGATGTCTGACTGTTTGAACATGATTTAACCCCATGATGTCTGACTGTTTGAACATGATTTAACCCCATGATGTCTGACTGTTTGAACATGATTTAACCCCATGATGTCTGACTGTTTGAACATGATTTAACCCCATGATGTCTGACTGTTTGAACATGATTTAACTCCATGATGTCTGACTGTTTGAACATGATTTAACTCCATGATGTCTGACTGTTTGAACATGATTTAACTCCATGATGTCTGACTGTTTGAACATGATTTAACCCCATGATGTCTGACTGTTTGAACATGATTTAACCCCATGATGTCTGACTGTTTGAACATGATTTAACCCCATGATGTCTGACTGTTTGAACATGATTTAACTCCATGATGTCTGACTGTTTGAACATGATTTAACTCCATGATGTCTGACTGTTTGAACATGATTTAACTCCATGATGTCTGACTGTTTGAACATGATTTAACTCCATGATGTCTGACTGTTTGAACATGATTTAACCCCATGATGTCTGACTGTTTGAACATGATTTAACTCCATGATGTCTGACTGTTTGAACATGATTTAACCCCATGATGTCTGACTGTTTGAACATGATTTAACTCCATGATGTCTGACTGTTTGAACATGATTTAACCCCATGATGTCTGACTGTTTGAACATGATTTAACCCCATGATGTCTGACTGTTTGAACATGATTTAACCCCATGATGTCTGACTGTTTGAACATGATTTAACCCCATGATGTCTGACTGTTTGAACATGATTTAACTCCATGATGTCTGACTGTTTGAACATGATTTAACCCCATGATGTCTGACTGTTTGAACATGATTTAACCCCATGATGTCTGACTGTTTGAACATGATTTAACTCCATGATGTCTGACTGTTTGAACATGATTTAACTCCATGATGTCTGACTGTTTGAACATGATTTAACTCCATGATGTCTGACTGTTTGAACATGATTTAACTCCATGATGTCTGACTGTTTGAACATGATTTAACTCCATGATGTCTGACCGTTTGAACATGATTTAACTCCATGATGTCTGACTGTTTGAACATGATTTAACTGCATGATGTCTGACTGTTTGAACATGATTTAACCCCATGATGTCTGACTGTTTGAACATGATTTAACTCCATGATGTCTGACTGTTTGAACATGATTTAACTCCATGATGTCTGACTGTTTGAACATGATTTAACCCCATGATGTCTGACCGTTTGAACATGATTTAACTCCATGATGTCTGACCGTTTGAACATGATTTAACTCCATGATGTCTGACTGTTTGAACATGATTTAACTCCATGATGTCTGACCGTTTGAACATGATTTAACTCCATGATGTCTGACCGTTTGAACATGATTTAACTCCATGATGTCTGACTGTTTGAACATGATTTAACCCCATGATGTCTGACCGTTTGAACATGATTTAACTCCATGATGTCTGACCGTTTGAACATGATTTAACCCCATGATGTCTGACCGTTTGAACATGATTTAACTCCATGATGTCTGACCGTTTGAACATGATTTAACTCCATGATGTCTGACCGTTTGAACATGATTTAACCCCATGATGTCTGACCGTTTGAACATGATTTAACCCCATGATGTCTGACTGTTTGAACATGATTTAACCCCATGATGTCTGACCGTTTGAACATGATTTAACTCCATGATGTCTGACCGTTTGAACATGATTTAACCCCATGATGTCTGACCGTTTGAACATGATTTAACTCCATGATGTCTGACCGTTTGAACATGATTTAACTCCATGATGTCTGACCGTTTGAACATGATTTAACCCCATGATGTCTGACCGTTTGAACATGATTTAACCCCATGATGTCTGACTGTTTGAACATGATTCAACCCCATGATGTCTGACTGTTTGAACATGATTTAACTTCATGATGTCTGACCGTTTGAACATGATTTAACTCCATGATGTCTGACTGTTTGAACATTATTTAACCCCATGATGTCTGACTGTTTGAACATGATTTAACTCCATGATGTCTGACTGTTTGAACATGATTTAACTCCATGATGTCTGACTGTTTGAACATGATTTAACTCCATGATGTCTGACCGTTTGAACATGATTTAACTCCATGATGTCTGACTGTTTGAACATGATTTAACTCCATGATGTCTGACCGTTTGAACATGATTTAACTCCATGATGTCTGACCGTTTGAACATGATTTAACTCCATGATGTCTGACCGTTTGAACATGATTTAACTCCATGATGTCTGACCGTTTGAACATGATTTAACTCCATGATGTCTGACTGTTTGAACATGATTCAACCCCATGATGTCTGACTGTTTGAACATGATTTAACTTCATGATGTCTGACCGTTTGAACATGATTTAACTTCATGATGTCTGACCGTTTGAACATGATTTAACCCCATGATGTCTGACCGTTTGAACATGATTTAACTCCATGATGTCTGACTGTTTGAACATGATTCAACCCCATGATGTCTGACTGTTTGAACATGATTTAACTCCATGATGTCTGACTGTTTGAACATGATTTAACTCCATGATGTCTGACTGTTTGAACATGATTTAACTCCATGATGTCTGACTGTTTGAACATGATTTAACCCCATGATGTCTGACCGTTTGAACATGATTTAACCCCATGATGTCTGACTGTTTGAACATGATTTAACTCCATGATGTCTGACTGTTTGAACATGATTCAACCCCATGATGTCTGACTGTTTGAACATGATTTAACTCCATGATGTCTGACTGTTTGAACATGATTTAACTCCATGATGTCTGACTGTTTGAACATGATTTAACCCCATGATGTCTGACCGTTTGAACATGATTTAACTCCATGATGTCTGACTGTTTGAACATGATTTAACTCCATGATGTCTGACTGTTTGAACATGATTTAACCCCATGATGTCTGACCGTTTGAACATGATTTAACCCCATGATGTCTGACTGTTTGAACATGATTTAACTCCATGATGTCTGACCGTTTGAACATGATTTAACCCCATGATGTCTGACCGTTTGAACATGATTTAACTCCATGATGTCTGACCGTTTGAACATGATTTAACCCCATGATGTCTGACCGTTTGAACATGATTTAACCCCATGATGTCTGACTGTTTGAACATGATTTAACCCCATGATGTCTGACTGTTTGAACATGATTTAACCCCATGATGTCTGACTGTTTGAACATGATTTAACCCCATGATGTCTGACTGTTTGAACATGATTTAACTCCATGATGTCTGACTGTTTGAACATGATTTAACTCCATGATGTCTGACTGTTTGAACATGATTTAACTCCATGATGTCTGACTGTTTGAACATGATTTAACCCCATGATGTCTGACTGTTTGAACATGATTTAACCCCATGATGTCTGACTGTTTGAACATGATTTAACCCCATGATGTCTGACTGTTTGAACATGATTTAACTCCATGATGTCTGACTGTTTGAACATGATTTAACCCCATGATGTCTGACTGTTTGAACATGATTTAACTCCATGATGTCTGACTGTTTGAACATGATTTAACTCCATGATGTCTGACTGTTTGAACATGATTTAACTCCATGATGTCTGACTGTTTGAACATGATTTAACCCCATGATGTCTGACTGTTTGAACATGATTTAACTCCATGATGTCTGACTGTTTGAACATGATTTAACCCCATGATGTCTGACTGTTTGAACATGATTTAACTCCATGATGTCTGACTGTTTGAACATGATTTAACCCCATGATGTCTGACTGTTTGAACATGATTTAACCCCATGATGTCTGACTGTTTGAACATGATTTAACCCCATGATGTCTGACTGTTTGAACATGATTTAACCCCATGATGTCTGACTGTTTGAACATGATTTAACCCCATGATGTCTGACTGTTTGAACATGATTTAACTCCATGATGTCTGACTGTTTGAACATGATTTAACCCCATGATGTCTGACTGTTTGAACATGATTTAACCCCATGATGTCTGACTGTTTGAACATGATTTAACTCCATGATGTCTGACTGTTTGAACATGATTTAACTCCATGATGTCTGACTGTTTGAACATGATTTAACTCCATGATGTCTGACTGTTTGAACATGATTTAACTCCATGATGTCTGACTGTTTGAACATGATTTAACTCCATGATGTCTGACTGTTTGAACATGATTTAACCCCATGATGTCTGACTGTTTGAACATGATTTAACTCCATGATGTCTGACTGTTTGAACATGATTTAACTCCATGATGTCTGACTGTTTGAACATGATTTAACTCCATGATGTCTGACTGTTTGAACATGATTTAACTCCATGATGTCTGACTGTTTGAACATGATTTAACTCCATGATGTCTGACCGTTTGAACATGATTTAACTCCATGATGTCTGACTGTTTGAACATGATTTAACTCCATGATGTCTGACTGTTTGAACATGATTTAACTCCATGATGTCTGACCGTTTGAACATGATTTAACTCCATGATGTCTGACTGTTTGAACATGATTTAACTCCATGATGTCTGACTGTTTGAACATGATTTAACCCCATGATGTCTGACTGTTTGAACATGATTTAACTCCATGATGTCTGACTGTTTGAACATGATTTAACTCCATGATGTCTGACCGTTTGAACATGATTTAACTCCATGATGTCTGACTGTTTGAACATGATTTAACCCCATGATGTCTGACTGTTTGAACATGATTTAACTCCATGATGTCTGACTGTTTGAACATGATTTAACCCCATGATGTCTGACTGTTTGAACATGATTTAACTCCATGATGTCTGACTGTTTGAACATGATTTAACTCCATGATGTCTGACTGTTTGAACATGATTTAACTCCATGATGTCTGACTGTTTGAACATGATTTAACTCCATGATGTCTGACTGTTTGAACATGATTTAACTCCATGATGTCTGACTGTTTGAACATGATTTAACTCCATGATGTCTGACTGTTTGAACATGATTTAACTCCATGATGTCTGACTGTTTGAACATGATTTAACTCCATGATGTCTGACTGTTTGAACATGATTTAACTCCATGATGTCTGACCGTTTGAACATGATTTAACTCCATGATGTCTGACTGTTTGAACATGATTTAACTCCATGATGTCTGACTGTTTGAACATGATTTAACCCCATGATGTCTGACTGTTTGAACATGATTTAACCCCATGATGTCTGACTGTTTGAACATGATTTAACTCCATGATGTCTGACTGTTTGAACATGATTTAACTCCATGATGTCTGACTGTTTGAACATGATTTAACCCCATGATGTCTGAGCGTTTGAACATGATTTAACTCCATGATGTCTGACGGTTTGAACATGATTTAACTCCATGATGTCTGACTGTTTGAACATGATTTAACTCCATGATGTCTGACCGTTTGAACATGATTTAACTCCATGATGTCTGACTGTTTGAACATGATTTAACTCCATGATGTCTGACTGTTTGAACATGATTTAACTCCATGATGTCTGACCGTTTGAACATGATTTAACCCCATGATGTCTGACTGTTTGAACATGATTTAACTCCATGATGTCTGACCGTTTGAACATGATTTAACTCCATGATGTCTGAGCGTTTGAACATGATTTAACTCCATGATGTCTGACTGTTTGAACATGATTTAACCCCATGATGTCTGAGCGTTTGAACATGATTTAACTCCATGATGTCTGACTGTTTGAACATGATTTAACCCCATGATGTCTGACTGTTTGAACATGATTTAACTCCATGATATCTGACCGTAGACCCGTCACTCGTCTCTAAAGGAGAAACTCTGAGCAGAACAGCTGCAGTTCCCTCACAGTCTCAGAGGAAAAGCCTCACAGGATGCTGGGGGGAGACCCAAGGGCTAAACTGCTATTCTTAGAGGTTGGAAACATGGAGTCAGTCTTTGAAACCCAGCCACCTACGGTTGTGTCAGCAGTCTGCTTCTATACCAACTGGAACAGCATTAATTTAAGCTGAATTTATCATGTTTCAGCGTCCTGCTTTTTTTTCTGAGTCGGTCATAAAAAGAAAGAAAGAAAGGAGCTGCTCACCTTTGGTTAACTCCTGCCTCTGTGGAATAATGAAGCCGTGGAAAATGTGACGCTTAACAGAAAAGAAGCCAGCTGGTGTGAGAGATGATCCTACAGACGCTGGAACAAGCTGCATTACATCCCCTCCTCCTCTGAGGAGAAACTTTTTAAATCAGGATAAACTTGGACTAACTTTGCTCATGAAGGCAGCAGCTGCTGCGGGGAGCCTGACGCCAGCTGCCAGCTCCAGAATCACTCATCAGGTTCTGGATCCTTTTACTGTTTCTGGTCCCATTGGAAGATCTTTGTGAAAAACAAGTTCAAACTTTTTGGTCCTCTTGATGCCTGTAGGTCTCAGTTGTCTAACAGCTGATGGACAGAAATCCCAAATTATTCCCCTCTGCATGGATTCAGGTGGAACAGATCCTGTTCAGATCCTGTTCAGATCCTTCAGATCCTGTTCAGGTGGCCCAGATCCTGCAGATCCTTCAGATCCTGTTCAGATCCTGTTCAGATCCTGTTCAGGTGGCCCAGATCCTTCAGATCCTACAGATCCTGTTCAGGTGGCCCAGATCCTGCAGCTCCTGTTCAGATCCTGTTCAGGTGGCCCAGATCCTGCAGATCCTTCAGATCCTGTTCAGATCCTTCAGATCCTGTTCAGATCCTGTTCAGATCCTTCAGATCTTTAGACCCTGTTCAGATCCTTCAAATCCTGTTCAGATCCTTCAGATCCTTCAGATTCTGCAGATCCTGTTCAGATCCTTCAGATCCTTCAGATCCTGTTCAGATCCCTCAGATCCTTCAGATCCTTCAAATCCTTAAGATCCTTCAGATCCTTCAGATCCTTCAGATCCTTCAGATCCTGTTCAGATCCTGTTCAGATCCTTCAGATCCTTCAGATCCTTAAGATCCTTCAGATCCTTCAGATCCTGTTCAGATCCTTCAGATCCTTCATATCCTGTTCAGATCCTTCAGATTCTGCAGATCCTGTTCAGATCCTTCAGATCCTTAAGATCCTTCAGATCCTTCAGATCCTGTTCAGATCCTTCAGATCCTTCAGATCCTGTTCAGATCCTTCAGATTCTTCAGATCCAGTTCAGATCCTGTTCAGATCCAGTTCAGATCCTTCAGATCCTTCAGATCCTTCAGATCCTTAAGATCCTTCAGATCCTTCAGATCCTGTTCAGATCCTTCAGATTCTTCAGATCCAGTTCAGATCCAGTTCAGATCCAGTTCAGATCCTTCAGATCCTTCAGATCCTTCAGAATCTGCAGATCCTGTTCAGATCCTTCAGATCCTTTTCAGATCCTTCAGATCCTTAAGATCCTTCAGATCCAGTTCAGATCCAGTTCAGATCCAGTTCAGATCCTTCAGATCCTTCAGATCCTTCAGAATCTGCAGATCCTGTTCAGATCCTTCAGATCCTTTTCAGATCCTTCAGATCCTTCAGATCCTTCAGATCCAGTTCAGATTCTGCAGATCCTTCAGATCCAGTTCAGATCCAGTTCAGATTCTGCAGATCCTTCAGATCAAGTTCAGATCCAGTTCAGATCCTACAGATCCTGCAGATCCTGTTCAGATCCTGTTCAGATCCTTCAGATCCTTCAGATCCAGTTCAGATCCTACAGATCCTGTTCAGATCCTTCAGATCCTGTTCAGATCCTGTTCAGATCCTTCAGATCCTTCAGATCCAGTTCAGATCCTTCAGATCCTTCAGATCCTTCAGATCCAGTTCAGATTCTGCAGATCCTTCAGATCCAGTTCAGATCCAGTTCAGATTCTGCAGATCCTTCAGATCAAGTTCAGATCCAGTTCAGATCCTACAGATCCTGCAGATCCTGCAGATCCTGTTCAGATCCTGTTCAGATCCTTCAGATCCTGTTCAGATCCTGTTCAGATCCTTCAGATCCTTCAGATCCAGTTCAGATCCTTCAGATCCAGTTCAGATCCTGTTCAGATCCTGTTCAGATCCTTAAGATCCTTAAGATAGTGCAGATCCGTCCTCATCCAGTCCGGGCTGAGCTGAAGCTGAGCTGAATCTTCCCGCGGCAGCAGCTGGAGGAGCAGGTCTCCGCACACAGAGATGCTTCTGGGAATGAACCGACTTTTCCAGCAGAACGCGGTCCAACTGTGCGCTGCGCGGCTCCCTGAGCCCTGAGCCCTGGTTCTGGACTGCCAGGCGGCCGGCTGTGGTTCCTCCTCTCGCTGCCGGCAGCTCGCTGCTCTCTCCCGGTCTGCCGCTCCTCACCGCCCGGCTGTAAACAGAGTGTGTGAGGTGTGTGTGGGAGGGAGGGAGAGTGTGTGTCGCGCTCAGGCTTGTACATGCAGCCTCCTCCTTTCCCTTTGCTTTCCTGCTCTCTCTCTCTGAACTCTCACACTTCTGAGGACGAGCTGTATGGAAGTTTTTCTGTGCCATCAGAGTTTGAATACGAATTTCTAATATCGAATTTTTACAGCATCAAAATCAGACTTTGAATTTGAAAAACCAACAGTGGAAAAAAAAAATTCAGTGGAAAAAAATTCAACTTCAAAAAAATTCTGTGGAAACTTCTTCCACATAAAATTCTGTGGAAAAAGAACCAGACTCAACATCCGGGTAAACAGGGAGAAGCAATCGATCCCTGTCTCAATTCATCAGATCAGCTCAATAGATATTGAGTAATATCTATTACTAAATTTTATTAACACAAATAAATAAATGGCAAATAAAGTAAACTCACTCACAGAAGCACCATCGTTGGTGGACATGGCTGATCTGTCCAATGGAGCGTAACCTGATTGGCTGCCGTTGGATGAATTGAGACAGCGATCGATTGTCTGGTTCTTTTTCCACTGAATTTTTGGAAGTTGAATTTTTTTTTTTACACTGTTGGTTTTTCAAATTCAAAGTCTGATTTTGATGCTGTAAAAATTCGATATTCGAAATTCGCATTCAAACTCTGATGGCACAGAAAAACTTCCATAGAGCTGCCGTCTCCATTCGGGCTTGATGTCAATGAAAGTTTGCAGGAAATTAATTCAGGTCCATCTTACTATGAGTGCATGTTAATGCCCTGAACTCCTCCTCCTTTACCCCGTAACCACGGCAGCAGTCTCAGCTCAGGGTCGGTGCAGCTGAGTCAAATAGAAAAATCTTGATTGGTCTTTACTCTCACTTTATACATGCACGCGCCCGCGCACACACACGCCGTGCACTTGAATAACAGCCCGGAGGCTCTTGGCATGTTAGTAACTGCTCCGTTTGTAAAAATGCCAAAAAAGTTGTGCAACAGCAACTGTTTGATGCCCTCAGGGGGGGGAAACGCTTAAATCTGAGCTGTGACACACATCACACACACAGTTTAGTCTGTATTATGAAAAGAATGACATTAAAAGAATAATTGTCATCTAGACCTCAAAATGGCTCCCAGCACCCTGAGAGAAGGACTGGATGACGGCTCACCAGTGGCGTAGCCAGAAAAAAAAATACTAGGTGTTCCCAAGAAAATACTGGTGTTCCTTTTGTTTTTTTCAAATTTATTAACTCCAAAATAATACATTAACCATGTATTTTAACAGAGAACAAATGCAACCGCTGCAAAACATAAAGTGACACAGTGCCCAGAGATGAAGAACACATCATAGCACGTGTGCGCATACTATTACGCATGGTTAACAAACCCAATTAATCAGCATCTGAACAACACCGCTGTTGGAAGAACGTAACTTATTTGCTGCTATATTTGCGCTGCAACTGAATTCCAGACATGGAAAGAGTACTGAAAAATTGTAATTAAGTAAAAGTATCTTTACTTTGGCTAAATTCTACTCAGAGTAAAAGTAAAATTACCCATCTCAAAATTTACTTGAGTAAAAGTACAAAATTACTTTATATAAAATGTAATTTGAGTAAAAGTTACTTAATTACTTTCAGTTTCTTAATGCAAAAAAGGATGAGTCATGAATCAAATTCAGTACAAGTTGTTTTAATCGATTTCGAGGTTATTAACTCATTGGCTGCCAGCCATTTTCAGTGCAGAGACACCCATACTGCCAAGTGTTTTACAGTATTTTGACTGATTTTCCAAGACCCACAGAAAAGTGTGTCTTATGACTATGTACACACCGAAATTATCAAAAGAAAGAGTAGACTCTCTTCTTTCATCAGGGAAAAAAAGTTTGTTTCTACCATTTTCAGTCCTTTAGTAATAGACAGTAGAACATAGGTTGGTTTCACCAAAAACAGCTGTTTTTGACCAAAAAATTGAGAAAACAAGCTTTTTTTTGTTGTGCATAGTGGCACTGCTGCCACCTAGTGGGTAATTTTGCCAGTATATTCTCTGTTTAGTGTTTACAAGCCTAAGATTTAGTGACAAACTCCGCTAGATTGTTCCCCAGCCCGCTCCGTTAAAAAACGCAATTGACGGAAGCAACCGTCGAAGGCATTGAATGAGTTAAAGAAGTAAGTCTGAAGTCGATGTTCTGAAAGCCGAAAGCTCCGTTTTGGCTGGCAGGCACATCTTGCCCTGCATAATCACATTATTGCCTTTCTCGCGTTTGAAAACAAATAATTTTTCTAAATTTGGCCACGGATTTTTCCTGCTTTCGTCTCCTCCAGAATGTGTATCCTCTTCGTCTTCGGACCTTTCCTCCTCCAAAGTCTCCACGTCTAGGTTAGCAGCAGCCATCTTCCAAAGCGCAGGTAGCCTACTGGATCCACCACACCGGATTATTTAACAATGGAAAGGGCGCGCGCAAGGCAAGGCCACGCAATTACCTTTCAGTTCCGGGACAGCATTTAATTTTTCACCATCAATATTTGTTTTACTCAGTAACGTGAGGGGTTTCAAATGTAGCGCAGTAAAAGTACTTGGGTCAAAATGTACTCGAGTAAAAGTAAAAATTACACATTTCAAAAACTACTCAGAAAATGACAAATTACTCATAAAAAGTACTCAATTACAGTAACGTGAGTAAATGTAATTCGTCACTTTCCACCCCTGCTGAATTCACAGGGCAAGGCGGCGTGGCTTGGCTTTGAACGCATCAATTATCTCATCAGAGTCCAATTCCTCGGCGAGCTCCTTTTCAAACATGAGCAGTGAGATGCTATTCAGTCTGTCTGCGACCGTTGTGGTTCTGATCTTCCACTTAAAGCAATACTATGTAACATTTCTACCTTAAAATAACAGCTTGAAAAAAATTGTGCGGCTAGAATAAGTTTCAATATTACGATTGGCCTGTCTCCTATGTTGGAATAACTGCGCTATGTAACTTTGCTGGACCGGCCCGGGAGCGGCCTGGGAGCTGAGCGGAAGTACTTTGACTTGCTTTCTGGCACAGCTACCGCAAAAACAAATAGACCCCTCTCACGCTCCCAGGTATAAGGCTAAGCTAGCGCAACATTGTCAGTACGATCATCATGGCAGAGGCACCGAAGAAACAGAAGAAGATGTTGACTGATGAAGCAAGGAAGAGAAAGAGATTTACGACAGTGTAACCGTACATTACCTCCAAGCCTGTAGGGGGAGCTCCATAATGGGCTTTTTGAGAAGTTACATAGTATTACTTTAACTCTGTTAACAACCGAGAACAGACGTTCAACAGAGCAACTTGTGACTGGAAGTGTTGCCAATACTCGGAAACACATCTTTTTTACAGGAATCTAACGCTTCCATAATGGAGGAGAATTCCAGTCCTCCGTCCGTTTTCCTTTTGAGCAATTGCTCAAACACATTCAGCTCGGACGTGTCCAACTCAATGCCATAATGCCCGCTCGCCTCGCGCAGTGCGTCGAGACGGTAACGTGCGTTAGCGCAGGCTCGTTATTCCGTACGAGTCTCGTTGGAAACGGTTGTTCAGCACCATCAGCTGTCTGATCACAACCTGAGTCCTGTTGGCCCTCGAGCCGTGGCTTTTTAAAACAATTTAGAAGAGAACTCTGTTTCATAGCGGCATATTTTTTAAGCCATCATGTCGCACTCTCGAAGCTTGCGTTTACAATCGGTTGCCAGGTGACGGCCTATGCGGCTCACTGAAGGAAAGTGGTGCCTTCCATCTGGAAAATAGAAGGTTTGGACCAGGGAGGGGAGTTTGGGCTGAGTCTAAGTGTTGGTGCTCTGAAGGTTTGGACCAGGGAGGGGAGTTTGGGCTGAGTCTAAGTGTTGGTGCTCTGAAGGTTTGGACCAGGGAGAGGAGTTTGGGCTGAGTCTAAGTGTTGGTGCCCTGAAGGTTTGGACCAGGGAGAGGAGTTTGGGCTGAGTCTAAGTGTTGGTGCCCTGAAGGTTTGGACCAGGGAGGGGAGTTTGGGCTAAGTCTAAGTGTTGGTGCTCTGAAGGTTTGGACCAGGGAGGGGAGTTTGGGCTGAGTCTAAGTGTTGGTGCTCTGAAGGTTTGGACCAGGGAGGGGAGTTTGGGCTGAGTCTAAGTGTTGGTGCTCTGAAGGTTTGGACCAGGGAGAGGAGTTTGGGCTGAGTCTAAGTGTTGGTGCCCTGAAGGTTTGGACCAGGGAGAGGAGTTTGGGCTGAGTCTAAGTGTTGGTGCCCTGAAGGTTTGGACCAGGGAGGGGAGTTTGGGCTAAGTCTAAGTGTTGGTGCTCTGAAGGTTTGGACCAGGGAGGGGAGTTTGGGCTGAGTCTAAGTGTTGGTGCTCTGAAGGTTTGGACCAGGGAGGGGAGTTTGGGCTAAGTCTAAGTGTTGGTGCTCTGAAGGTTTGGACCAGGGAGGGGAGTTTGGGCTAAGTCTAAGTGTTGGTGCTCTGAAGGTTTGGACCAGGGAGGGGAGTTTGGGCTAAGTCTAAGTGTTGGTGCCCTGAAGGTTTGGACCAGGGAGGGGAGTTTGGGCTAAGTCTAAGTGTTGGTGCTCTGAAGGTTTGGACCAGGGAGGGGAGTTTGGGCTAAGTCTAAGTGTTGGTGCTCTGAAGGTTTGGACCAGGGAGGGGAGTTTGGGCTAAGTCTAAGTGTTGGTGCTCTGAAGGTTTGGACCAGGGAGGGGAGTTTGGGCTAAGTCTAAGTGTTGGTGCTCTGAAGGTTTGGACCAGGGAGGGGAGTTTGGGCTGGGTCTAAGTGTTGGTGCTCTGAAGGTTTGGACCAGGGAGGGGAGTTTGGGCTGAGTCTAAGTGTTGGTGCTCTGAAGGTTTGGACCAGGGAGGGGAGTT
The DNA here is from genome assembly GCF_027942865.1 of Odontesthes bonariensis. Classification (NCBI taxonomy): domain Eukaryota; kingdom Metazoa; phylum Chordata; class Actinopteri; order Atheriniformes; family Atherinopsidae; genus Odontesthes; species Odontesthes bonariensis. Next base: position 1,626,983 of record NC_134525.1, on the reverse strand, counting down.
TGGGCTGAGTCTAAGTGTTGGTGCTCTGAAGGTTTGGACCAGGGAGAGGAGTTTGGGCTGAGTCTAAGTGTTGGTGCCCTGAAGGTTTGGACCAGGGAGGGGAGTTTGGGCTGAGTCTAAGTGTTGGTGCCCTGAAGGTTTGGACCAGGGAGGGGAGTTTGGGCTGAGTCTAAGTGTTGGTGCCCTGAAGGTTTGGACCAGGGAGAGGAGTTTGGGCTGAGTCTAAGTGTTGGTGCTCTGAAGGTTTGGACCAGGGAGGGGAGTTTGGGCTGAGTCTAAGTGTTGGTGCTCTGAAGGTTTGGACCAGGGAGGGGAGTTTGGGCTGAGTCTAAGTGTTGGTGCTCTGAAGGTTTGGACCAGGGAGGGGAGTTTGGGCTGAGTCTAAGTGTTGGTGCTCTGAAGGTTTGGACCAGGGAGAGGAGTTTGGGCTGAGTCTAAGTGTTGGTGCTCTGAAGGTTTGGACCAGGGAGAGGAGTTTGGGCTGAGTCTAAGTGTTGGTGCCCTGAAGGTTTGGACCAGGGAGGGGAGTTTGGGCTAAGTCTAAGTGTTGGTGCTCTGAAGGTTTGGACCAGGGAGGGGAGTTTGGGCTGAGTCTAAGTGTTGGTGCTCTGAAGGTTTGGACCAGGGAGAGGAGTTTGGGCTGAGTCTAAGTGTTGGTGCCCTGAAGGTTTGGACCAGGGAGGGGAGTTTGGGCTGAGTCTAAGTGTTGGTGCTCTGAAGGTTTGGACCAGGGAGGGGAGTTTGGGCTGAGTCTAAGTGTTGGTGCTCTGAAGGTTTGGACCAGGGAGGGGAGTTTGGGCTGAGTCTAAGTGTTGGTGCTCTGAAGGTTTGGACCAGGGAGGGGAGTTTGGGCTGAGTCTAAGTGTTGGTGCTCTGAAGGTTTGGACCAGGGAGGGGAGTTTGGGCTGAGTCTAAGTGTTGGTGCCCTGAAGGTTTGGACCAGGGAGAGGAGTTTGGGCTGAGTCTAAGTGTTGGTGCTCTGAAGGTTTGGACCAGGGAGGGGAGTTTGGGCTGAGTCTAAGTGTTGGTGCTCTGAAGGTTTGGACCAGGGAGGGGAGTTTGGGCTGAGTCTAAGTGTTGGTGCTCTGAAGGTTTGGACCAGGGATGGGAGTTTGGGCTGAGTCTAAGTGTTGGTGCTCTGAAGGTTTGGACCAGGGAGAGGAGTTTGGGCTGAGTCTAAGTGTTGGTGCTCTGAAGGTTTGGACCAGGGAGAGGAGTTTGGGCTGAGTCTAAGTGTTGGTGCCCTGAAGGTTTGGACCAGGGAGGGGAGTTTGGGCTAAGTCTAAGTGTTGGTGCTCTGAAGGTTTGGACCAGGGAGGGGAGTTTGGGCTGAGTCTAAGTGTTGGTGCTCTGAAGGTTTGGACCAGGGAGAGGAGTTTGGGCTGAGTCTAAGTGTTGGTGCCCTGAAGGTTTGGACCAGGGAGGGGAGTTTGGGCTGAGTCTAAGTGTTGGTGCCCTGAAGGTTTGGACCAGGGAGGGGAGTTTGGGCTGAGTCTAAGTGTTGGTGCCCTGAAGGTTTGGACCAGGGAGGGGAGTTTGGGCTGAGTCTAAGTGTTGGTGCCCTGAAGGTTTGGACCAGGGAGAGGAGTTTGGGCTGAGTCTAAGTGTTGGTGCTCTGAAGGTTTGGACCAGGGAGGGGAGTTTGGGCTGAGTCTAAGTGTTGGTGCTCTGAAGGTTTGGACCAGGGAGGGGAGTTTGGGCTGAGTCTAAGTGTTGGTGCTCTGAAGGTTTGGACCAGGGAGGGGAGTTTGGGCTGAGTCTAAGTGTTGGTGCTCTGAAGGTTTGGACCAGGGAGGGGAGTTTGGGCTGAGTCTAAGTGTTGGTGCTCTGAAGGTTTGGACCAGGGAGGGGAGTTTGGGCTGAGTCTAAGTGTTGGTGCTCTGAAGGTTTGGACCAGGGAGGGGAGTTTGGGCTGAGTCTAAGTGTTGGTGCTCTGAAGGTTTGGACCAGGGAGGGGAGTTTGGGCTGAGTCTAAGTGTTGGTGCTCTTCCTCAGGACTCAGGAGGGGGTGCTGGCGTTAGTTTTTAATGATTTACATTTTAGTAACTCGCTCCTGTTAGACCTCCTGATGTCACAGCTATTGATGCCAAAATGCCTTTTTCCTGAGATGATGTTAGTTAGAAACAGAAGCCATGCAGATCTAACAGTACACTGGAAAAAATGCCAAAAATAAGTAAAAAAACAACAAATAAAAGACGTTTTTGCTTGAAATAAGCAAAAAAAATCTGCCAATGGAACTAGTGAAAATCAAGATTTCTTGAAATAAGATGTGATATTTGGGATTTTTGAGATAAAAGTGATCTTGAAATTAGCTTAAAAACCTCTTCAAATGTGAAAAAAACTTGTTTCATATGAAATGTGACTCAAAACAATTTGTTTTCAAGACTTTTTCATTTAACAAGATATTCCAGATGTATTGTATTAAAACAAGTCCCTATATCTGGCTGAAATAGTGCTTGTTAGGCAGTTGTGTCTGATATTAAGTGTAATGAGATATTTGGACTAGAAATGAGACAAATATACTTGGTAAGACTTTGATTTTTTCCAGTGTAACAGTGTGACATTCTCATGTTTTAGTGTATTTAACAAACTCTCCATGAGGATGAATCACTTCAGCCTGATTCATCTCTCCTGAGGAAACCTAATTTAAAGGCGAGCTCTGATGGATCCAGAGAGTGAGCAGGGAAGCCTCAGACCTGGGCAGCGACTGCAGGACAGTGAGAGCAGCAGCTAATTAAACCAATTAGACCCTGAGCTGTGCAGCAGGACTCTCATTAACATAATCTGAGCCGCCCATTCATCACAACCCGCTCGTTAGCCCGCAGCCAATTATCTGAGCCGGCTCGTTAGAGGCAGCAGCTTCTCTCACAGATGTGCTGAGCCAGCATCTCCTCAGAACACCTTTTAGTTGTTTCTGTGAATTTAATTTACAGCACAGACTGAGACAGACTGAGACAGACTGAGAGTCCTCACACACCGCCTCATTTAAATAATGCATTCCCTCACCTTTAAACCTCAGTTTAATCCTCTAAAACAGTGTTTCCCAACCGGGGGTTGTTTTTCTTTTAAAGGCGTCACACAAAAGTGTTTAGTCCCAAGCTCGTAATACGTGGACAAAATAATGTCTTCTGTGGAATTTAGTAATATGCTATTTATTTAATACAATTTTAAAGAAGATAAATCTTCTCAGCATGGGCCTATGTCGAGCTCATCAATAGGGATGGACAGGGCCGGCCCAAGCCTTTATGGGGCCTTAAGCAGAATTTAATTTGGGGCCCCCCTACCATCACCTCAGCTCCAGATGCCTCATTATTCCATAGGCTGCACTGTTATGTGTGTAACGGACCCACAATCATTAGCATTATTTGTAATCATCTTACATTATACAGGTGTCATTCTTGTTTTTAACCTTAAAGGGATAGCAAACTTATAAGTATGGGATAGCAAACTTATAAGTATGGCTCATTAATTTAACTATTTGAAAGTAACATCAGCAGGCTGGAGACTGCATATATAGTAAACACGTTAAATAGTTTCATTTCTTTCAGATGTGCAATGGTGTGCAAAATGTTCAAAATACAAATCCAAAATAGAATCAAATGACATTCATATTATCTTACAGAAAAATAAAGTTGTAATCAAAATTAAATTCAAAATTGCTCTCGGGGCCCCCTGGTGGCGTGGGGGCCCTAAGCGACCGCATAGTTGGCATATGCCTTGGGCCGGCTCTGGGGATGGAGGACTCTTTATGAAGGAGACTCCAGTTTTGTGATGAATATTACATGAGTTAGGCCTGTTAATGTATTCTTAAAAAAAAGAGAAATGTTACTTGTTTAAGTTAGATAACAAAGGAAGATTATTTTGATTTAGTATTTATACTATTTTGGTTAATTATTTATATTTCAAGAAAATGTTTTTTATTCTTATGTTGAATTCAACTGAGGTTAAAAAAAAAAGAGAGAGAAAGCCTGAGAATTTTATGTTCAAGTTAAGGATATTAAATAAAATGATTTTCATGTAATAACCACTGTGTTGCTCTACTTTTGGAGAATCATCGCACGCGTTGTATGTGTGAGGGGGTACTCAGGCCAAAAAAGGTTGGGAAACACTGCCCTAAGAGCCCCGTGCGGCGCTGCGATGTGATCAGAGACGCAGATGTTGTGTTGCTGCGCCCCCTGGTGGTAAACACTGACAGTTACAGGACACCAGGGGAGGAGATGGAGCTTCAGATGCCAGGTCTATGCATCCGTTCTTTGTTCCTGCTTTATTTTGGTAGTCACTTCCTGTCCCATTCATCCTAATTCTTCTCACCTGTGCATCATTGTCTCCCTCTCTGTTTAGTGTATTTATAGGCAAGGAGATTTTATTTGTACAGCACAATTCAACAACTTGATATGAATGTTTTGCTTCTCTGTGCTGAGGTTTCTCTCCTCCTCTCCCCCAATGTGTTATTTCCTCTCTCATTCTACCCTTATCTCATTAACGCTTCACTAAGAGGAAAACTTAGTTATATTCAAATGGTTTATTAAGACCTATTATCACTGTATAAACCTTAATATTTCCTCTCAGATGAAAGCTTTTTACCCAAGTCCCCTTTAATTTAATTTATGGACCATTGAACGGCTTCCTAAATGCTCCCTCTTAGAGGAAAGCTTATCCATGTTTCTGATCTTATTAATGCTTCACTAGGAGGCAAACTTAGTCATATTCATATATTGAAGATTTGTTATCATTCATTATATCAACCATTCTGTTATTAGCTATGTTTTTAAATGCCTCCTCTTAGAGGAAAGTTTATCAATGTTTGTTAGCTTTTGTTAGTTTACTCAAATTACCTGTTATAGTTATACCAATCTTACTGTTAGCTAAATTTACTTTTGCTCTGTTATAGTTATACCAATCTTACTGTTAGCTAAATTTACTTTTGCTCTGTTATAGTTATACCAATCTTACTGTTAGCTAAATTTACTTTAGCTCTGTTATAGTTATACCAATCTTACTATTAGCTAAATTTACTTTAGCTCTGTCTCTGTTATAGTTATACCAATCTTACTGTTAGCTAAATGTACTTTTGCTCTGTTATAGTTATACCAATCTTACTGTTAGCTAAATTTACTTTAGCTCTGTTATAGTTATACCAATCTTACTATTAGCTAAATTTACTTTAGCTCTGTTATAGTTATACCGATCTTACTGTTAGCTAAATTTACTTTAGCTCTGTTATAGTTATACTAATATTACTATTAGCTAAATTTACTTTTGCTCTGTTATAGTTATACCGATCTTACTGTTAGCTAAATTTACTTTAGCTCTGTTATAGTTATACCAATCTTACTGTTAGCTAAATTTACTTTTGCTCTGTTATAGTTATACCGATCTTACTGTTAGCTAACTTTACTTTAGCTCTGTTATAGTTATACCAATCTTACTATTAGCTAAATTTACTTTAGCTCTGTTATAGTTATACCAATCTTACTATTAGCTAAATTTACTTTAGCTCTGTTATAGTTATACCGATCTTACTGTTAGCTAAATTTACTTTTGCTCTGTTATAGTTATACTAATATTACTATTAGCTAAATTTACTTTTGCTCTGTTATAGTTATACCGATCTTACTGTTAGCTAAATTTACTTTTGCTCTGTTACAGTTATACTAATCTTACTATTAGCTAAATTTACTTTAGCTCTGTTATAGCTATACTAATCCTGCTGTTAGCTAAATTTACTTTTGCTCTGTTATAGTTATACCAATCTTACTGTTAGCTAAATTTACTTTTGCTCTGTTATAGTTATACCGATCTTACTGTTAGCTAAATTTACTTTTGCTCTGTTATAGTTATACTAATCTTACTATTAGCTAAATTTACTTTTGCTCTGTTATAGTTATACCAATCCTACTATTAGCTAACTTTACTTTTGCTCTGTTATAGTTATACCGATCTTACTGTTAGCTAAATTTACTTTTGCTCTGTTATAGTTATCCTAATCTTACTATTAGCTAAATTTACTTTAGCTCTGTTATAGCTATACTAATCCTGCTGTTAGCTAAATTTACTTTTGCTCTGTTATAGTTATACCAATCTTACTGTTAGCTAAATTTACTTTTGCTCTGTTATAGTTATACCGATCTTACTGTTAGCTAAATTTACTTTTACTCTGTTATAGTTATACCAATCTTACTGTTAGCTAAATTTACTTTTGCTCTGTTATAGTTATACCAATCTTACTATTAGCTAAATTTACTTTTGCTCTGTTATAGTTATACCAATCTTACTGTTAGCTAAATTTACTTTTGCTCTGTTATAGTTATACCAATCTTACTATTAGCTAAATTTACTTTTGCTCTGTTATAGTTATACCAATCCTACTATTAGCTAAATTTACTTTTACTCTGTTATAGTTATACCAATCTTACTATTAGCTAAATTTACTTTTGCTCTGTTATAGTTATACCAATCTTACTGTTAGCTAAAATTAATGTTTTTATTTACCTGTATTTCTGTGTTGTATATCTGAATGTCTTTATGTAAAGCACATTGAGTTACCTGTGGTATGAAATGCGCTATATAAATAAAGATTGATTGATTGAACAAGGTGATTCAAAGTGCTTTACAGAGACATTAAAACAGTAGTAATAAAAAGCATGATTTAAATTTTAAACAAAAAAGAAAGAAATAAGAACAATAGATTAAAATCAGATCAAATCAGGAGTTAAAATGTGATTAAGTTTTGAAACTCAAGCTTCAGATTTGGAGCTTTATTCAGATGCAGCTGAAAATAGGTGTGTCTTCAGCCTGGACTTAAATAAATCAAATCAAATCAAATCAAATTTATTTGTAGCACATTTCATGTACAAACAATTCAAAGTGCTTCACATAAAATAAAAGCATTGCAGCAGGGAGTGGAAGAAGCATTAAAAATACATAAAGGAATATGAAGAGAAACAAATAAAATCATTTAAATGAATTTAAAAACAAGCAACAGTCCAGATAAGTTCAAAGATAGCGTGCAGATTTCATGCAGACACATGAGAACAGAAATGTTTTTAACCTGGATTTAAAAATGTCTGCATGTTTTTTGACCAGACATTTTGTCCCTTTGCCTCCCCGTGTACCAAACCTTGGAATCATTAAACCGACACTGATTTTGGAATACTGTGTGTCTGAGTGGTGCATTTAGGCGTGATAGTTGGCCCCTTCCTGTGGGTTTGTTTCCCGGCCCTGAAGCAGAACGACCTCTGCAGGCTCCATGTGGTTTCAGCCATTTTAAAAATCAGAATTTTCTGATTTCCTTCAGCTGGTGCAGAACGCTGCTGCCCGTCTTTTAACCAACACCAACAGACGTGTGCACATCACTCCTGTTCTTAACTCCCTCCATCGGCTTCCTGTCCTTTATAGAACTGATTTTAAACTTTTAATGTTGGTTTTTAAAGCTCTTAGCGGCCTCGCCCCGTCGTATTTATCTCAGCTTTTAACAGTCCTGGCAGAGCTCTGAGGTCAGCAGATCAGTTTCTGCTGGAAGTGCCCAGGTCAGAATACAAACCCTGGGGTGAGCGAGCCTTTTCCCAAAGCTGCCCCCAGGCTCTGGAATAAGCCCCCCATCCAGCTGAGTCTTATTTCTGACCCGGGCCTCTTCAGATCCAGGCTAAAAACCTGCTTATTTAGGATGGCTTTAATACCCAATAGCATGATGACACTTTTGTCTGATTTTATTCGATTTAGTTGCTTTCACTGTTCTTTTATTTGTTTTTACTTATTCTTCTCTTTATTTATTAGCTGCTGTAAAGCACTTTGGTACACAGTAAGGATCGTTTGTAAAGGGCTGTAGAAATAAAGTACATTTACATGAGGAAGAATTAGAGAAAAATAGACTCATTTGAAAGTTTCTCGGCCCAAACTGCCATATATTATGTAAAAAATAACTCGTAAGATTTACTTAAAAAACCCTTTGTAAGTATTTGCACTCAAATGATTTAAGTAAGATTTAATGCTGCAATATCAAGTAAATGTTACTCACCATAAAACATAACAGTTTTGAAGATGTTAAGTAACATTTACTTTATTACATCTGAGTTTTAAGTTATATTTAGTTAAACAAATTAGGTAAACTCTACTTGTTTTTCATAGGCAGGAACATCATTCTACATATCTAAATTTTATATATCTGTAGTATTTGCTGTTATGAAGTAACTTAGTAGATTTTAACGACACACTTTCAGAGTAAAGTTAATGTAGTATTTCTAGGTTTATGTACATACAACTATTAAACATTTAAATTGTATGAGGAAACCTAAGTAAAACTTACTCTTCCCCATTATTCATGTGTTACGTTAATAAAATGTTTAATTTTACTTAAGAAGCTCGAGTTCTTACTGAACCTTAAAAATAAAAGGTAGAAATGATGACAGTTACTCTAATAGAGTTTACTTCAGCAAAAAGTCACTTTTTCAGTGTACATCAGATGACCCGACCCATGAAGTTTCCAGTTGGACCACCAGAGGTCTCTCAATCCCACGCTGTCTCCTCTCTGAGTTAGAAACCTGCTGACCTGCAGCTCTTAGGTTTCTTATGCTCGTTGATCCGGACTCAGAGGTAGCTTCAGAGGCAGCTTCAGAGGTAGCTTCGTGGCCTCCTCAGAGGCAGCTTGGTGGCCTCAGGGGCAGCTTGGTGGCCTCGGAGGCAGCCTGGTGGCCTCAGGGGCAGCTTGGTGGCCTCAGGGGCAGCTTGGTGGCCTCGGAGGCAGCCTGGTGGCCTCAGGGGCAGCTTGGTGGCCTCAGGGGCAGCTTCGTGGCCTCGGAGGCAGCCTGGTGGCCTCAGGGGCAGCTTGGTGGCCTCAGGGGCAGCTTCGTGGCCTCGGAGGCAGCTTGGTGTCCTCAGGGGCAGCTTGGTGGCCTCGGGGGCAGCTTGGTGGCCTCGGAGGCAGCTTGGTGGCCTCTGAGGCAGCTTGGTGGCCTCGGGGGCAGCTTGGTGGCCTCGGAGGCAGCTTGGTGGCCTCAGGGGCAGCTTCGTGGCCTCTGAGGCAGCTTGGTGGCCTCGGAGGCAGCTTCGTGGCCTCTGAGGCAGCTTCGTGGCCTCGGAGGCAGCTTGGTGGCCTCAGGGGCAGCTTGGTGGCCTCGGAGGCAGCTTGGTGGCCTCAGGGGCAGCTTGGTGGCCTCGGAGGCAGCTTGGTGGCCTCGGAGGCAGCTTGGTGGCCTCAGGGGCAGCTTGATGGCCTCGGAGGCAGCTTGGTGGCCTCAGAGGCAGCTTGGTGGCCTCAGGGGCAGCTTGGCGGCCTCGGAGGCAGCTTGGTGGTCTCAGGGGCAGCTTGGTGGCCTCTGAGGCAGCTTGGTGGCCTCAGGGGCAGCTTGGTGGCCTCGGAGGCAGCTTGGTGGCCTCGGAGGCAGCTTGGTGGCCTCAGGGGCAGCTTGGTGGCCTCTGAGGCAGCTTGGTGGCCTCAGGGGCAGCTTGGTGGCCTCGGAGGCAGCTTGGTGGCCTCGGAGGCAGCTTGGTGGCCTCAGAGGCAGCTTGGCGGCCTCAGGGGCAGCTTGGTGGCCTCAGAGGCGGCTTGGTGGCCTCAGGGGCAGCTTGGTGGCCTCGGAGGCAGCTTGGTGGCCTCAGGGGCAGCTTGGTGGCCTCGGAGGCAGCTTGGTGGCCTCAGGGGCAGCTTGATGGCCTCGGAGGCAGCTTGGTGGCCTCAGAGGCAGCTTGGTGGCCTCAGGGGCAGCTTGGCGGCCTCGGAGGCAGCTTGGTGGTCTCAGGGGCAGATTGGTGGCCTCTGAGGCAGCTTGGTGGCCTCAGGGGCAGCTTGGTGGCCTCGGAGGCAGCTTGGTGGCCTCGGAGGCAGCTTGGTGGCCTCAGGGGCAGCTTGGTGGCCTCTGAGGCAGCTTGGTGGCCTCAGGGGCAGCTTGGTGGCCTCGGAGGCAGCTTGGTGGCCTCGGAGGCAGCTTGGTGGCCTCAGAGGCAGCTTGGCGGCCTCAGGGGCAGCTTGGTGGCCTCAGAGGCGGCTTGGTGGCCTCAGAGGCAGCTTGGTGGCCTCAGAGGCAGCTTGGCGGCCTCAGGGGCAGCTTGGTGGCCTCGGAGGCAGCTTGGCGGCCTCAGGGGCAGCTTGGTGGCCTCAGAGGCGGCTTGGTGGCCTCAGGGGCAGCTTGGTGGCCTCGGAGGCAGCTTGGTGGCCTCGGAGGCAGCTTGGTGGCCTCAGGGGCAGCTTGGTGGCCTCGGAGGCAGCTTGGTGGCCTCAGGGGCAGCTTGGTGGCCTCGGAGGCAGCTTGGTGGCCTCGGAGGCAGCTTGGTGGCCTCAGAGGCAGCTTGGCGGCCTCAGGGGCAGCTTGATGGCCTCGGAGGCAGCTTGGTGGCCTCAGAGGCGGCTTGGTGGCCTCAGAGGCGGCTTGGTGGCCTCAGAGGCAGCTTGGTGGCCTCAGAGGCAGCTTGGCGGCCTCAGGGGCAGCTTGGTGGCCTCGGAGGCAGCTTGGTGGCCTCAGGGGCAGCTTGGTGGCCTCGGAGGCAGCTTGGTGGCCTCGGAGGCAGCTTGGTGGCCTCAGAGGCAGCTTGGCGGCCTCAGGGGCAGCTTGATGGCCTCGGAGGCAGCTTGGTGGCCTCAGAGGCGGCTTGGTGGCCTCAGAGGCAGCTTGGTGGCCTCTGAGGCGGCTTGGTGGCCTCAGAGGCAGCTTGGCGGCCTCAGGGGCAGCTTGGCGGCCTCAGAGGCGGCTTGGTGGCCTCAGAGGCAGCTTGGTGGCCTCTGAGGCGGCTTGGTGGCCTCAGAGGCAGCTTGGTGGCCTCGGAGGCAGCTTGGCGGCCTCAGGACCTTTCAGTGATTACGACCCCTTTTCTTTCGTTGGTTATCACCTTTATTAGTTTCTTTTGTTTACATTCAATTCAACAAACGTAAAAAACATCATGAAGAATCACAGAAAAGCATCCTGATGCAGAGCCTCCATCTTCAGCTGACTGGGCTGGGACCGTCTTCCTGCTCTCTGATTGGCTCATCGAATCGCCGCTCTGCTTCCCAGCTCCTGTTGGACGAACAGCAACAGTGAGTTTAACTTTTTTTTTTTATTGGTTTTTCAGTTGTAAGTGTACAAACATTATAAAAACAAAACATATAAAACAAACAAACAAACAAAAACAAAAAAATCCCACCCCAAACTAACACGAATAAATATATACATATCCATGTATACACCAATATATACACATACATACACGTACAAAATCAGCAAGATGACAGGAGACGGGTCACTGAATCGCGTGTTTGAAATAAACAAAATGAAACAAAGTGAAAAGCAGTCGGCCCTCCTCTTCCAGGGACAGATGATCAGTTAAAGTTTCTGTCAGAAGGAATTCGATGGTTCCCAGATCCTCCAAAACTCGTCTGATTTATGGTTAAGGTCATGGGTCAACTTCTCAAGAGGAATAAGAGCAGAAATCTGTGTTAACCACCTCAGCTAAATACATTTTTTAGCCAGAAATAAGAGAATTATCAGCAAAGACTTGGTATCTGCGTCTAAGAGAGTGTCTGGGGTGTGACTGAGGAGACAGAAATGACCTCCTGGATTACGGAGTGTAACCCCGTCCAGAAAGTCTGGATATGGTCACATGACCAAAACAAATGAATAAATGTCCCTTTATGTATTTTACATTTATAACAAAGGTTAGAGGTGCCAGGAAACATTCTCTGGAGGCGAACGGGTGTGTAATAAGTTCTAAAAACAAAGATAGATTGAGGTACATTTAGGGAAAACCCCGCTACAGATCTGGTCCCAGTCAACAGGATTGAACGTCACCTCCAGATGGCGTTCCCATAACAGCTTCAAAGAGTCAAAGCTTGAAGAATCAAAATAAAGAAGTGAAACATAAATCTTTGAAATTGGTCTTTTGGGAGACTTAGCCAAAATTATTATGTTTTCCAATTCGGACAATCCCAGGCAAAAAGGCCTGTCCTCAGAAAGAGTGAGTTTAACTTTAACAACATCCGGTTCCTGGATTTTGTCACAAAGGCGGTCATCATCTCCAAACTGAGAAACCGTCTTCTTTTAACACAAGGACCCGGGCGACCTGAAGCTTAAAGAAGAGTGAAACTGTGTCCAGAGGAGCTGCTGCTGAGCCTGAGATGATCAGAACAAAGCGAACTCCTTCATTCATATAAAGATGAAACAGTTCATCTGTGGTCTGAACACCATCTGCTGTAAACGGAGCATCTTCACCCTAAAAATGTTCTGACCCAGTTCCTGATAATGGCAGCTAGTATCTGAAGGCTCATCCTCCTCTCAAAGGTGTCGGTCTCAGATATTTTCTCTGAATCAATCAAACTTTAAACCCAAGTGTTGAAGAGTTGGGGAGGCAGAAGCTGAGCGATGCTCAGGGTGGCTGGAGTCAGAGCAGCAGCAACTCCACCACCGCTCGGTGTGTTTAACACTATGGCTGTGTTCCAAACCACATACTTCTCCTACTAACTTTCTGAGTTAGTATGCGAGTTTTAGTAAGCAGAAGTTCCCGGATGCATACTAGATTCTCCTAAATGTTGGGTATGCATCATGAGGTTACTACTCGTACTCAAACTACCCAAGATGCAACGTAACGTGACGTCGCCGATCGTCATTTCCTGTCAAAACGGCAGTTTCAAGCTAGCTACAACGAGTATGTAGTATGGAAGTATGGAAGTATGCAGTATGTAGTATGCAGTATGTGGTATGTAGTATGTAGTATTGAAGTATGTAGTATGCAGTATTTTGTATGTAGTATGTAGTATGTAGTATGGAAGTATGTAGTATGCAGTATGCAGTAAGCAGTATGTGGTATGTAGTATGTCGTATGGAAGTATGTAGTATGCAATATTTTGTATGTAGTATGCAGTATGTAGTATGGAAGTATGGAAGTATGCAGTATGTAGTATGCAGTATGTGGTATGTAGTATGTAGTATGGAAGTATGTAGTATGTAGTATGGAAGTATGTAGTATGCAGTATGTGGTATGGAAGTATGTAGTATGGAAGTATGTAGTATGCAGTATGCAGTATGTGGTATGTAGTATGTAGTATGGAAGTATGTAGTATGCAGTATGTAGTATGTAGTATGGAAGTATGTAGTATGCAGTATGTAGTATGCAGTATGTGGTATGTAGTATGTAGTATGGAAGTATGTAGTATGTAGTATGTAGTATGGAAGTATGTAGTATGCAGTATGTAGTATGGAAGTATGTAGTATGCAGTATGTAGTATGGAAGTATGTAGTATGCAGTATGCAGTATGCAGTATGTAGTATGGAAGTATGTAGTATGGAAGTATGTAGTATGCAGTATGCAGTATGCAGTATATAGTATGGAAGTATGTAGTATGCAGTATTTTGTATGTAGTATGTAGTATGCAGTATTTTGTATGTAGTATGCAGTATGTAGTATGCAGTATGTGGTATGGAAGTATGTAGTATGCAGTATGTAGTATGGAAGTATGTAGTATGGAAGTATGTAGTATGTAGTATGTAGTATGGAAGTATGTAGTATGCAGTATGCAGTATGTAGTATGGAAGTATGTAGTATGCAGTATTTTGTATGTAGTATGTAGTATGCAGTATTTTGTATGTAGTATGCAGTATGTAGTATGCAGTATGTGGTATGGAAGTATGTAGTATGCAGTATGTGGTATGTAGTATGTAGTATGGCAGTATGTAGTATGTAGTATGGAAGTATGTAGTATGCAGTATGTAGTATGGAAGTATGTAGTATGCAGTATGTAGTATGTAGTATGTAGTATGGAAGTATGTGGTATGGAAGTATGTAGTATGCAGTATGCAGTATGTAGTATGGAAGTATGTAGTATGCAGTATGTAGTATGGAAGTATGTAGTATGTAGTATGCAGTATGTAGTATGGAAGTATGCAGTATGCAGTATGTAGTATGGAAGTATGTAGTATGCAGTATGTAGTATGGAAGTATGTAGTATGCAGTATGCAGTATGTAGTATGGAAGTATGTAGTATGCAGTATGCAGTATGTAGTATGGAAGTATGCAGTATGCAGTATGTAGTATGGAAGTATGTAGTATGCAGTATGCAGTATGTAGTATGGAAGTATGTAGTATGCAGTATTTTGTATGTAGTATGCAGTATGTAGTATGCAGTATGTGGTATGGAAGTATGTAGTATGCAGTATTTTGTATGTAGTATGTAGTATGCAGTATTTTGTATGTAGTATGCAGTATGTAGTATGTGGTATGGAAGTATGTAGTATGCAGTATGTAGTATGGAAGTATGTAGTATGTAGTATGCAGTATGTAGTATGCAGTATGTGGTATGGAAGTATGTAGTATGTAGTATGGAAGTATGTAGTATGCAGTATGCAGTATGTAGTATGGAAGTATGTAGTATGCAGTATTTTGTATGTAGTATGCAGTATGTAGTATGTGGTATGGAAGTATGTAGTATGCAGTATGTAGTATGGAAGTATGTAGTATGCAGTATTTTGTATGTAGTATGTAGTATGCAGTATGTAGTATGCAGTATGTAGTATGGAAGCATGTAGTATGCAGTATGTAGTATGGAAGTATGTAGTATGCAGTATTTTGTATGTAGTATGTAGTATGCAGTATTTTGTATGTAGTATGTAGTATGCAGTATGTAGTATGCAGTATGTGGTATGTAGTATGTAGTATGGAAGTATGTAGTATGCAGTATGTAGTATGGAAGTATGTAGTATGCAGTATGCAGTATGTAGTATGGAAGTATGTAGTATGCAGTATTTTGTATGTAGTATGCAGTATGTAGTATGCAGTATGTGGTATGGAAGTATGTAGTATGCAGTATGTAGTATGGAAGTATGTAGTATGCAGTATTTTGTATGTAGTATGTAGTATGCAGTATTTTGTATGTAGTATGTAGTATGCAGTATGTAGTATGCAGTATGTGGTATGTAGTATGTAGTATGTAGTATGGAAGTATGTAGTATGCAGTATGCAGTATGTAGTATGGAAGTATATAGTATGCAGTATTTTGTATGTAGTATGTAGTATGCAGTATGTAGTATGCAGTATGTGGTATGTAGTATGTAGTATGTAGTATGTAGTATGGAAGTATGTAGTATGCAGTATGCAGTATGTAGTATGGAAGTATATAGTATGCAGTATTTTGTATGTAGTATGCGGTTTCGAACACAGCCAGTCACGCAGCCTCGGTCGCTGCTGGTCGCTGCGTGTCGCAGAGACAAAGGGCCGCAGACGGAGAATAGATCCACAGACATGAGCCAAGCGGTTTTAATGTTGGCAGCGCCGGCTGCTGCTGCTCTGCATGTAATCCACCACACAAACAGAAGTGCTGGGAAATCAACTCTCACACAGGACGCTGCAGATTAACAGGCTGAATGTGGCAGAGCAGTCAGGTGACCCTCAGCTCCGCTTTCACCCTTTAAAGAATTCCACTGACTCCACATCTTTATAAACCTCAGAAGCAGATCGCTGTTCAGGTTGGTCTCAGCTCAAAAGTTAGATCAAATAAATCAATAAAACCTTTTTAATAAGAAGAAATGAGTTCAGACTGAAACCAGCATGTTCTTACGAGTCATTTCATTACAGCTCAGGTCAAGTCTGGAGCTGAGATCCAACACTGGGGACAAGATGCTCCGAGTTCTGCTGTTTAACATGTCAAAAGACTCCAATCCTCCTTAGGATGAAGGATAAGAAAACCACCCACATGATTTACCCCTTCACCCCAGAGTCATCCTCAGGAAGAATCATCCTCTGGGGAGCAGAAACATCTGCTAAATAATCTGTAGCTGTTCAACAGGACCACACAAAGTTCATGAAGCCGACACAAAACAGCAGCTTAGAGTTCATGTTCTGCACCTCTGACCTCATTTAGTTCCACAATGTTTCATAAAACTGTTCAACATGTGGAAAAGTGTTTAATGTTAAAGTTCGACATGTTGCACTACCGGCACCATCAATCATTTTTAGCAAATCTTTAAGATGAGCAAACAGCAGCAGGTCAGAGTCAGAGGAACAGAACACAAAGTTTGGACTGCAAAGACACAGAAAGACAAAACACACTTAACAGTTTGAGTTTTTATTCAACCTCCCGTCGGCCTGTAAAGACGCGCTCACAGGTGCAAAAATCACAACGAACACACAAACGTAATACAAAAAGTGCTGATAAGGAGCTGTTAGAGGGCAAAAGCAAACGTGTTTTATTTCAACCAAGGAGAAACCCGGGTTTGTTTAAGGAGAACCAACTGAATTCTGCAGGGGGCAGAAACAATCCTGCAACCTTCAGCCGAGCAGGAAACACCAGGAAACAGCAGGGAAATACCAGGAAACAGCAGGGAAATACCAGGAAATGCCATGGAAATGGCAAGAAACAGCAGGAAACACCATGGAAATGACAGGAAACACTTGAAACAGCAAGAAACAGCACGGAAACGACAGGAAACACCATGGAAATGGCAGTAAACAGGAGGAAACCCCAGGAAACAGCAAGAAACAGCATGGAAACGACAAGAAACACCATGGAAATGGCAGGAAACAGGAGGAAATACCAGGAAACAGCATGGAAACATCAGGAAACAGCAAGAAACGTCAGGAAACACCATGGAAATGGCAGTAAACCCCAGGAAACAGCAAGAAACAGCATGGAAACGACAGGAAACACCATGGAAATGGCAGGAAACACCAGGAAATGGCAAGAAACAGGAGGAAATACCATGGAAATGGCAGAAAACCCCAGGAAATGGCAGGAAACAGGAGGAAATGGCAAGAAACAGCAAGAAACAGCATGGAAATGGCAGGAAACACCAGGAAATGGCAGGAAACACCAGGAAATGGCAGTAAACAGGAGGAAACAGCAGGAAACAGGAGGAAACAGTTGCTGCAGTTCTCCTCAAGGTAGAAAAGGTCTTTTTAATTCAGGATCTGGCTTCTGACACCCAGCTGTACGGACTTTGATCCTCTGATTTCATCACTGATGGTTCAGGGTTCGGTTGGATTTAGATCAAATTAAGTTAAATTAAGTTTTCAGCTTAACGTTTAAAAACATACTGAGAATTGGACAATTTAACATAAAATGTAAAGAACTCCGTTTATCATATTTCCTTTAAGTTATTTTGTTAACTTTTCAGTCACATTATTAAATAATGAAAGTGATATGAATTCCCTTTAGGCTCTAAAGTCTGAAACTCCCCCAGCCTCCTCGGTATACTCTACCAGTGCTCTCTCAGAAGTATACCGGCGGCTGCGTTCGCTCTCCTTACTCGTTGATCTCATCCTCTTCGTCCTCAAAGTTCTCGTCGCCGTCGCTGGCCGTGGCCTCCTGGTACTGCTGGTACTCCGACACCAGGTCGTTCATGTTGCTCTCCGCCTCGGTGAACTCCATCTCGTCCATGCCCTCGCCCGTGAACCAGTGCAGGAAAGCCTTGCGTCGGAACATGGCCGAGAACTGCTCCGAGATCCGCTTGAACAGCTCCTGGATGGCGGTGCTGTTGCCGATGAAGGTGGCGGCCATCTTGAGCCCGCGGGGGGCGATGTCGCAGACGGCCACCTTCACGTTGTTGGGGATCCACTCCACGAAGTAGCTGCTGTTCTTGTTCTGGATGTTCAGCATCTGCTCGTCCACCTCCTTCATGGACATGGGCCCGCGGAAGACCGTGGCCACCGTCAGGTAGCGACCGTGGCGAGGGTCGCAGGCCGCCATCATGTTCTTGGCGTCGAACATCTGCTGAGTGAGCTCGGGAACGGTGAGCGCCCTGTACTGCTGGCTGCCCCTCGCCGTCAGAGGCGCGAACCCCGGCATGAAGAAGTGGAGCCGGGGGAACGGCACCATGTTGACGGCCAGTTTGCGGAGGTCCGCGTTGAGCTGTCCCGGGAACCGGAGCGAGGTCGTCACGCCGCTCATCGTGGCCGACACCAGGTGGTTGAGGTCGCCGTAGGTGGGTGTTGTGAGTTTGAGCGTGCGGAAGCAGATGTCGTAAAGGGCCTCGTTGTCGATGCAGTAGGTCTCGTCCGTGTTTTCCACCAGCTGGTGGACCGACAGGGTGGCGTTGTACGGCTCCACCACCGTGTCCGACACCTGAGGGTCAAACAAGGTCAGGCATGAAGAGACGCCGCGGCGAGATGAGGCAGAGGCCAAACAGAAGCGAACAGACGCAGTACCTTTGGCGAGGGCATGACGCTGAAGGTGTTCATGATGCGGTCGGGGTACTCCTCCCGGATCTTGCTGATCAGCAGGGTCCCCATTCCCGAGCCGGTGCCCCCCCCCAGGGAGTGGGTCAGCTGGAAGCCCTGCAGGCAGAAGGACAGACCGATGACACACCGACGACACACCGATGACAGACCGACGACACACCGACGACACACCGATGACACACCGACGACACACCGATGACACACCGATGACACCGGAACCAGAAAAGAAAGTAATCGGCGGATCCACCAAACATGGAGAAGGGTACGGAACTTTTACTCGGCCATTTTCATGTTAAAGTTCTTCCAGACGGCGGAGTCGACAGAACCAAAGTCATCTGTAAACTCTGCCAAGTTGAATTGTCTTCTCAGCGTAGTAGTTCCAGTCTAAAATATCACTTAAAGGCAAAACACACAACTGATAGCAGCAAGTCATTCAAGGAAACAGACAGTGGAGCGAGGCTTCTACATAAAAACTACAGAAAGATGCTGATGTTAAAAGTGTGTTTGCACAACAAATGTTATGGCACTTTCATTCATATGGCAGCACATTTAAAATAAAGCTAAATGCTAAAAGCTATACGCTACTGTTGGATTCATTTTGGGATTCTGCGTAAAAATGCGATTAATCGTGATTAATCAGGGAAATCATGAGATAAATTAGATTAAACATTTTAATCGTTGCCCAGGCCTAGAAATAACCTTTTCAACACGACAGGTGTTGAATTATTCAACCACTACAAGGGTTAAAACGACTCTGTCACACACACAGCATCATGGACAAAGTGCCATGAATTCCATTAACTGTTGTTAGCAACTGTAAAATTAGCCCTACAGTTGCGTGAAAAGAAAGTCTCTTAGCCCTGCACATGCACAGCCACAACGGTCACAAACATGTCAAGTGAGCATAAAGCAAAGGGCTACGAGCCCCCGGGCGCTCAGAAGCAGGTAGCTTTAAGGTTCACAAACTTCTCTGGTGTCGCTTTAAGCGACTCGGATTGGTATCGGAGGCAATAAATCTTCATTTTTTTGACAGATTTTCACAGTAAAATAACCGGGGCAGGATCATCTTTTAGAGAAACAATAACGCAGCTGATGGGGAATAGATGGAGAGTTCATTTAGCACCTTTCTAATCTCGTCATTAGTGAAGTTTGTGAACCTTAAAACTATCTGACGCCGACTGAAGGACATTTCCGGGCCTGAAAGCGTCCTCGATACCGCAGTTCATGTCTTTGGTTTGCAGCCCTGCACCCACGTTCTCCTTTACTTGACGTTTTTGTGGCCAACATGAAAACAAATTAACGTGTGCATGCACAGAAATAGGGGTACAGTACGAGTCCTTTTTTGTCCGCTGAGGTACAATCTATACTAATGTACCCCCTAGGGTTAATTATTGGACCTAAAGGTACATATATGTACCTTTTGGAGGGTCCAAAAGCTTTCGCCACGTTTTCCAGCGTTATTTCGAGAAGAAAAGAGAACTTAATAAAACATGTCCGATGAAATATAAAAGGAAGGAATGACTTTTCTCACCTGCAGACAGTCGCAGTGCTCGCACTCCTTCCTCACCACATCCAGGACCGAGTCCACTAGCTCCGCCCCCTCTGTGTAGTGACCTTTGGCCCAGTTGTTGCCGGCACCTGTCTGACCTGCAGAGTAAATCCAATGTGTGAAATGTGAACCGATCACTGCGACAGATGCAGCCAGTCTGCTGCTGACCCATTTCTCAGGCTGCAGGCCGAACTGATCCTCCTGCCGCCGCTCAGACATCCGTTTGTAAAACGTCTCGCCACACAAACCTCCACAGCAGCATCTGAATCAACCCTCAGTGATTCCTAACCCCAACAAAGAGATAAATAATCCCACTTTACCAAAGATAAAGTTATCCGGTCTGAAGAGCTGTCCGAAGGCTCCGGATCGAACGCTGTCCATGGTTCCTGGTTCCAGGTCAACCAACACGGCCCGGGGGACGTATTTATGCGCTGCACAAACAGAAGAGTCGTTACTGAGAGATTGCTCACTGCGGCTAGCTTTAGTAGCGCCGAATTCGTGGGAACAAAATTGTAAACAGCCGGTATTTTGTCAGGTTTTCAACACGTTGGGGATCTAAATGACTACTTTCTCTCCTGAAAATGTTTCAAATGTTGCTTAAGTTTACAGAGTTTAGAGCTTAAGGGAAATCAGCTTCAGGCCGGCTGATTTCGGCTCGGGCAGGAGTGAAATGCATTGTGGGTAAACGGTCTGCATACTGTCTGATCTATGAGTATGCAGTATGTAGTATGCAGTATGTAGTATGTAGTATGTAGTATGGAAGTATGTAGTATGTAGTGTGCAGTATGTAGTGTGCAGTATGTAGTGTGCAGTATGTAGTGTGTAGTATGCAGTGTGTAGTATGCAGTATGTAGTATGCAGTATGTAGTATGTAGTATGGAAGTATGTAGTATGTAGTGTGCAGTATGTAGTGTGCAGTATGCAGTGTGTAGTATGCAGTATGTAGTATGCAGTATGTAGTATGTAGTATGTAGTGTGCAGTATGTAGTGTGCAGTATGTAGTGTGCAGTATGTAGTATGTAGTATGTAGTATGCAGTATGTAGTATGCAGTATGTAGTATGCAGTATGTAGTGTGCAGTATGTAGTGTGCAGTATGTAGTGTGCAGTATGTAGTGTGCAGTATGTAGTGTGTAGTATGCAGTATGTAGTATGTAGTATGTAGTATGCAGTATGCAGTATGTAGTATGCAGTATGTAGTATGTAGTATGCAGTATGTAGTATGCAGTATGTAGTATGTAGTATGCAGTATGTAGTATGCAGTATGTAGTATGTAGTATGCAGTATGTAGTATGTAGTATGCAGTATGTAGTATGCAGTATGTAGTATGCAGTATGTAGTATGTAGTATGCAGTATGTAGTATGCAGTATGTAGTATGTAGTATGCAGTATGTAGTATGCAGTATGTAGTATGCAGTATGTAGTATGCAGTATGCAGTATGTAGTATGTAGTATGCAGTATGTAGTATGCAGTATGTAGTATGTAGTATGCAGTATGTAGTATGCAGTATGTAGTATGCAGTATGTAGTATGTAGTATGTAGTATGCAGTATGTAGTATGCAGTATGTAGTATGTAGTATGTAGTATGCAGTATGTAGTATGCAGTATGTAGTATGTAGTATGTAGTATGCAGTATGTAGTATGCAGTATGTAGTATGCAGTATGTAGTATGCAGTATGTAGTATGCAGTATGCAGTATGTAGTATGCAGTATGCAGTATGTAGTATGCAGTATGTAGTATGCAGTATGTAGTATGTAGTATGCAGTATGTAGTATGTAGTATGCGGTTTCGAACACAGCCTCAGTTCCTTTCAGCGCTGCTTACAGGAAGCTTCATTGTAGTAGACGTTGATCCTGTCCAGCTGCAGAGACGAGTCGCCCACGTAGTTTCCTGCGGGGTCGATGCCGTGCTCGTCGCTGATCACCTCCCAGAACTGCACGAGCAGAAGGAAAGACAATAAAACAACTCATCCGAGTCTGTGATTCCGGCATTCCTACCACACACGGTGCATTCACTGACTAACATCTGAGGTCTGAATGAGGCCCAGCAGCCGGCTGTAAAACCCCTCCCCAAAGACGACATCATCCCCTCGTGTTGCCTCAGATACATTTAAATTAAACACAACTTTAACCCTTTAGAGCACACCCCCTTTTTCAAACTTCATTTGCGAAATTGGCATACCCAACTTGAAAGTAGCAGAGATCCCACATGGTTGTAGATAAACGCATGTACTTGGTACCATTGGAAAGGTAACACTTCCAGGTTTATGCCTGAAGTGTCAATTGCATTGTTTTCAGTTGCAAATACCATGGCGTCACATACAGAGAAGATCACACTACTGTTAGTGCTGTGGAGAGTGTTGTTCTTCGTGGTTGGGCTCAAACGATAGCTGACGGTTTCAGCTTTCAAACGGTATGCGGCATTACAATTATATGTTTGTCCTGGACTTTTTCCTGGAGAACCATTTTGTGATGCAAATGTATTACTCTGTTGAACGCATGTTGTTTTGAGAAGCAAAACGCTTTATTTTTTAAACCCCAGCCAACTAGCCGGACTACCTTCATCAACACCAAAACGAGGCTGGAACTCTGCTCACAGGACGCAGCAGGGGGTAAGAAGATGTTCAGAAATGATGCTGCTGATATGGGATGTCACACAGCTTCATGTCAGAAGAGGCGAACTATCCCTTTAAAGAGGCGAACTGTCCCTTTAAAGAGGCGAACTGTCCCTTTAAATGACCTCTGAACCGGGACAGTTTGAGTCTCACTGCTGGACCGAGCAGAAACCCGGTGCAGACTTTAGACTCACCACTGAAGCTGCATGGCTCAGTCTATTAATGCGTCTTATTTGTGTCTCTCTTTGTATTATGTCTCGTGTTAAATTACCCAAGTAGAGTATTTTACACGTTTTTGGTATCTCATATCCTGTTATTTTTTTGTAAATCCCTCCATAGTTTGTCCCAGCATCCTTTTAGCTTTTGGCAGGCCCAGAATATGTGTGCATGGTCAGCATCCATGTGACCACATGCCACTCCTCTCCTAATCTTTGGAGTCATAAAAAATCTGACCATATTGTTCCAGTTGAATTCTCTCCAGATCCTGGAGCTAGTGCACGTGCGTTTTACAGATATGAAACCACTCTTCCTCAGTTATTTGTTCCCGTCCGCTGCTTTAACACATTTTAAAACGACTTTAATACGTCTGATTTCTGCCAGCTCAGATCAAACTTTTCTCAGATAGATAGATATATAGATACTTTATTGATCCCAAAGGAAATTCAAGCATCCAGTAGCAAGACATAATAAAGCAATAAAAATGTTTATACAATAATAAACACTTTAAAAACAATCTAAGAATTTAAAAAAGTGTTTAAGACATTGGAATAGGTGGGAAAAATATCTCAAACAATATATGCCAGAAATAATCTAGGATCTTCTTTTTTTTTTGAGAAACAAACAATCCAATAAGAAAGGATGCCACCTGAGTTTAAGTAGTATTTTATAAACAAAACACATTGATTTTATGTAACGTTTTGCGGATTTAAAGTACTCATGTAACTGCCACACCTGTTGCTGCTACACTCTCTGACTCTGTTGTTCTGTTCTTATTACTCTCCTCTCTCTATGTGTTCATTTTATGTTCCCTTGAGCAAAAACCGGATAGAGACAGAAGGACATTACTCTGCTTAAAGCCATATAGACCTGAAAATGATCCATGCATAAATGTCATAGCTTTGGTTAAGCTATACCAACAAAATTTGTCTGTGAGGCGAGCGATGTAAAATGTTGATGTCAATATCTGATTATTGAAAAATAAAGGAAAAAAAAAAAGTGTTTAAGAATATAAAAATATAAAGTGATCAGTTTAAAACGCTGGGTCACGCTGGGTCACGGCGCTCATCCCTCAGCAGACCATAATTTGGCCCCTCGCTGTTCTCATGGCTCACGTTTCACTTTCTTGTGTCTGAGGCCCGGAGCTCCCACAGCTCAGATTCCTGACATAGTCTGTCGGTGGCTCACAGTTCACCACACTCCCCCTCAGACTTCCTGCAGATCCCACTTTATATTTGGATATTTTGATCTGGGAGTTACTTTTACCAACATTAAAACAACAGAACAGGAAGTTAAAACTTAGATCTGTCGGCTCCAAACATTCTGACACTGATGTGAGTAACTGTAATTATGAGTCCTCAGGAGGTGAAACCCGTCTCCACCTTTGACTCTGATTCAAGATTCAAAGTTTTATTTGTCACATGCACAGTTATACACGGTACCACATGCAGTGAAATGACCTTTGACCGCCGTCCACAAAATACAAACTATAAACTACAAAATATAAACTAGGTAGCAAAGTAACATTAATAGAAAGTTAAAGTAAAATAAAAAAATCCTAAATTAGAATAGTAGAATATCAAATAAAATATATAAGCAAGATTAAAATACAAAATAAGATTAAATATATACATATAGAATAAAATAGAGTACAAAATAAGTAAAGTAAAGTAAATATATGTATGTGCACAGGTTAAAGTCTGAGATTTGCACACACGGTGTACATAACGGCAGATTTGTGCATGTGCTGGAGTGAGGTGTGAGCATTAAACTGAATAATTCATTCCACATGTGATAAATGTGTTAAAAGTAGGATTTCCAGTTAAATTGTGTCAGTGAAATCAGATTTATCTGCAAACTTTTAGGAAAAAGTTTGGAAAAAGAGGAGTTCTTCAGTTCAGTGTGTTTGTTGCAGTCTGAAACGGTTCAGAGCTGATTCTGCGGTCAGGTGTGATGGAGACAGACGGAACCGAGCCTCAGAGGAAGCAGAAAGTTCTGCTTTACTCTCAGACACTCGGGCAGCAGGTGAGCCGGGCCGTACCTTGGTTCCGATCTGGTTCCCGCACTGTCCCGCCTGGATGTGAACTATTTCCCTCATTGTTCCTCCGGTTAGATCTCGGTGCTGCGCCGCTGGATGCCGGTGTGCGTCTGCGGAGCGCGAGCGCGCAGCCGGTTTAATCTCCAAAAAAAGCCACGCGCGTTCACGCGACTACGCCCTGAGTTGGGGGTCCACCCACTCACAGGATTCCACTGGCACACATTTCCATATTTTTAGACTGTCAGCAGAAACTCTCGCGATGTTTGTCCACACGATAAAACACGACCTCCGACAGCGCGCATGCTCAATAAAGGAGATTAACAGGTCGAGTTAAAGGTTTAACTTTTTAAAGGTTTTAAGAAAACTTTGAAATATTATTATTAGGCCTGGGCAACGATTAAAATGTTTAATCTAATTAATCACATGATTTCCCTGATTAATCACGATTAATCTCATTTGTACGCAGAATCCAAAAGTGAATCCAAAAGTAGTGTATAGCTTTTAGCATTTAGCTTTATTTTAAATGTGCTGCCATATGAATGAAAGTGCCATAACATTTGTTGTGCAAACACACTTTTAACATCAGCATCTTTCTGTAGTTTTTATGTATGACGATCGGCGACGTCACGTTACGTTGCATCTTGGGTAGTTTGAGTATGAGTAGTAACCTCATGATGCATACCCAACATTTAGGAGAATCTAGTATGCATCCGGGAACTTCTCGCTTACTCAAACTCGCATACTAACTCAGAAAGTTAGTAGGAGTAGTAGGAGAAGTATGCGGTTTGGAACACAGCCAGCGTTTAATTTTCAGGAAACAGACTCAGGAGAAGGAGGCCAAAGGAACTCAGAAAAGATTTAGAAAATTAACTTTTATTCACAGATTTGACCTACAATCACACAGAGATCCTCTTTTACCATCAAAACCTAAACAGATCCAATCAAAATTACAGTTAACATAAAAACAGAGTTTACGTCTGTAAAGCGTCTCAGACTCAAACCGACGGGCAGAACCGCGTCTTCACCGAACACACTCGAGGTCGTCGGGTCCGGTGAACTGCAGCAGCGAGGAGGAGGTGCAGAGCAGCAGCTGCCCGGTGAGCCGGGTCAGAAAGGTGAGGCAGCGCAGCACCGACCTGAGCGCACAAAGGGAGGGTTACCATGGTTACCATGGTTTCTGTTCATTCATTTACCCACCGACAAAGAAACAACAATATTATAAAACTCACAAGAAAATTTGTTTGAAAAAAAATAAAAAATACAGATCTATGGATCCTTGTTTATAGTTTATATGTTTTTCACACATGCAGCTAAAGAAATGGGAACAAATCTTAATTCCAGTCTGAAACCCACAAAGAGCTTCTAGATGATTCATTTCTGGTGGCATAAGACAGTTTAATCATTTCATTTATATGAATTGTTCCATAATTAGTCAATAGATTATATCTTATATTCCTTTTTTAAGCTTTAAATTGAATCTTATTTACTTTTTCTTGATGTTGAATAACATATAATTCTTATTATTGTCTGTTTTTTTCCTACTTTACTTTTAGACGTGATAACGTTCATTATTTTGGGATTAAGATTTTTTTAAACTGAATTTCTTATATTAATTTGACTCTTTTGGTAACTGAAAGCAGTTTTAACGTATTCATAGTTTTAACGTAAATGTACAAAAAAGTTGAAACTATGAAGCTGTTTTTCACAGATGCAGCTAAAGAAATGGGAACAAACTGAGCCAATCCAAACACGATAACTTAAAGTTCCTCAGGGCTCCATTCTGGGTCCTCGTCTTTTTCCCTTTAACTTTCTGTTACCCGACGAAAAGCTTGTAAATGTAAACGTTAATGAACTCGGTTAGTAAAGAGCACATTTTCCTGCAGTAAGTGACTGAGACGGTGATCTCAGCGACACGTCATCATGTCATCTCACAGAGAATCGGCACAAAGCCTCGTTCATGTGTTCATAACAGATAGTCATGAGCAAATGAGGAAGAACTGGAGAAAAACAAGTTTCACCATCAGCCTCAATGTGAAAATCTTTCTTTTCACTTTTTAATCTCAAATCAATATCCTCGTTTTTCCTGTAATAATGTGAAAATTCACATAAATTTGTTCTTTTTTCCTTCCAAATGTACAAATTTAACCTTTTTTCCTTGTAAAAATAATTTATTTGTTTCTAATTTTTGGCTTTTTTTCACTAATCTGTACATTTTTCTGTTTTTCACAGATGCAGCTAAAGAAATGGGAACAAATGATGTGTCTCTGTGACAGGCTGCTGGGAACAAAGTGCCTAAAGATCCATTTTAAAACGGCTTCTTTGCTCAGTTGGACACAACACTGGTTCATCCCTTGAGTTAGGAGCCTTTTTCCTGCCTGAATGGTTCACAGCTCAGAGTTAAGTGGCTTAATGAAGAAAAACTGGACTGAAGATGAGGGAAGAAGCAGAAAATGTCCAAAGAGAAACTCTGACTCCAGTGGAGTTGGACCTACCTGAGCAGGTGTTTGATCCTGGTGCATTTGAAGTCGTAGGACAGCGTGTACATCTCGTACAGGGTCGCCCTGACAACGAGGCAACACAGGAAGTCCTTCGGATGCACCTTGTACAGGTCAAAGGTCAGTTTAGCGATCCCGGTTTTCTTCGGCTCACGGAAGCTCGGAAGGATCTGAAACGTTCAGAAAACAGAATATATTCCAAATAACCGAGTCATGATCCTTCAGCTAAACATCTGCTGCCATCTGCTGGAAGAGAGAGGAAGCAACTTCCTGTTGTTCAACACGAAAGTCAAACTTTTTAAAATCACACAGTCACGATAAAAAGAAAGTCCAACCACTTCTGATTCTAATGTTTTATGAATCAGAAAATAAGCAGCGAGGGAGAAACTAAAAACTCCAAACAAGCCATACTTGTTCAGTCTGTTTCTGTCATGACCTTTAACCTTTAACCTGCTAGCTGAGGCCTGCAGAGTCTGAGATGTAGCTCTTTGGGTTTCTGACCTTGGGGTGACCTTTAACCTTTAACATGCTAACTGAGGCCTGCAGAGTCTGAGATGTAGCTCTTGGGTTTCTGACCTTGGGGTGACCTTTAACCTTTAGCATGCTGACTGAGTTTTGCATCCAGATAAATCCGATAGCCGTCACCTTGCTCTGGGTCCACATCTCTCCTTTGTCGAGCACCATCAGCGGTGTGTTGCTGGGCAACGACTGGAAGAAGTCCTCCGAGTCCACCACGGTGCCGTCCTCCTCCAGGACCAGCGTCAGAGAGTGGGGGCAGGACATCATGAACACCCTGGTGGCCTGAGACACAGAGAACACGTTGGAGCCGAGCAGAGAGCCAATGTTGGCCGCTGTGGCCTCGGTGTGACTTCCTGTCTGCACCTGCTCCAGCAGCTCGTCCAGCGAAGACCCCACCAGGCCTCTGCGTCTCCCCCGGCTGTGGCTGCAGACTTTGTAGCAGCGAGGCTGCGAGGAGGGCAGCATGCGGCGGGAGAGGGTCTGAACCGTGGACACCGACCTGCAGCATCAACACACGGTTAAATGATCTGGGAAGTCTGAGGATATAAGTCTGCATGCGTAAGACAAATGTGCCATCAGTTCGCCAACAGAAGATTTCAGCAAATACTTGAATATTTGATGTAGATATTCTGGAATAATTTTAAATGTTTACGGTCTTAAACAACAGAAAACAGTCGCTTATTGGACGCAACATTACAGAAACTGAAATGTGCTCATATCAGCTGAAGCGTCTGAAACCGTTCACACTTTCAGCCGCCCTACTCGGTCATACTTGGTCCTACTCGGCCCTACGTGGCCCAACGTGGCCCAACGTGGCCCTACTTGGTCCTACTTGGCCCAACTCGGTCCTACTTGGTCCTACGTGGCCCTACTTGGCCCAACTCGGTCCTACTTGGTCCAACGTGGCCCTACTTGGTCCTACTTGGCCCAACTCGGTCCTACTTGGTCCAACGTGGCCCTACTTGGTCCAACGTGGCCCAACTCGGTCCTACTTGGTCCAACGTGGCCCTACTTGGTCCTACTTGGCCCAACTCGGTCCTACTTGGCCCAACGTGGCCCTACTTGGCCCAACTCTGTCCTACTTGGTCCAACGTGGCCCTACTTGGTCCTACTTGGCCCAACTCGGTCCTACTTGGTCCTACTTGGCCCAACGTGGCCCTACTTGGTCCAACGTGGCCCTACTTGGCCCAACTCGGTCCAACGTGGCCCTAATTGGTCCTACTTGGTCCAACGTGGCCCTACTTGGTCTTACTTGGTCCAACGTGGCCCAACTTGGTCCTACTTGGTCCAACGTGGCCCTAATTGGTCCTACTTGGTCCTACTTGGTCCAACTCGGTCCAACGTGGCCCAACGTGGCCCAACTTGGCCCAACGTGGCCCAACGTGGCCCAATGTGGCCCAACGTGGCCCAATTTGGCTCGTCTCGACACAGAGTTTCTCAAGCCGTTTACTGGCTGATCTCAGAGCTTTTAAACGAGCTCGTTCACTGAAAAGCTGCTTTCACAGGTTTAATTTACAGTTTATGAAACATCTCATTATGTGACTCAGTGAACTTTGGGAGGTCAACGATGCTCGAAGGGGTTTCTCATTGCTTCGGCTTTTCTGCTGCAACTCATGTTAGAGGTCCGGTTCCAATGACCTGCAGCAGCTCAGAGTCTGAACCGTCTGTCGATCAGAAACCGAGAAGCTCTGGGAGCTTTGCTGGGAAACACTTGTTCTGCGACCCGATGGAGACGTCGACTGAGTGAGCCGGAAGCGATTCACCTCAACAGGGAAATTAAATTAAAGGATTTTACATGTTAAAGGGACAGTTCGCCTCTTCTGACATGAAGCTGTGTAACATCCCATATCAGCAACATCATTTCTGAACATCTTCTTACCCCCTGCTGCGTCCTGTGAGCAGAGTTCCAGCCTCGTTTTGGTGCTGATGAAGGTAGTCCGGCTAGTTGGCTGGGGTTTAAAAAATAAAGCGTCTTGCTTCTCAGAACAATATGCGTTCAACAGAGTAATACATTTGCATCACAAAATGGTTCTCCAGGAAAAAGTCAGACCTCACAATCTCTTGGCCCTATTTTCTCTCCCTTCGTATCACTGCCTGCTGCCGCCGGCCAACAGCCGCGCCTGTTACGGTGTTTGCTGCTCGGAAGCAGGGGACTGCTCGCTCTGACTAGCCGGACTACCTTCATCAGCACCAAAACGAGGCTGGAACTCTGCTCACAGGACGCAGCAGGGGGTAAGAAGATGTTCATAAATGATGTTGCTGATATGGGATGTCACACAGCTTCATGTCAAAAGAGGCGAACTGTCCCTTTAACTGCTCCTCATTACACCAGAACAACACAAACTTCCACAATCATGCCAGAACGTTCTTATTGATCTAGTGCTGATCAGGTCTTTGGAGCTTCATGAGTCCCAACTGTCAAACAGTTTTAGAGAACTTCCGCAGATCTTTCTGAGTTCAGGCCTGATGATTTGGACCTGAGAAGATGTCTGCTCTCTGGGACCCATCAGGACAGCGGGTGTTAACGGCTTCAGCTCCACTTTATTATTTATTCAAGCACCATTTTCCTGTTTCCGTCAGTTTAATGAGTCTTAATGAGACTTTCTACAACTCTGAACAGGTCCTCCGAAGAGAAAACTCGTTCAATTTGCTGCAGCTTTAATTATAATAAAGATGTTTTATGGTTACAGACGGAAAACAAATGAAATAGTTAAAGTGTGGCTTTAGATCTGAGCTTCATGCCTGTTTACAGGGTTATTTACAGGGCTTTACTCCACTCCTCAGCTGTGTTCTGGTGCCATATTCTAACTTTGGAGGATTAACTGTTACCAAACATATTTGTTTCAGGGATTAATGGAGTCTGAAGTCTAAAGGTGGACATCCTGAGCAAAACAACGGCGCCTCTGACATAAGAGGGATTCTCTTATGCAAGTTTAACTCTACTATCACACAAGTTTATCAAAGATTTAAGAATAACTGGAAAGAACTCCAGACTTCCAGGTTACATAAAGCTCATTCCAACATGGCGGCCATCAGGTGTTGGCGTGCAGGACCGACGGCGGCTCGCAGCAGATCTTTCTGAAGTTAACGTCTCAGACGGTTTCTTTTTAAATCTGAGAACATTCTGCTCCCTTTTCAGACCTTAAGATGCAGAAGAATTCCACCATTTTTACACGATTGTGCCACAAAATGTCAGACGGAAACACCAACTCTCCATCCGTGGATTTATGTATCCCCGACCCTGATAAACAGAAAAATATAGAACATTTTGGGGAAATGTGTCCAATCAGTGACCCGATGCATTCCCTAACCTCTGACCCCAACAGTCACAACCCTAAACACTAAACCCAAGTCTCAACTCTCAGATATCCATTTAAACATGTGGGACCATATCACCATTCCACCCCGTGAGAAGGGCAGATAATGGATGGAAGGACACAGCTGAAGCGTCTGAAACCTTTAACATTTTCAGCCGCCCTACTCGGCCCAACGCTTGGCCCGGCCCAACGCTTGGACCGGCCCAACGCTTGGACCGGCCCAACGCTTGGACCGGCCCAACGCTTGGACCGGCCCAACGCTTGGCCTGGCCCAACGCTTGGCCTGGCCCAACGCTTGGCCCGGCCCAACGCTTGGCCCGGCCCAACGCTTGGCCTGGCCCAACTCGGCTCTGCCCAACTCGGCTCGTCTCGACAGAGTTTCTCAATCTGTTTCCTGGCTGATCGCAGAGGTTTTAAACGAGCTCGTTCACTGAAAAGCTGCTTTCACAGGTTTAATCCATTTAAACATGTGGGACCCATCATTCGACCCCCCGAGAAGGGCAGATAATGGATGGAAGGACACAAACGATCCCAAACCACAGAGTAGGAGCAGAGAGTTTAAACATGAGCCGACCTGTTGCACAGCAGGAAGTCCGTAAGGTGAAGAGGTCAGAGCTGAGATCAACAGCATCAGAACACCTGCATTCAGGATGATTCATTGCTCCTTTTCTCAGAATGTTGGACTCAGCTTCATGTGGAGTGAAGCCTGGAAGCAGTCAGATCTGCAGGAACCGGTCAGGTTAAAGAAATCTCCAACTGGAGCCATTTTTAAAACGGAGCTCAAGCTTCTTTCAGCCCTTTCGTTTACAGTTTTCCTCAAACAATGTGTTCTTCAGTTTTCTGTGTTTTAATGTCGGACCTGAGACGGACCGGTGTTATGACGAGAAGTGCGTCCCTATTTGCTGGAGTAAACCGGTTCAGGTGTGAATTATTACATTTATCCAATAAAGTTACAGTGATAATATTCGGCTGACGACGGTGTTTCATTGGTTCATCTTTTTTCTCATTTCTTCATGTAGATGAATAAAACATGTACACTTATGATAATCCGACATTTGTACACTTTAGAGCATCTTTCTTTCACCTCTTATTATATTATTGTACAAATATTCCAAAGTAAGAGCCGAGACTCACACTTTTGTAGTGAGACGGTTGGAGACATTTTCTATGAACAATCTTTACTCAGTAAAGCACAGATGAAATAATATAAAAATGAAGCTAAAACTAGGAAATTTAATTATTTTAATTTTAGAGACAATTTTGGATTTGTTGAAATTCGCCTCTGTTAATTCAATCAAATAAACAAAAGTATGATGTAGTTCGATCATTCCATTCCAGACTCTTTAAAGCGGGACCAGCAGGGGGTGCGTATTTCAGCAAAGATCTGCCAAAATATGCACCGGCAGCCTGGGCACGTGTGCCCCACCGCTGCCGGTGGAACTTTACGCTGCTTAGTGAAAATAAGTCGAACTTATAATCAATCATTTTCACTCACTTTAACACCCTTTCAGTCCTCCTCACCAAGCGCGCGTAAAGCTTGCTGAATTACAGCATATTCATTATAATCTGAATGATAAACAGATTCCAGATGTTCCCCCTTTGACATGAATGAAGACATAAGACACACATGAGAGTCTGAAGTCCTGAAAGCAGCCTTTAAGGGATGAAACTCTCCCCACAGACTGAGGGAAACTCCGCTTTTTACGCACAGCCGCTTTAAGGAAACATTTGCGCCGTGACGCAATTACGCACCAAATCTGTTCAGTCTTCAGATTTCAAGAGAATAAATTAATAAAATGAAAAAGAAAGAAATAACAGCCTCCGTTAGGCGCGTGGAGACTTAGCATTAAGGGGAAATAACTTGGTCCCAGCCGCCCTCACCTCATCAGAGTCTCCGGCAGCAGCGTTTTGGCGTAATTCACTCCGGACTGGATGGACAGCGGCGCCATGCTGATGTCAGAAGGAGGAATTAAGATCCCGCTGTGGTCGACACTCTCCGGGTTACTTGTGAGATTGCTGCACCTGCAACAGCTGAGCGGAACAAAGCAACGCTTTATGAAGAACAGCGGGCTGTGATTGGTCAGTGAGCAGCGCAGAAACCCAATGGGAGGAAGAAACCTGCCTGCAAAGGTGAACTCTCAGAGCGAAGCACGGAGCACGTGCAGTGAAATCTATAACTGATGCATCAAAAAATATAGATAATAGGTTAGGGATAGGTCTTATTGTACCTCAATTTAATATTAAAGTGGGGAAAAGGGTAAGTGATAGAGTATTGATACTGGAGAAATGCTTCCGGTACTTTTAGAAGTTCAGTGGATACAAGAGGTTAAAGGGACAGTTCGCCTCTTTTGACATGAAGCTGTGTAACATCCCATATCAGCAACATCATTTATGAACATCTTCTTACCCCCTGCTGCGTCCTGTGAGCAGAGTTCCAGCCTCGTTTTGGTGTTGATGAAGGTAGTCCGGCTAGTTGGCTGGGGTTTAAAAAATAAAGCGTTTTGCTTCTCAGAACAATATGCGTTCAACAGAGTAATACATTTACATCACAAAATGGTTCTCCAGGAAAAAGTCAGACCTCACAATCTCTTGGCCCTATTTTCTCTCCCTTCGTATCACTGCCTGCTGCCTTTTTTTTTTATTGCATATTGAACATAACATATACACAGGAAAATATTACATCACAATAGGACAAAAGTAGTTACAAAAATAGAATATAATTCATCATTTTAAATTAGAGATCCATAAACAAAATAAGTGAAAGAAAAAATAAATAAATAAAATAAAATAAGTAAAATAAAAGAGCTCGAGTTATATGATTTAATTTAAATTATATTCTTCACATAATCTTCTTGTTTTGCTGGCTTTAGAATTTATATAATTTTCCAAAGATCCTAAATAGGATGAAAAGAGTGTTTTAAATACAATAAGGTTTGGATGCTGGTGTGGAAATTTAGTACAATGAATATGAAATTTAGCAAATATTAAAAGAAGGTTGATAATATATAATTTTTATGGATTTCTTTCCTCATTTTGTGTCAGACCAAATAAAACATGCTGGATGTTCAGTTTGTAATAGGAATCAATTTTGTTGTTTATAAATTTTTTTTAGGTCAATCCAAAAGATATGAGAGTAGGTGCGATCCCAAAATAAATGACATGCACACAGCTGGTGAAAATGAGTTGCTGACTGATCCTCAGTGAACCTGAAGTGTGATAAAGACTAGTTTAACTTGGAGTTTATATTATGAAATAAACTAGTTTGGAGCTCACTTTATTTCAATAGTAAATAAATAGAAGAAAAGCAGAAATCGAAGTGTATTTATTGCACTTTTGTGTGTTAAAGTGGAACAGTTTAAAGGAAACTGGCTGCATATGAACTCATTTTTTTATTAGTTACTTTGTTTCATAAGAACATTAATTAATGTTAACACTAATGTTAACACAGTATGTCACTAATATGCTCTTATTTCATTAATAGCATGCTCAGTCGTACTTTTCAAACCTTTCCATGAATATAAATATTAAATAGCAACTCAACAATGATTTTATTTTCTATGTTAAAATTTTATGGGATTAAAGTATACATTTAAAATATAAAGAGAAAACTCCCACAGAAGTATGAATCCCTTGTGGCTGCGTTCAGCTCTGCCTCTGACGTAAGAATCCTTTAAATGGACTCTGGTCAAGATATTTAAAGAGCTTACAGAGGAATCCAGCTGGTATTCTTTTGTTTCAGCGTAAATGAGCTCAGAGATTAACGGGAAAACACTTGAGAGGCCCAAAATAATCAAGGCTTTATGTGTAAAACCGCAGAAAGAAACGAGCGTACAAAGTTATGTTTCCAGCTGGCTGGCATTAGCTCTGTTTAATAAAAAGACAGAAAGAACGTATCAGCACAAGGTACATTATTTATTAACATACTGGTGGTGGTCCGGAAAGTCTTCAGACTTGATTCAAAAGGAAAGTTGACTCAGATCTGCAGTCATCAGGAAGTTTGTTTGCTCCATAAAAGCTGAAAGCAGCTTCTCCGTGTTTGGTTCCAACTCTGGAAACCAAAGCAAACCTGTTCCCGAGGACCTGAGATGTCCTGGAGCTTTAAAAACATCCCAAAATATCTGAGATCAAACCATTTAAAGCTTTAATTAACCAACAGCAGTATTTTGAATTGGCCTGGGTTTATCCGATGATACCCAGACCTAAAATAAACTCTTTCACGAACAAAGTATTCAGGTTGGACTGCATTTTTATTTCTGGCTAAATACAGAAAGAACCTTTTTTAATTTGCATGAAGTAACTGGTAACATTTCAAAGTACTCGGACCCAACGCGTTTCACGTATTAAGCAGACTTGTACACTGAATTTTCCATCTGTGTATGTTGATAGGAACCCTTATCAGTTTGTCTCAGGCTGCTGTTGCGGTCGGACCTTAAAGGCGAACGGACCAAACAAAGCTGAGCGCTCGGAAACTCTCCCGCCTGAAGCTGGAACAGAGGATCTGACCGTCACAGAAACTTCAGTTTTCCGTCGGATTCAACATGAAGTTTCGAGGGAAAATCATAGACATCGCCTGTTTGAACCACTTCACCCGTGAGTCCTGCTAGCATCCGCTGCTAACCACTAACAAACAGATGCTAACATCCGCTGCTAACCGCTAACAAACCGATGCTAACATCCGCTGCTAACCGCTAACAAACTGATGCTAACATCCGCTGCTAACCGCTAACAAACCGATGCTAACATCCGCTGCTAATTGCTAACAAACCGATGCTAACATCCGCTGCGAACCGCTAACAAACTGATGCTAACATCCGCTGCTAACCGCTAACAAACCGATGCTAACATCCGCTGCTAACCGCTAACAAACCGATGCTAGCATCCGCTGCTAACCGCTAACAAACAGATGCTAACATCCGCTGCTAACCGCTAACAAACCGATGCTTAACATCCGCTGCGAACCGCTAACAAACCGCTGCTAGCATGTTAGCTTCGTCCAGTAGCTACAGCCGGAACACTTCCGGTGTTCAGAAACAAAAACAAGATGAAAAACCGATAAATGGAATGCAATTCTGACTTTTTTGTGCTATTTTAGACACACGAAATAAGAAACATAAATCGTAAATTGGTTAGCTAAATGTGAAGTTGATTGTTTTCATTTTAATATTTTTTTTGGCAATATTTTAAGGTAAAGTCGATTCTTTACCATTAAAATGTATTTATATCCAACTAAACTTTATAAACAACTTGATTTTGGTGTTTGAGTTTGTATTTTCTTTTTTTAAACTTTTTGACTAAATCTTTGGGACACATGTCATCCTGGGTCCCTGGAGTTATGGACAACAGATGTTTTAAACGTTTTTTTAGAGACTCAGACAGCAGCCTGTGAGATTTTCTGTTTTATTTCCACGAGGTTAAAGCAGACGTGTGTTTTTCCTGAGGCGGCCTGTGTTGGCAGAGCCTAACTCTCTTCCCCTGCGCCCCCCCAGGTGTGGTCACCACCATCTCCAGGCTGACGAAGGTGTGCGTCCTGCGGCTGACTCCAGACAACCTGTTCTTCGTTCTGTCGGGTAAATTGGCCAACGGAGGGGTCAGCATGTGGTGTGAGCTCTCACAGGTGAGCAGAGGATGCAGACGGATCAGTGGGGAGGCTGCAGAGAGGAGGCTGCGCTCCCAAAGTGGCCCGTGTTCAGAACCAGAATACTATAGAAACATTTAAGACTCTCTCTGAGGTGAAAGGACAGACGAATCATGTCTGGAAAGAAGAAAATAATCTGTTTTACTGCCCATCAGGGCCCGTTTATACGCTTTGAATCGGCTGCACCAGAGAACCTTCACTGGAAAAAATCAAAGTCTTACCAAGTATATTTGTCTCATTTCTAGTCCAAATATCTCATTACACTTAATATCAGACACAACTGCCTAACAAGCACCATTTCAGCCAGATATAGGGACTTGTTTTAATACAATACATCTGGAATATCTTGTTAAATGAAAAAAACAAGCTTTTTTTTTTACATTTGAAGAGGTTTTTAAGCTAATTTCAAGATCACTTTTATCTCAAAAGTCCCAAATATCAAATTTTATTTCAAGAAATCTTGATAAGCCGATTTTCACTAGTTCCATTGGCAGATTTCTTTGATTATTTCAAGCAAAAACCTCTCGTATTTGCTGTTTTCTTACTTATTTTTGGAGGGGCATTTTCTCCAGTGTTTGAGCTGTGAACAGGTGCTGAGCCTCTCTGCCTCTCTGCCTCCTCGCTGCAGGCCAACTTCTTCGATGAGTTCCAGATGGAGGGCGTTTCCCCCGAGGACAACGAGATTTGTCTGGAAGTGAGCCCAGAGAACCTGTCCAGAGCCCTGAAGACGGTCCAGAGCGCCAAGTCTGTGAAAGTCAAGCTGACCAGGAAGCACTGCCCGTGCCTCACCGTGGCAGCTGAGCTGGTGAGGAGGTTCATTCACAGTTTCAGGCAGCCGGAGTCTGTCCGATAGACACAGCTCCGCTCTGCTCTACAGCGAGCGTAAGATTCTTTTTAAGCTGCAGATCTTAAAGGGACAGTTCGCCTCTTCTGACATGAAGCTGTGTAACATCCCATATCAGCAGCATCATTTCTGAACATCTTCTTACCCCCTGCTGCGTCCTGTGAGCAGAGTTCCAGCCTCGTTTTGGTGTTGATGAAGGTAGTCCGGCTAGTTGGCTGGGGTTTAAAAAATAAAGCCTTTTGCTTCTCACAACAATATGCGTTCAACAGAGTAATACATTTGCATCACAATATGGTTCAAATCAAAAATCTAAATCAACTTTATTGTAGCACATTTCATGTACAAACAGTTCAAAGTGCTTTACATAAAATAAAAGCATTGCAGCAGGGAGTGGAAGAATTAAAATACATAAAATAATATAAAGAGAAACAAATAAAATAATTTAAACAAATTTAAAAACAAGCAACAGTCCAGATAAGTTCAAAGATATCGTGCAGATTTCATGCATAGACACATGAGAACAGAAATGTCTTTAACCTGGATTTAAAAATGTCTCCATTTGGTGAAAGTTTAATCTCCACTGGCAGTTTGTTCCACTTGTTTGCAGCATAACAGCTAAATGCTGCTTCTTCATGTTTAGTCTGGACTCTGGACTGGACCAGCTGACCTGAGTCCTTGGATCTCAGAGCTCTGCTGGCTTTATATTCTCTGAACACATCACAGATTATGTGCTGTGCTTCCAAACATTAAACAGCGTAACAGGCGCGGCTGTCGGCAGGCGGCTGTCGGCAGCAGGCAGCGATACGAAGGGAGAGAAAATAGGGCCAAGAGATTGTGAGGTCTGACTTTTTCCTGGAGAACCATTTTGTGATGCAAATGCATTACTCTGTTGAACGCATATTGTTCTGAGAAGCAAAACGCTTTATTTTTTAAACCCCAGCCAACTAGCCGGACTACCTTCATCAGCACCAAAACGAGGCTGGAACTCTGCTCACAGGACGCAGCAGGGGGTAAGAAGATGTTCAGAAATGATGCTGCTGATATGGGATGTTACACAGCTTCATGTCAGAAGAGGCGAACTCTCCCTTTAAAGAGACAAACTGTCCCTTTAACCTCTCTGAGTGTCTCAGTAAAGGAGCTTTCTGTGAGGAACCTAACCTCCCTCTGCCCCCTGCAGCCCACCCTGTCCAGCATCAGTCGGGTGGTCACTCACGACGTCCCGGTTGACGTCATCCCCCGCAGACTCTGGCACGAGTTCAAAGAACCAAACATGCCCGACTTTGACGTGAGTCTGTAATTATTCTGACCTCTGACCCTCCTAAGTGAAGGGATGCTGGTGGAACTCTCCCTTCAGCTGAGGCTTGGTGTGTGTCTGCAGGTCAGCATCTACCTGCCTCCCATGAAGACCATAAAGAACGTGGTGGACAGGATGAAGAACCTCTCCAACTTCCTGGTAGGCTCACTTCCCCTGACTCTGAACATCCCATCACATGGACTGAGTTCTGAAGCAGCTTGTTTCTCTGGAGGTGTTTCAGCCTCTTCTCACCTTCACAGTGAACAGTAGGTTTTACCTGCTGTTGCCTCAAACTGCCCCCAGGTGGCAGCGTTGGACAGCTGGTTGAACGCAGCTGGGTTTGTGTCAGTGGAGGTTAACCATGTGTCAAACCTCTAACTATGTTTCCTGTTGGAAAACTAAACGGTAATCAGCTGATAAATGTTGACATTATTCACTAAATGAAATGTTTAGTTCCTGTCCTGTAACTTTAGTCCAAAGTTGGGGATTAAACCTGCAACCTTCTGGTTGAAAGATGGCGGTTGTAGTGGCCAGTTGTCCATAAAAAAACAAATCAAACTTAAACCAGGCCACTGATGCATCATGGGGGATGTGGTTTAACGCAGGCAAAAGAAGATGAATGTCCAAAATGAATTCTTGCGTTTTCTGATGATTTATTTCCAAACAATAAAACAAACAAAAGAACAAAGAAAACCTGCAGCTCTCTCCTTTTCCCTGGTTAAAAAAAACATCGGCCCACCCAGGTGCATGCTGGGACTCCAGGTGCCCAGTGTGACCCAATTACCAAAAATATTCCAAACTAATAAATGACAAAGAATATTAGCAAAAAAATCTAATCTAAATAAAGTTACTCATAATTAACCAATTAAATTTACAACTAGAACCAAAAAACAACTTTACAAATAGCTCCTATAGTGATTTTCTCTCCTTTAATGTTTAAAATCTTCATCAAGTCTAAAGGTGAAATAAAGATCAGTTCCGTCCCTCCATCTGTTCGTCTTTCTGTCTGAAAAGGATTGATTTAAACCTTCAGAGTGGTTTCTCTGTTTAATCACCTCTGTGGGATTGCTGCTCTCGGCTGCAGCTTCAGACCTGATTTCAGCAGGTTACCAGATCTCTCCTGCTGAGTCGTTTGGTGAACGGTTGCTGTTCTGTGACTGATTAAACCATCAGGATGATGCGCTCGCTTTAAGCTGGAGTTATCCTGGAAGCTCTCAGACTCCCAGTTAAAGTGTAAAGCGGTGTTTGTTTTTTTCAGGTGATCGAGGCCAACCGGAACGGAGAGATGAACCTGAAGATTGAGACGGATCTGGTTTCTGTCACCACCCACTTCAAAGACCTGGGGAACCCACCGTGGGGTAAAAACTGTTTCTGTCAGCAGCTGCACCGGTCTGTGAGCTTTGGCTCACTCAGCGGGGTCACATGGCACTGAAAGGATCGGATTATTGGCTAAATTATAATCAGATTGAGTTATTAAGTGCATGTAGACACCTTAATCTGACTAAGAACTGGATCGGATCGGATTATTGGCTAAATTACAATC
The DNA here is from genome assembly GCF_027942865.1 of Odontesthes bonariensis. Taxonomy (NCBI): domain Eukaryota; kingdom Metazoa; phylum Chordata; class Actinopteri; order Atheriniformes; family Atherinopsidae; genus Odontesthes; species Odontesthes bonariensis. The sequence continues at coordinate 1,586,784 of NC_134525.1, read as the reverse complement.
AGACTGAGTTATTAAGTGCATGTAGACACCTTAATCTGACTAAGAATGGGACCGGATCGGATTATTGGCTAAATTACAATCAGACTGAGTTATTAAGTGCATGTAGACACCTTAATCTGACTAAGAATGGGACCGGATCGGATTCAGACCCCGAGATAACTGGGTTGAAAGTCACTCTAAACCTGCCTGTAGACGCTGAAGCACGTGGTGAATCAGACTTTGCGTTCTGGGGCGTCGCCCCTTTGAACCAGGGAGTTTGTAGAAATATTTTTAGCATTATTTGTGCTCTCTTTCACTCTGTGATGAGCGTATTTATCTTTAAAAAGCTCTTTTTGAGCTGATGGAGGAGCTCAGAAAGGCCCAGGATGGTCAGGTTTTTTATCCATGACTCTTCTTCTTCTTCCCCCCCCGCAGGCGATGACGCCTCCCAGGACAGAGGCCCGTCTCAGGGCAGGGACCCAGAGCTCATGGTGGAGGCCCGGGTGGACATCAGGAAGCTGCAGCAGTTCCTGGTGGGGCAGCAGGTCAACCCCAGCAAGGCCATGTGCAGTGAGTCGGCTCTCATTCAGACACATTTAACATTTAACAGTTTTTAATATCTCTGTGCCCCGCATATGTTCCTTTTATCCACTTTAAAGACGTTTCTGTCCTCCCGTCTGCTCAGATATCGTCCATCAGAGCGTGGTGCACCTGATTCTGCTGCATGAAGACGTGTCGCTGCAGTATTTCATCCCCGCTGTGGCCTAAGCTGTCCGAGCTGTGGTCACTTTTCTGAGGAAAGGGGGGAAGGTTTCCTGCCTGTCCGGGGGAGAGTTCTGCATTTTAAAGAGACCAAGCCGTGGGCGGCGCTCCTCGCCGTGGGCGGCGCTCCTCGCCGTGGACCCGAGGAAGGCTCTGACTCTGCTGGTGTGAAGACGCCAAGAAGAGACATTCGGACTGTTGAGATGAAAGAATTAAAAGTGTTAAACTCAGAGGAAACGATGGCCCAGCAGGTAAAGCGGCGGCGTGTAAATGACATCATCATGACGTCATCTCTTCACCAGCTGTTTGCATTTATTCGGGACACAACTCCTGAACGCAGTCTGAACAGGAAGTGGGATGAATTTAACCGTCTGCTGCATCTATCATTTGGTTTTAGCAGATTAATAACATTAAGTTTTAGGCTGTCCAGGCTCGTGGGAAATGCAGCTGATGTAGTTTGGATCAGTTCAGCATCACCACGGTAACAAGAGGAAAACAGGAGCTCGTGTTCGGCTGCACTTATTCCAGATGTGTTCAGCGTGTTTAGATTTCTGGATGAAAACTGTGGAAGTTTTTCTGTGCCATCAGAGTTTGAATATGAATTACTAATATTGAATTTTTACAGCATCAAAATCACACTTTGAATTTGAAAAACCAACAGTGGAAAAAAATCAACTTAAAAAAATTAAATGGAAAAAAATTCAACTTCAAAATAATCAGTTTTCAAAAAATTCAATGGAAATTTTAAAAATCAACTTTAAAAAAAAATTCAGTGGAAAAAAAATTCAACTTCAAAAAATAAAATGGAAAAAAATTCAACTTTAAAAAAAACCCGACTCAACATCCCGACTCAACATCCGTGTAATTTGAATTTTTTTCCCTCTGAATTTTTTGAAGTTGCATTTTTTTTCTACTTAATTTTTTGAAGTTGAATTTTTTTTCCGCTGAATTTTTTTTCTACTTAATTTTTTGAAGTTGAATTTTTTTTTCCACTTAATTTTTTGAAGTTGAATTTTTTTTCCACTTAATTTTTTAAAGTTGAATTTTTTTTCCGCTGAATTTTTTTTCCACTTAATTTTTTGAAGTTGAATTTTTTTTCCACTTAATTTTTTGAAGTTGAATTTTTTTTCCACTTTGTTTTTCAAATTTCAAAGTCTGATTTTGATGCTGTAAAAATTCAATATTAGTAATTCATATTCAAACTCTGATGGCACAGAAAGACTTCCATAGAAAACATGCAAATCCCTGTGAGGATCCTCCACCGACACGAGTTCGGTCCTGAAACCGAGTCCTAACCTCAGTCCGGTCTCCACACTCGGAGGAAATCTGTATAAGTTGGTGTGTTGACAGGTTTTGTGTCCCCACAATGATACATAAACACATCTGGTGTGTGGGAGGGTGGAGGCAGGGAGACGTACGGTTATTTCAGTCAGAGAAGAAGAATGAACGCAGTGGGCTGAAGCCGGGGGAGTCGACAGCATTATTAATGATGTGAGTTCTTCTCAGCGTAATAAAGTGTAATGTGCTGAAAATAAAATAAACTCTGTTTATGATCAGAAACTGATGAGTGTTCCATGTTCTGCAGAAAATAACCGTGTTTTTCACCCGAAGAGTTAAAGTGAGAAACTTTGTGGAGAAGAAACCGTTTTTCTGCTGCTTTCTGTCACTTTTCAGCTGCTGAAACCAGATTTATTTTAAACCAAACTTCAACAATCGTCTTTCTGCCTGAAACAAAACTGACTGTGAACATGTGAACTGAATTACATGTAAACTGGTTCACATGTAAACTGGTTCACTGAATCACATGCAAACTGGTTCACATGTAAACTGGTTCACTGAATTACATTTAAACTGGTTCACTGGATCACATGTAAACTGGTTCACATGTAAACTGGTTCACTGGATCACATGCAAACTGGTTCACATGTAAGCTGGTTCACTGGATCACATGCAAACTGGTTCACATGTAAGCTGGTTCACTGGATCACATGCAAACTGGTTCACATGTAAGCTGGTTCACTGAATCACATGTAAACTGGATCACATGTAAACTGGTTCACATGTAAGCTGGTTCACTGAATCACATGTAAACTGGATCACATGTAAACTGGTTCACTGAATCACATGTAAACTGGTTCACATGTAAACTGGTTCTCTGGATCACATGTAAACTGGTTCACTGGATCACATGTAAACTGGTTCTCTGGATCACATGTAAACTGGTTCACTGGATCACATGTAAACTGGTTCTCTGGATCACATGTAAACTGGTTCACTGGATCACATGTAAACTGGTTCTCTGGATCACATGTAAACTGGTTCACTGGATCACATGTAAACTGGTTCTCTGGATCACATGTAAACTGGTTCACTGAATCACATGTAAACTGGTTCACTGAATCACATGTAAACTGGTTCACTGAATCACATGTAAACTGGTTCACTGGATCACATGTAAACTGGTTCACTGAATCACATGTAAACTGGTTCACTGAATCACATGTAAACTGGTTCACTGGATCACATGTAAACTGGTTCACTGAATCACATGTAAACTGGTTCACTGGATCACATGTAAACTGGTTCACTGGATCACATGTAAACTGGTTCACTGGATCACATGTAAACTGGTTCACTGAATCACATGTAAACTGGATCACATGTAAACTGGTTCACTGGATCACATGTAAACTGGTTCACTGAATCACATGTAAACTGGATCACATGTAAACTGGTTCACTGGTTCACATGTAAACTGGTTCACTGGATCACATGTAAACTGGTTCACTGAATCACATGAAAACTGGTTCACTGAATCACATGTAAACTGGTTCACTGAATCACATGTAAACTGGATCACATGTAAACTGGTTCACCGAATCACATGTAAACTGGATCACATGTGAACTGGTTTACTGGTTCACGTAAACTGGTTCACTGGATCAAATGTGAACTGGTTCACTGAATCGCATGTAAACTGGATCACATGTAAACTGGTTCACATGTAAACTGGATCACATGTAAACTGGATCACATGTAAACTGAATCACATGTAAACTGGTTCACATGTGAACTGGTTTACTGGTTCACGTAAACTGGTTCACTGGATCAAATGTAAACTGGATCACTGAATCACATGTAAACTGGTTCACTGAATCACATGTAAACTGGTTCACATGTGAACTGGTTTACTGGTTCACGTAAACTGGTTCACTGGATCAAATGTGAACTGGTTCACTGAATCACATGTAAACTGGATCACATGTAAACTGAATCACATGTAAACTGGTTCACTGGATCACATGTAAACTGGTTCACTGAATCACATGTAAACTGAATCACATGTAAACTGGTTCACTGGATCACATGTAAACTGGTTCACTGGATCACATATGTAAACTGGATCACATGTAATCTGGTTCTCTGGTTTCACTCGCCCATCAGACAATAAGTGAGTTCTGTAAATGAGTTCAGAAGGTGGCAGCTTTGTTGTGGATTTAGTTTCCAAGTCACTAAAACGAACGCCGTGCAGAGAGAGGGTCACCATGGCAACAGTAAAACTCCACACAGCCAGCATTGCGTCCTGATTTCAGTGCAGAGCGGTCGGTCTCATCTAACCACAGCAGCTTGTTTCCAGGTGAGTTTCTATCTGAATAAACTGAACATTTACCTGGTTGAGGATTCGACCTTCAGTGTGTTTTACTGATATACTAAATAACTGAATGAAATAACTTTAATAATAATAATAACAATAATAATCAACTTTTAAACAGTCTGTTTTCCTGGGTTTTTGGATGGGAGGTTGTATTCTAAACGTGTAAATAAGTACAAGATATAATAGATTCTTCTATATTTGTGACAAGGTGATAAAAGAGTTTATTTAGTTTTTTGCTTAAAACGTAAGCAAACTTAGAAAAAACTTCATTTTTTTAAAAATAATTCATGTACATTTGACCATTTTAGAAAGATTTGTGTTTTCATTAGAGAAATTGTTCCCAGATTTGGTTTTATGTAAATATTGTTAAAGCCTGAAGAGTTTAAACTGCAGTTTTTCAACAATAAAAGACTTAAATATCAGACTGAATGCTTTTATGGAGCAGAAGTACGTAGTGTTCTTTAGGTCCGGCTTCAGCCTTAAAGGTTCAGGTTGCATCTGTGAGGGATAAGTATAAACTGTATAAAAGTATAAAAGTTTATTTTACTTTTCGTGTTCTACCTTTTCATTGTTGCCTGAAGTTTGACCCTCAGATGGCAGGAAGAAACCGTCAGTCTCCAGCTGAGGAGCCGGAGGAGGATCAGGCACCAGCTGCCCCCCCAGCCGGCGGCTCTGATGCTGGGGGGAACAGCTCTGCTCCTCACCTGGACTCAGAGCCCCAGACGGGAGGAAAGGAAACCCAATCTTCCCCAGAACACGGCCTCGATCCTGGGCCGGAGCGCCAGGCTGATCCAGAGGAGGAAGAAGGGGAGGCAGAGAAAACTCGGCCCAAAGCCGGACCTCCTCAGCTGCACCTCTGCAGAGGTACAAGCAACCAGACCGATGCACCAAGAATGGCTTCAATCCTAAAAGTGACTAAAAAAGCATCTGTTTTCATCCTTTGAATGCTACGACCAACAAAATAAGATTCTCACAATGACAGACGTGTTCCATCAAGAAGACTTTAGATGCAAAGTGAAAGCATTTAACATAGTTACCTTAGTATTAGTAGAAAGCAGAGATGGTACCAAGTCACACATGTGCAAGTCTCAAGTAATTTTTGAAGTCAAGTCACCTTATTATTGCAATTTTACCTGCAGAATCTGATCTTAATAAAGTGAAAACACACAGATATAAGTAACTGTCAGTAAACATCATTGGCCAACGTGTCCAACCTGTCCACCCCGTATCATATCAAGCTAACGTTAGCTAACTACCGACTAGGCTAACAGGATAATATCACAGCCATTATAAAGAACAGCCTTGCCACTTACTATTAAGCCCCATTGTACCGGCTTTTTGGCTGCAGTTCCACCAGAATTCCACTGGGGGCGTCGGTGGAGACCAGAATGAATTGGGCCCAATGGAGCTAGATGCTACAAATGGTCAGTTTCACCTAAGTCTCCTCAAGAGCGCTCAGATTTGAATGTAGTTTCTGAGAGCTCAACATGGGTTTCAAGTCAAAAATCTACTGAACGAGTTCATATATCCCTTTGATTTCTTACAGGTTGGCTTCTTGTTGTCCACAACGCGCTAGCATTGTGCTAATGACAGCGCTCGACCAGAATTACGACCAGAGGCACCGCTTGACGGCTGGCTCCATACCAAGCGACAACAGAATTAAGATGGACTTTTTCCGCTTTTGTTACCACAGCCTAAGAATCTGTGATGTTACCACAGATTCTCTCTTACTACAGCTCTTACTTGAAAACGCTGCTGCCTTCGAGACCAACCACAGATTCTATAATACTAGATAGGCTGTGGACCAACAACAAGCAGGATTGTTGCCTTAAAGCGGCATCTCCGGTCGTAAGCTATGTATGACGTCATATACACTTAAAATCCTTTTTTTAAGCAAATGAGTGGCTCTAAAAATCTAAAACTCAGCCATGGGTATTTTCTAAACATCCTCTTTCGAACACAACATTCGAATTACTAGAGAAAAAATTATATCTTGAGATAAGGGCACGCTAGGGCGTATAGCTCCATAGGACTCCATTCATTCTGGTCTCCAAAATTGAGCGCCCCACGTGGAAAGAGGGTGGAACTGCAACCAAAATCGCCTCGTTGGAAACCGGAAATGCACCGTGAGTGGCGAATCTGTAGTATTATAGAATCTGTGATAATATTAGCTAATTTGACGAGCACTTACTGTTCAGAATGGATCTTCAAATGACGAACAAAGTTGGAAGTTATGCTAGATGCTTAACACTCAAGTCATTCAAGTCATCGTGTCTCAAGTCAAGTGCCGAGTCTTTAACTTCCAAGTCCGAGTCTAGTCTCAAGTCTTTTATTTTTTGTCAAGTCACAAGTCATCAAAACAGCGACTCGAGTCGACTTGAGTCCCCATCTCTGGTAGAAACTTCCACAGAATCAGAGACATTAAGCAGTGGAAACATGAAACCAGCTCCACTCAGATCCAGCAGCTCCTCGGTTGTCTGGAAGTTTGTTCCAGATCTGCGGAGAGCAACAGTTTGCAGAATGTATGCAAAAATAGGCAAATCGTTACATTTAACTTTCATCTTTACAGTAATAAGTGTAACAGATATATTTATTCCAACAGTAATCTGTGATAAATAAGGTTCTCGGGTTGGACTGAACACGGCAGATGATGTTTCATCCGTCCTTTCTTATGTTGCTGGTTCTGTTGGTTAGAGACGGCGTCGCTGACCTGGTTGCTAAGCAACGGTGAACCTGTAAAAGACAATAATAAAGTGAAAACAGAGCGAGGTGATCTCTGACTTTCAGTGAAAGTTTGATCTGATCTGCAGGTGTTGCGGGCAGAGGACACCGGCGGGTCGGAGAGCAGAACCTGAGGTCCGTTAGTCACATGACCTCCGTGGCCTCCCCGGCCTCGGTGAGTGGACGGCGGCGCCTCCATGATGTTCGGTGGGATTAAAGCTCCAGTGTGTAGCGTTTATGTCCAGTTTTTTATGCGTTTTATGTCCAGGTTTCCGGCATGAGGAGCGTGCTGCTGTCCAACGAGGCGAGGAGGGAGACGGCCAAGCAGCTGAAAGCCGTGAAGGAGAAGAGGCGCGCGGCGCTGGATTCCCGCCATAAGTACCTGATGGGCAGGCTGGCGGATGCTGTGACCCTGGGGCAGCTGCAGGTGGAGGATGCCCTCATCTCTGATGAGAAGGTAACCTGGTTTTACTCCGTCAGTCATCAGAGGTGGTGTCATGTCAGGCTCCGCTCTGAATAATTCATGTCTGATTCTTCCAGTTCAGTCTGATCGATGATTTCTTTGTTGCAAACGGATCCAAGAAGCTCATGTTCTTCTACCAGGAGCAGGTAAGTCTCTTTAGTTTGTTCTGCGCCTGCACTGATGAGCTGCTTCCTCTCTCTGAAACATCCACCCTTCAGCCTTCTTCCACTGCTCCTGGTCCTTATCTGTTTCATCACATTTTCTCTCCCAAGAATGTGTCCTCGTTGGTGGACGCTGGGACCTCGGATGTGGCTCAAAAGAAACTCTTTCTCACCACAGGAAGCTCTGAGGTAGGCAAACACTACTCAGGTGCTGCGTGTTCCCAGCGCTTCATTTTATGTTATTTATATTTATTTATGTTATTTAAAGTTATTTATATTTATTTATGGTATTTTAAGTTATTTATGTTATTTATAGTTATTTATATTTATTTATGTTATTTAAAGTGATTTATATTTAATTAGTTATTTATATTTATTTATGTTATTTAAAGTTATTCATATTTAATTAGTTATTTATATTTATTTATGTTATTTTAAGTTATTTATGTTATTTATAGTTATTTATATTTATTTATGTTATTTTAAGTTATTTATGTTATTTTTGTTATTCGTAGTTATTTATGTTATTTATAGTTATTTCTGTTATTTAAAGTTATTTCTGTTTATTTATAGTTATTTATATTTATTTCTGTTATTTATATTGTACAGTCTGGTCTTTTGCTCAGTGTTTGGTCCGAGTGTAAGCAGTTAAAGTGAATCTCCTCCTGCTGTTTCCAGCCTTTACTTGGGAAATGTCTCTTCTTCCTGAGGAGCTCCGGCAGGCCCATAACCGCCGCTAACGTACAGCAGGTCAGTGTCAGCAGAGTCGGACTCTGTGCGGCTCCGTGGGCTGTAATCCTGTAATCTGTGACATCATCACGTCCATGTTTTCAGGAGGTGAACTTCAGCGTGTTGGACTGCAGTGATGGAAGAATCCTGAACGTTCTGGAGAATCTGCTGGCTGACATCATGTTACCAGCTCTCAGATCCCAGCAGGTGCGCCCATCGCACCACCCTGATGAAGCTATGCTGTCGGTTCTCAGCAGCAGATGATTAAAGATGATTAAAGGCACCTCGGTTTGCCGGTTATGTTGGAATTGTGCACAAACTTCACATAAGTACTCTGAGTTATGAATAATTGATCTCTTAACATTTCCATAATGGATAAAATTGACCCCTCTTGGGTCAGTTATAGCCAGGCACAACCTTTCGTTCCACCGCTATGCAGACGATTTACACATTTATCTACCATTAGTTCAACCGTCAGAAATCTGGGAGTGACCTTTGACCTTTGATCTGAGGTCGAACAAACAAATTAACAATGTCGTCAGGACTAGTTTTTTCCAGCTGCGTCTCCTGGCCAAAGTTAAAATATTTTTAAGTCGCCATGACCTTGAGAAAGCCGTCCATGCCCTGATAAGTTCAAGGTCAGACTATTGCAATGCGCCTTTATGTGGGCGTCTCCCAGTCTTCTCTCAGTCGCCTTCAGCTGGTGCAGAACCAACACCACGTCTTTTAACCAACACCAACAGATGTGTGCACATCACTCCTGTTCTTAACTCCCTCCATTGGCTTCCTGTCCTTTATTCGATATTGAATAGTATCGAATTGAATCGTGTCGAATCGAATTGTATCGAATCGCATCGTATCGAATCGCATCGTTTGCTGAATATCGTGTATTGAATTGAATCGAATCGAATTGAATCGAATCGAATCGTATCGTTGGCTGAATATTGCGTATCGTATCGTATCGAATTGTATCGCATTGTATCGTATCGAATCGAATAGTATTGTTGGCTGAATATCGTGTATCGTATCGAATCGAATTGTATCGTTGGCTGAATATCGTGAATCGTACTGTATCGAATCGAATCATATCGTATCGTATCGAATCGTATCGTTGACTGAATATCGTGAATCGTACCGTATCGAATCGTATCGTATCGAATCGTACTGTTGGCTGAATATCGTGTATCGTATCGTTGGCTGAATATCGTGTATCGTATCGTTGGCTGAATATCGTGAATCGTACTGTATCGAATCGAATCGAATCATATTGTATCGTATCGAATCGTATCGTTGACTGAATATCGTGAATTGTACCGAATCGTATCGTTGACTGAATATCGTGAATCGTACCGTATCGAATCGTATCGTATCGAATCGTATTGTTGGCTGAATATCGTGTATCGTATTGTTGGCTGAATATCGTGTATCGAATCAAATCGTATCTTATCGAATCGTATCGAATTGTATCGTTGGCTGAATATCGTGTATCGTATTGTATCGTGAGGTTAGTGTATCGCTACAGCCCTATGCTGGAGTAGGAGTGACCTTGTCATTTCCTTTGGGGACCTGTGACTCCATCCAGGCTTGGGGCTCGGTGCAGGACGGCGCCTCCTGTCCGGATGTCCGGTCCTTTCTGTCCTCAGTGGAGCAGTTCATCAGCAATCTGAGCGCAACCAGAGGAAATCTGGAGAGGAAGTTCCAGCTGCAGAACGCTGAGCTTCCTGAAGCCGTCAGCCAGCTGAGCAGCCCTGCCGACTACACGGCCGCAGGTAGGAACCTCGTCCTGCAGGCTCCGCCCCTCCCCTCAGATTCAGATTACCACCAAATGATCCTGAAACAGCTGATCTCTGTTTGTGCTCTCAGCCAATAACAGCGAGCTGGTGGAGCGCCTGGAGGGTGTGGTCTCAGCGTGGACCAATCAGATCAGGCATGTGCTGACGGAGAACGAGCAGATGAGGAAGGAGGCCCATGATGTCGGGCCCTCGGCTGAGCTGGAGTACTGGAAGGGACGCACGGTCACATTCAACAGGTGGAACAGCTTAAACATTTCACTTTAATAACTGATCAGGTGAAGGAACCCAGAGTTCTACAGAGCAGGGAACCCAGAGTTCTACAGAGCAGGGAACCCAGAGTTCTACAGAGCAGGGAACCCAGAGTTCTACAGAGCAGGGAACCCAGAGTTCTACAGAGCAGGGAACCCAGAGTTCTACAGAGGACGGAACCCAGAGTTCTACAGAGCACGGAACCCAGAGTTCTACAGAGCAGGGAACCCAGAGTTCTACAGAGCAGGGAACCCAGAGTTCTACAGAGCACGGAACCCAGAGTTCTACAGAGCAGGGAACCCAGAGTTCTACAGAGCAGGGAACCCAGAGTTCTACAGAGCACGGAACCCAGAGTTCTACAGAGCACGGAACCCAGAGTTCTACAGAGCAGGGAACCCAGAGTTCTACAGAGCAGGGAACCCAGAGTTCTACAGAGCGGGGAACCCAGAGTTCTACAGAGCAGGGAACCCAGAGTTCTACAGAGCAGGGAACCCAGAGTTTTACAGAGCAGGGAACCCAGAGTTCTGCAGAGCAGGAAACCCAGGGGAAATAAAGTTATTTATATTATTTTATTTTATTTATTTATTTATTTATTTATTTAAAGTTATTTATAGTTATTTATGTTATTTAAAGTTATTCATATTTATTTAAAGTAATTTATAGTTATTCATATTTATTTTTATTTATTTATGTTATTTGTTTTTATTTATGTAATTTATAGTTATTTATGTTGTTTATAGTTATATATATTTGTTTGTTATTTGAAGTTATTTATGTTATTTAAAGTTATTCATATTTATTTATTTATTTATTTATTTATTTATTTATTTATTTATTTTAATTTATATTATTTAAAGTCTTGACTTTCCTTTTGTGTCTTTGTCAGTCTGACGGAGGAAGTGAAGCATCCATCAGTGAAAAGGACTCTGGGAGTTCTGCAGCTCGCCAAGTCTCGGACGCTACGAGCCTGGAGAGAGCTGGTCAGCTTCTGCCTTATTATTCAGTTTCTCTGAGTTTGCATTTATTTTGTTACTTTCCTGACGGATTGATTTATTGATGGTCAGGACGGGGACATCACCGTCGTGGCTAACGAGGCAAAGGACAACGTGAAGTATCTCAGCACTCTGGACAAGTTCTTTGGGCCGCTGGGGAGAAGCACTGCGGTGAGAAAACTTATTAAACTTAACTTCCTGTTTGATGTTTTCATGGTAAACATATAAACACAGTTCAGGGGTGCAGAAAACGCATGTTTCTGTTATAACTGTGTTATTATTATTGACTTAATCTAATATATTTTATTTAATTTGGGGTCTTTAAATAGTTTAATCCAGCTTTGGCTTTTTTTTGTTTTCTCACATTATTCACATCATCACTTTTGTAAACTAAAATCGATCACAGCTGTGAGAAAATCACGGCACATCATTATAATTCTTCCTCTGTGTCTAAAAGTGAGTCGAACAGAAACATCCTGAGCTTTAGCGTGGAGGAGGTGAAGGTGGAGCCGAATGGAATCCGGCCGGAGGTCAAAGTCAAAGTCAAATTTATTTATATAGCACATTTCATGTACAAAACAATTCAAAGTGCTTTTCATAAACCCTCTGCTCCTGGACCGCCTGGCTGGCATTGGGATCACTGGTGCTGCACTCTCCTGGTTCACATCATACCTCACTGACCGCCAACAATTCGTCCAACTAAGCAACCACAAGTCTGGGTGTTCGGGTGTTTCACTGGGTGTCCCCCAGGGGTCAGTCTTGGGTCCACTTCTGTTCATCATCTACCTGCTCCCCCTGGGCACACTCCTCCGTCACCATGGAGTCCATTTTCACTGCTACGCTGACGACACACAGGTCTACATCTCCTCCAAACCCACCGCCGCCATCCTTCCCCCCTCCCTCATCATCTGCCTTGAAGACATCCGGAGCTGGATGAGCAGGAACTTCCTGAAACTTAACAGCAACAAAACCGAGGCCCTGCTCATCGGCTCCAAATCCATCCTCACCAAATCACATCACAACCCAGTTCCACCCATCATCATCGACGGATTTCCTGTCCCCTTTGCTCCCCAAGTCAAGAGCCTCGGCGTTATTCTGGACAGCCCCCTGAAAGGCGCCTCGAAATAAAATGTATTATTATTATTATAAAATAAAAGCATTGCAGCAGGGAGTGTAAGAAGCATTAAGAATACATAAAAGAATATAAAGAGAAACAAATAAAATAATTAAAATGAATTTAAAAACAAGCAACAGTCCAGATAAGTTAAAAGATATCAGAAGCCGGCCGGAAGAACACTATCGATGGACCAAAAAGTCTTTATTAATCTGATCAAGGGCACTTTTGAACATCCATCCATCCACCCACCCATCTATCCATCCATCTATCCATCCATTCATCCATCCATCTATCCATTTATCCATCCATCTATCCATTCATCCATCCATCTATCCATTTATCCATCCATCTATCCATTTATCCATCCATCTATCCATTTATCCATCCATCCATCCATTCATCCATCCATCTATCCATTTAGCCATCCATCTATCCATTCATCCATCCATCTATCCATTTATCCATCCATCTATCAATTTATCCATCCATCTATCCATTTATCCATCCATCCATCCATTCATCCATCCATCTATCCATTTAGCCATCCATCCATCCATCTATCCATCCATCTATCCATCCATCCATCCATCCATCCATCCATCCATCCATCCATCCATTTATCCATTCTTCTATCCATCTATCCATCCATCTATCCATTTATCCATCCATCTATCCATTCATCCATCCACCCATCCATCTATCCATCCATCTATCCATTTATCCATCCATCTATCCATTCATCCATCCATCTATCCATCCATTCATCCATCCATCCATCCATTCATCCATCCATCCATCTATCTATCCATCCATCCATCTATCCATCCATCCATCCATCCATCCATCCATCCATCCATCCATCCATCCATCCATCCATTTATCCATTCATCCATCCATCCATCCATTCATCCATCCATCCATCTATCTATCCATCCATCTATCCATCCATCCATCCATCCATCCATCCATCCATCCATCCATCCATCCATCCATCCATCCACCCATCCATTTATCCATCTATCCATCCTTCCACCCATCCATCTATCCATCCATCCATCCACCCATCCATTCATCCATCCATTTATCCATCTATCCATCCTTCCACCCATCCATCTATCCATCCATCCATCCATCCATCCCTATCCATGGATGGATGGTGGAGCTCCTCCCCCTGATGTTGGAGCCCCTCCCCCTGATGGTGGGGCTCCTCCCCTGATGCTGGAGCCCCGCCCCCTGATGGTGGGGCTCCTCCCCCTGATGGTGCCCCCCCCCCTTGATGGTGGAGCTCCTCCCCATGATGGTGGAGCTCCTCCCCCTTCTCTGATGCCTGTTTGGCAGCTGATTGTGATGAATATGAGCTTCCAAAACAATGAATGAGAAAAAAAAAAACATGACATCATAGCTTTGAACCCAACTTGATCCCAGGATTCCACCTTTACCAGACGTCAACCCTTTGGTGGTGCTCGAGTGTCAAGGCCAAATTCTCTGATGTTTTACAGGGAATTACTGTGTTTTCCAACCTGGGAACATTCATGCAACCATTAACACGGCACGGGGCGATCACCTGATTTTATTCCACTCCTCCCCATCCAAAGCAGAGATTAAGATGAATCCTTCCCCTGGATGAAGCCTTGAATCTGTTCCCTCTGTTCCTCTGACAGCCGGCTGTGAGGGAGCACCTTCCCAGAGTAATGACCAGTATCAGGATGATCCACACCGTCTCCCAGTACTACAACACCTCTGAGAGGATGACCTCGCTGCTGCTGAAGGTCACCAACCAGATGATCAACACCTGCAGGAGCTACCTGCTGCAGGACGTGAGCTGCCTCTGGGACCACAGCAGGTAAAGTGAACCTAAAGACCAGGTCAGACCAGGTTTAGTTCCATCCCAGATGAGGTGCCTGTTCCAGGTGGTCCTTCCTATGCTGCGGACCACCTTCTCTTTAAGCACTAAACCCTTGAGTCTCCAGTACCACACAAACTGGTCTGTTATTAATCCTGGACGTCTAGGAGCTTCTCCCTCAGCATTAATGGCTGAAACATGTTAAACACTCAGACAAAATCAAAGAACACGATCCTCACGGTGCTGCCTGCTTTGCCCAGATGAGAGCGGGCTTGTTCAAGACCAACCCCAAGATGCTAAGCTAACTGTCGCAGGTCCTGAAAGGTGTTTAACCAATAACAGTCTCTCCAGGACTTTCATGATGTGGGGTGATGGGGCAACTGGTCTGTAGGGCAGATGGGTGATCTCTGGGTGCAGGAACAGGGCAGGTTCCACAGCTCTGGGACTTTCTCATGACTTGGGCTGAGGTTGGACAGGTTGCTGGAGAATCCCAGCAGCCTGCAGGACCTGCAGCCTTGGTCTGCCTTTGACATGGCAACCCATAATAAAGGGGAACCCACTCAAACAGCCCAGCTCCCAAACCGGCGCAGATAAAATAGCTCGGTATCTGTGGCTGTGTTCCAAACCGAAAATACTTCTCCTACTAACTTTTTGAGTTAGTATGCGAGTTTGAGTAAGCGAGAAGTTCCCGGATGCATACTAGATTCTCTGAAATGTTGGGTATGCATCATGAGGTTACTACTCATACTCAAACTACCCAAGATGCAACGTAATGTGACGTCGCCGATCGTCATTTCCTGTCAAAACGGCAGTTTCAAGCTAGCTACAACGAGGGTAGGTTCACTTCCTGTTTTCAAAACAAAAGCACCAATTGTATGGTAATGGCTTTCCCTATGATTAAAGGCAACAGGTATTTTATTTTGTGAAAATAACCGGAAGTGCGTTGCTCACTGCGGCTAGCTTTAGTAGCGCCGAATTCGTGGGAACAAAATTGTAAACAGCCGGTATTTTGTCAGGTTTTCAACACGTTGGGGATCTAAACGACTACTTTCTCACCTGAAAATGTTTCAAATGTTGCTAAAGTTTACAGAGTTTAGAGCTTAAGAGAAATCAGCTTCAGGCCGGCTGATTTCAGCTCGGGCAGGAGCGAAATGCATTGTGGGTAAACGCTCTGCATACTGTCTGATCGATCAGTATGTAGAATGGAAGTATGCAGTATGCGGTATGTAGTATCTAGTATGTAGTATGCAGTATGTAGTATGCAGTATTTAGTATGTAGTATCTAGTATGTAGTATGCAGTATGTAGTATCTAGTATGCGGTATGTAGTATGTAGTATCTAGTATGTAGTATGTAGTATGTAGTATGCAGTATGTAGTATGTAGTATCTAGTATGCAGTATGTAGTATGCGGTATGTAGTATGCAGTATTTAGTATGTAGTATCTAGTATGTAGTATGCGGTATGTAGTATGCGGTATGTAGTATGTAGTATGTAGTATGCAGTATGTAGTATGCGGTATGTAGTATGCGGTATGTAGTATGTAGTATGCAGTATGCGGTTTTGAACACAGCCAATCACTAAGAATACTGTGAGAACTTCTGTGACTTCCTGCCAACGAACGTGCAGCTGACACATTAGTGGAAGGTTTCCAACGTGATCTGAGGCTGTTTGGTTGAAAGGGAAGAAGTAATTAAATGAATCTGACAACAAACGGTGAGGAAAACTGTTTTTTATTAGCATAACATAGCGTAGCATGTGTGTGTCTTTCAGGCCGGTGCTGCTCCAACGAATCTCAGAGTGTTGTAATCTGAATGTGGAATATCAAAGGAGCTTCCAGCGTCTGCAGGACAAACTAAGAGAAAACCCTGAGAGCAGACAGCTGGACGTCAGGTACTCAGCCACAGATTGGAATAACGCTCAGGCCAGTGGCGGCTCCTGACATTTTTTTTAGGTAGTGCAATTTCCCCCCTTTATGTCCGTAAGTACCATAAAAGTCCACAGGACTGAGGTATATTTGTCTAGGTAGCAAGACCATTTCCCTAACTTGTTTGTTCCTATAAATTCAGATATCAGACATTAATTTTAGGCAATATCTCTTTTGTCCACCAGGTGGCAACACTGAACTAGTTAAAAGTGTCAAACTAGGGAAGTTACATTGTGAAACCTTCAAAGCAAAACATTTTTCTGTTAATAATTTGCCAATCAGTTAATATTACACCTTAACCATTATTTATTTATTTTCCTATTATTGTTCCAGGATTCTATGAAATAAACACAGCAGTAAACACATAAGCTCTTAATGATAAGATTCATTCAATTTTCATTCTAAAGAATGTAATTAAAATGACGGCATATAAATCCAAGTCAAGTGTTTATTGAAGTTTTGGAAAATATGACTTAGAAAAGCATAACAAATTGTCAAACATGGTTAAGTGCAGCTTACTTATGTGAGATTTCTCTCTTTTTTAAATATAACACTGCACCATTAACAATGAATGTGTCATTATACATTCTGCTATCATTGTCAACATTATATAAAAGATTTAAATCATTACAAGTCAATGATTGAGCACAAAAGGTTCAGTTATTTAGCTACATCAGATACTACCTGGAAAAATAGCAGGGTTGGTGGAGCCCTGGGTTTCATCTTTGCCTCGCAAGGCGAGCTCGAGAATCACGCAAAATTCTTCCAAACTTCCTTCTCCGCATTAGTACGACGACTAAAGGGAACTTCTGTCAGAGACACCACTGTATTGTTGCACTCGACACTCGCCATCTTCTTCGTAGCATGTTCATGGTCCCGCGCAACAGACGTATGACGAAAGCACGTCGTTTGTGCGAGCACATAAACCCTCACAGAAAATGTATTGGGAGCATGATTTTTTAATTCATGTCAATGGGAGCTTCCTGGTGCAAATTCGACCCTGACAGAAATTGCCCCAAATGGGCGTGGCCTTAATCTGATTGGACAATGACATATACAACTAGTTTGCCTACAGTAGATCAGTCCCGCCTTAGCAACTAGATAAAAAAAAAAACACAAAATCGCCCCTATGAAGAAGCCGCCGCTGGCTCAGGGACTGTTAGCAGGTTGGGACCACATGACTTTTTTTGTCTTCTTTGTTTTCTGCTCAGTGAGAACTACATTTTTGGGAAGTTTAATGCTTTCTGCAGACGTCTGGAGAAGATCGCTGACATGACATCTGCACTGGAGAAGCTGGCTGGTCTGCAGAACATAAAGGTGCCCTCTGTGATATTTTACTCTGTATCAGTTAATCATTAAATATACCTCTAAATTCATATATATCGTACATATATTTACGGAGGAAAAACAAATAACCTCTCCTTAAAAAATCGTAAGCACTACGCTATGAAAATTTACAAAACAAAACTCACTCCAACTGGGAGGAAAAAACAAGAATGCTATGAAAAGAAACTTAAACTGTTACTTTAATATAAAAAGTATATGCTACTCCTGCTTTTATTTAAAATATAAAGAAATGAGGCTGATCAGGATGTTTTTCACACTAATGTGTTTCACATTTATTCCACTCATTTCAAATTGATCGAAGGGGATTTACATGATATTTAACCACTTTACTTTGTAGCTTAAAGGTTACTGACTCCTGAGTTTGTTCTGGTCTTAAACATCATAACTGAGCTCAGCTGTGTTCCAGGTGGAGGGCATTTCCAACCTTTGCGCTCGGTACCAGACCATTGTCTCCGTGACCAAGTCCAAGACCTACGACTTCCTGGACCAGCGCCAGCTGCAGGTACGAGCACAGAGACACCTTCTGCTGATGAGTCTGCCTCGCAGTGAGGGAGGGAACCTAAAAACGGCTGAATGTGTGTCAGTTTGACAGCGACTACGCAGACTTCCAGCTCCAGGTTCGGGCTTTGCTCCAGTCCCTCCAGTCTCTGCTGGACTTCTGCTTCCAGCGGTGTCCCACGGTGAGTCCGGCGGCCCCAGCCAGCTCTGAGCATGATGTAAGGTCCTGCTGTGTGAGCTGGAAACGGTCCAGCCTCTGACTGAGTGTTTGTGCTGCAGACGGAGCGGATGCTGCAGCTGCTGCCGCTGTTTGAGGCCGGTCCGGCAGCTTGTCTGGACCTGAAACCGAGCCACCTGCTGCTGCTGCAGCGCTACAGCCGAGAGCTGGAGCTGCTGAGGAAGACCTACCAAAGACAGAGGGACGACCCGCCCACGGGACGCAACCTGCCGCCGGTACGAACGCCCGACTGCTTCCTTCTCACTCAGTGGGGTCACATGTACCGAGCCCTTAAAATGACATGGCAGAGTAAAATAAAACCCAAGGGTTTCTCGTGCCCACCAGAAAAGTTTTGCGTGGGCACTAGAAAGTTTCTCGTGCGCACGAGAAACTTTCACTTTATTGTAAAACCGTGTAGGTTAGGCAGCAGGACGGCCAGAGAGTAGCCGCGGCTATTCAGAGACAACACGGGAAGCCGGGCAGCCTCTCCCATTCTCTGGCGAAATTGCTACATCTTCAATGTTAAATTGACGATAAGACAGTTATTCACAAGACACTGGTTGGCTGTGAAAGTGCTGTCGGAGTTTCACTCATTTCCCATCGTTTCCATTTCCATCCTCACACACATACACTTTTGTAAATATTACACTTTAAATAAGAAACACATCCTTGTTGTTTAGAAGTTTTGTCAATCCTATTCCTGTTGTGCATTTGTTTGTCGTGTTAGCTAGTTTTGTCACAATGGCGTAATATGGGCTTCCCCTGTTTTAAAAGTCAGCAGCCGCCACTGATGTAGGTCTAATGTCAGACGCAGGTCAACTTTCTGCGGATATCAAACCGCGTAAGTATCCTGGGCCTAATTCTTTAAGTTTCACGTTCCCACCAGAAAAGTTTCAGGTGCGCACGAGAAAGTTTCAGGTGCGCACGAGAAAGTTTCAGGTGCGCACGAGAAAGTTTCAGGAGCGCACGAGAAAGTTTCAGGTGCGCACGAGAAAGTTTCAGGAGCGCACGAGAAAGTTTCAGGTGCGCACGAGAAAGTTTCAGGAGCGCACGAGAAAGTTTCAGGTGCGCACGAGAAAGTTTCAGGTGCGCACGAGAAACCCTTGGGTTTTATTTTACTCTCATATGTCATTTTAAGGGCTCCGTACACATGGCCCTGAAAGGATCGGATTATTGGCTAAATTACAATCAGACTGAGTTATTAAGTGCATGTAGACACCTTAATCTGACTAAGAACTGGATCGGATGGGATTCAGACCCCGAGATAACTGGGTTGAAAGTCACTCTAAACCTGCTTGTAGACGCTGAAGCTCGTGGTGAATCAGACTTTGCGTTCTGCGCATGCTCCAGATGTTTTCCCGGGGTCGTGACCCGGAAGTCAAAGGAGACGATATTCCTGTTGTTGTCGCCGTCAGAAAGAAACAAACAACGCGATGGAGAATGCTCCGTTGGGCATCGAGTTTGCGCAACAAGCAGCTCATCACAGAGCAAATGTAGAGGGACGTAGCTTCATCTGGCTCTGCGTTCTCCATCTTTCTCCAATGCCTGAGTTTGTTGTTGTTGTTGGTGGTGAAGAGGTCAACAGGAAGTGGCTCTATTAGCAACAGTTGGAATGGGTACAGCGCCACCTATCATACCGGGGTATGACACGCTTTGTGCCTCTGATCCCATTCATTCACCGCCATATATCCAAGGAGAATTACCCTCGCTCAGCTCATTCTTATTGTAATTTAACCAATAATCCGATCCTTTCAGAGCCATGTGACCCCACTGAGTTGCTGCTTTGCTTTGGAAAGCCTTGTTAAGCAGGAAAGATGAGCTGAAGGGGGACGGCCCTGTGGCTTTCTGGTGTAAATCTGGTCATTGTAGCTCGGTTTTATTCGTCTCTCAGGTGGCAGGAAGGATCCTCTGGTGTCGTCAGCTTTTCAGGAGGATTGAAGCTCCGATGTTGATCCTGAAGACCAAACTGGACGTGCTGAAGGTCCGGAGTCTGATTTGACCGCATCATTCCTGTGGGCGCCCCCGGTCAGTATGAGCTCAGTGACCCCGCCTCTCTGCCTCTGCACCAGGGACCAGAGATGGCCAAAGTGATCCAGAGCTACAACAAGATGGCCGTGGTGCTGCTGCAGTACGAGCTGCTGCACCTGCAGGGGTGGAGTCAGGCTGCAGAGAGCGCGCCGCAGAGGCTGAGCGCCGCCCTGCTGGTCCGGCAGGAAAACAGCAAGGTGCAGAAGCTGCTGCTCGAATGGTGCCATCCTTAACAGAGCTCGGTTTGGTTTGTTTGAATGGCAGAATGATGGTTTCCTGTTTGGCTGTTGTTGTAGTTGACATAGTTTAAGACCTGAAGCAGCACTCAGTCTGAGTCTGAGTCTGAGTCTGTGCGGGCTTCGGCCCGTCGGCCTTGGTGTCTGACACCCTTGCAGCCCTGGATCGGAGCTGGTGAGGAACTGGTTTGTTTGCTTCTCAGAGCGTTTCGGTGAACCTGGACCCCGTGGTGCTGGAGGTGCTGCAGGAGGCCCGCTGGATGGCCAAGCTGGGTGTGACGGTGCCAAAGGTTGTCTCAAAGGTGACCTGCAGAGAGGTGCAGATCAAAGCTTTGCACAGCCGGTGAGAACTGTTGCTTTGTGCTCAGCTGTGTGAAGTGGAAGAAGGATGCAGACAGATTTCCTTTTGTTTCCTTTTACTGTTCATTGATGTGATTTTAACCCGACTCGAACTGCACCAAATATTTTTGCTGTTATCCAGCAGCCTGTGTTCGAAACCGCATACTACATACTACATACTACCTACTGCATACAACATACTACATACTACATACTGCATACTGCATACTGCATACTACCTACTGCATACAACATACTGCATACTGCATACTACATACTACATACTGCATACTACATACTGCATACTGCATACATCAGACAGTATGCAGAGTGTTTACCCACAATGCATTGCGCTCCTGCCCGAGCCGAAATCAGCCGGCCTGAAGCTGATTTCCCTTA
This sequence comes from Odontesthes bonariensis, assembly GCF_027942865.1. NCBI lineage: Eukaryota > Metazoa > Chordata > Actinopteri > Atheriniformes > Atherinopsidae > Odontesthes > Odontesthes bonariensis. Next base: position 1,565,331 of record NC_134525.1, on the reverse strand, counting down.
AGCTCTAAACTCTGTAAACTTTAGCAACATTTGAAACATTTTCAGGTGAGAAAGTAGCCGTTTAGATCCCCAACGTGTTGAAAACCTGACAAAATACCGGCTGTTTACAATTTTGTTCCCACGAATTCGGCGCTATTAAAAGCTAGCCACAGTGAGCTAACGCACTTCCTGTTATTTTCACAAAATAAAATACCCGTTGCCTTTTTATCATAGGGAAAGCCATTACCATACAATTGGTGCTTTTGTTTTGAAAACAGGAAGTGAACCTACCCTCGCTGTAGCTAGCTTGAAACTGCCGTTTTGACAGGAAATGACGATCGGCGACGTCACGTTGCGTTGCATCTTGGGTAGTTTGAGTATGAGTAGTAACCTCATGATGCATACTCAACATTTCGGAGAATCTAGTATGCATCCGGGAACTTCTCGCTTACTCAAACTCGCATACTAACTCAAAAAGTTAGTAGGAGTAGTAGGAGTAGTAGGAGAAGTATGCGGTTTTGAACACAGATGCTTCACTTGATTTTAGGCTGCTTGTTTTTCATCCTGTTATGATTCGGCCCTTGTTCTTTTAAAGTTACGCCCTACAGTTGTTGGGTGTAACACAGCTGTCAGAAAACAGATCCCTGTGTGAGCCCTGCGCATGCGCAGCCACACAGCGTAATGTAAGGCGGGTTGGTGGTCTCAGTTTCAGGCCCAGGAATGTGCAAACACCCCAAACTACTTCAAACTGAATCAGAAACCCATAGTTCTGGGGTTCACAAAGTTGATTTATTCTGTTGCATCACCGGCTTTTCTTAACCCCCCTTGCCTGCTTTGACTATCTGAGACTGTGTGCACTGGTCCAGGCTGCTGGATCTGCTCCAGGACTACAGCTCTGCCGTCAGCAGGGTCCCGCCTCTCCTCCTCCCCGTCATGCAGCCCTTCATCGGTCGCGTGGAGGCGGCTCTGTCCCCGGGACTCTCCACGCTGTCCTGGACGTCTCTCAACACCGATGCATGTAAAGTTGGATTTTCAGGTTTCTGCAGAAAGACATGAAACATCCTGTGAAGCATCCAATAACAGCTCCTCTCTCCGTCCCGCTCAGTCATACGTGGCGTGTATGAGGCTCTGGAAGAGCTGGACCAGGTGGTCCGAGTGGCCTCAGACCTGTTGGAGTGTCGCATCGGTCGGCTGCTCGAGTCCATGTCGTCCTGCAGCCTGCTGGTCCTGCCCGAGGACTCGCCCGTCTCACCCCAGGACCTCCTGCTGCAGGCGGAGTGCTCCGTCCGAGCTGCTGCCTCCACCCTGGGCTGGTAATGTGCTGCCTACACATAAGCTGCTGATTCTGCTGGCAGAACCCACAGAAACAGCATTTTTATGGGTGCCAATGCCAAAGGCATTAGACACAGATACTACTCCTGTGCTGGATTACTATTCTTCCGTTTCCGTCATGAAATTCGGTTCACTACTAGTCAAGCAGCGATGGACCGACCGGCATAAAAAGCACACCGCTGCGTGCGCAACAACCTTGATCGGTGTGCAATGACGTTTGGCTCTCATAAGTCGAAAGGAATTCCGGCAAAATGGGAAAAAGTGGAAAAATTGTGGATGGGAAAATGCATTGAAAAGCACTTAACGAGGCTCAACGAGCCCGAAAATGCCCTATTTTAGAGGCCTTATAAGTCAGCCATACAGCATCGCACAGGCCTCATTCAAAGTTTATATGTGACAGGAGACTCTCGGCTTTAACTGAACTAAAGGGTTTGTTGATACATTATACAGCTTTGACACAATGGCAGTTTACGTTTTAGGTAGACTACATCTCAGCTGAGGTGTCTCTCCCACTCAAATCCTCAGTCAAAAATTGATACTGCACCAATTCCTCAAACAAATGTCTCTCATGTCCGAAATATCTGCCCGATCTGGATAAATTTTACTTTAAAACGTAGGTATTTTTGTCCTCTTTGACCCAAAGTCACACTCATTGAGCTCTGCCACACATATTTCTTACAAATTGCCTCTGAGCCCAGAGGTCGCCTCTCCATTTCCATTATAAAAGGCCTAAAGTCATCAAATTCAGGTGAAAAATTGTTTTAAAACTGCCATAGAAAACGAGCCACACATAATAGCTGAATGATTATTACACCGCTGGCTTCTGCCGTCTCTTGGGGCGCTGACGGTTCAAGAATTATTTGGATACGACTTTTACTTTTCGAACTGCGACCGTTTGTTCGAGACAGTCGAGTGCAGTCAAAATTAGTCTAATTTTAAGAAGCCATAGTGTGTGCATATATGTCAGTTTGCTCTCTGTCTAACACAGACGAGCCGCAGCTGGTTCCGTCTCCGTAACAACGCATTAGGAGCCCGCACCTGCTCCTGTTACCCGGGCAACGCCTTGTTAGCCTGCTCTGTTCTAAGACTGCTTATGAGGGCAGAGCAAAGATGGCTGCCCTGTTATAAGGGTTAATGTTAATAAATCTGATCTGTGTTTCTCTGATAGTGAGGGGAAGTTTGAAAATACCCACAATGCAATGGGAAAATGAATTGAAAAGCACTTAACGAGGCCATTTTGAAAATGGCATAAAAGCTGTATTTTAAACAGGACCCTGATTAAAAATGACATAACTGTCTACATCAGACCGGTCTCATAGAAGCCCACAATGCAATGGGAAAATCGATTTAAAAGCACTTAACGAGCCAAAAACTGCCCTATTTTTGAGGCCTCATAACTCAGCCATACGACATCACAGAGACCTCATTCAAAGTTTATATGTGACAGGAGACTCTCAACTTCAACTGAACTAAAGGGTTTGTTGATAGGGCGGGCTGTAGATTACAACCATCAAAGTTTCTTCAGAAATCTTTCTAGTTTGGTATTTTGTTTTGCTGTAAATTGTGGAGCAGCTGGTCTCAGTCCGGATCCTGAGGACGGCTGATGTTTCAGAGGTTTCTCAGCTCGAACACCACTGATTGAGACGAGTGGATCATCCTTAGGCTTACGTAGGGCTTCATGAATAACTTTAAATAGTGAAACACCTGAATAGATATCCAGTGAAGCCTGCAGAGCAATACTCCCGTCAGGTGAAGGCGTCTCAGTGGCGTTGCTGTTTGTGTGCAGGCAGAGTCAGCAGCTCCAGAAATACGTGTCTCAGCTGGTGGAGGAGCTGAAGAGGAAGATGAGGACGGCAGAGATGGTCAATCTGGAGGTAAGGCACACAAAGAGAAGAAAAGGACTGTTTTCCTTTCCCCCTCCTCCTCTGTATTCGTCTCCGTCTCCTCGCAGGGATCCTTCCAGTGTCTCCATCCAGACTCCAAACAGAAGACTCGCTGCTCGTCCTGTCTTCCTTGTCATTTCTACAACCTGATTGGTCAGCTCTGTCATCGCAACACCGAAGCTTTGGTGGAAGGTCGGCCATTTTCCTTTCCTCTTTCCTCCTTCCTGCTTCCTCCTTCCTGCTTCGTCTTCTCTCTTCTCTCCACTGATTCCTCAGTCCTTCTTCTTCTTCTTTTCAGCCACCAAATCCTCCCTGGACGCTCTGAGGAGGAGACTCCATGTCTCCAAACTCCAGCAGCCCTTCTTCTCCTCCTCTTCCTCCCACCGCTGTCCGCCAGCTCCTCCTCCTCCTCCTCTCCTCAGGGCCTCCATCCTGCTCGCTATCCCCAACATCCTGTTCAGACCCAGTCTGGAGGACATTCAGGTATTTCTGTCCAATCTCCAGCACATTTCTGATGTAACGACTTTATTGGAGCATTTTTTCTGTGGTTTCTTCAGATTTTGCTGCTCTTAAAGTAAAATGTTGGTTGTGTTTCAGACTGCAGTAAATAAGCTGCTGAGCGTCGTGCTGTCTGCAACCAGAGATATTCCTCTGTGGACTTTCTGCCATCTGCAGCACAAACAGCAGCAGGTACACTCATCACACTTCATTCTGTCAGGAAATGATAGATCTTTGCTGGCTGGCAGCAAAGTGAGACTCAGGCTGTGTTCGAAACCGCATACTACTCCTACTAACTTTTTGAGTTAGTATGCCAGTTTGAGTAAGCGAGAAGTTCCCGGATGCATACTAGATTCTCTGAAATGTTGGGTATGCATCATGAGGTTACTACTCATACTCAAACTACCCAAGATGCAACGTAACGTGACGTCGCCGATCGTCATTTCCTGTCAAAACGGCAGTTTCAAGCTAGCTACAACGAGGGTAGGTTCACTTCCTGTTTTCAAAACAAAAGCACCAATTGTATCGTAATGGCTTTCCCTATGATAAAAGGCAACAGGTATTTTATTTTGTGAAAATAACCGGAAGTGCGTTGCTCACTGCGGCTAGCTTTAGTAGCGCCGAATTCGTGGGAACTAAATTGTAAACAGCCGGTATTTTGTCAGGTTTTCAACACGTTGGGGATCTAAACGACTACTTTCTCACCTGAAAATGTTTCAAATGTTGCTAAAGTTTACAGAGTTTAGAGCTTAAGGGAAATCAGCTTCAGGCCGGCTGATTTCAGCTCGGGCAGGAGCCAAATGCATTGTGGGTAAACGCTCTGCATACTTTCTGATCAATGAGTATGTAGTATGCAGTATGTAGTATGCAGTATGCAGTATGCAGTATGCAGTATGCAGTATGTAGTATGCAGTATGCAGTATGTAGTATGCAGTATGTAGTATGTAGTATGCAGTATGTAGTATGCAGTATGTAGTATGCAGTATGCAGTATGCAGTATGTAGTATGCAATATGTAGTATGCAATATGTAGTATGCAGTATGCAGTATGCAGTATGTAGTATGCAGTATGTAGTATGCAGTATGTAGTATGCAGTATGCAGTATGTAGTATGCAGTATGTAGTATGTAGTATGCAGTATGCAGTATGCAGTATGTAGTATGCAGTATGTAGTATGCAGTATGCAGTATGCAGTATGCAATATGTAGTATGCAGTATGTAGTATGCAGTATGTAGTATGCAGTATGTAGTATGCAGTATGCAGTATGTAGTATGTAGTATGCAATATGTAGTATGCAGTATGCAGTATGTAGTATGCAGTATGTAGTATGCAGTATGTAGTATGCAGTATGCAGTATGTAGTATGCAGTATGTAGTATGCAGTATGTAGTATGCAGTATGCAGTATGTAGTATGTAGTATGCAATATGCAGTATGCAGTATGTAGTATGCAGTATGTAGTATGCAGTATGTAGTATGCAGTATGTAGTATGTAATATGCAGTATGTAGTATGCAGTATGCAGTATGTAGTATGCAGTATGTAGTATGTAGTATGCAGTATGTAGTATGCAGTATGCAGTATGTAGTATGCAATATGCAGTATGTAGTATGCAGTATGTAGTATGCAGTATGTAGTATGTAGTATGCAGTATGTAGTATGCAGTATGTAGTATGCGGTTTGAAACACAGCCTGTCTCTCTGTCCGTCAGGTGGAACAGGCGGCGGTTCGTGATGCTGGAGACGAGGTCCGGGTGAAGCTGCCGGTGCTGCGACCTCTGGACAGACAGCTGGCCGAACACAAAGACGTCTCCAAGTCAGTCAGTCCTCACACTTCCAGCATTCAACCCTGCAGCAGGGCAACGGCTCTCATAAAGCTGGTGCTGAAATGCTTTAGAATCGACACAATATGAAACCCTGAAACAGTCCTAACGTGTGTAAAACCCTCGTATTCAACCAGGAGGTGAAAGAAGGTATGACATAAAAGCCTGTAGAGCAGAGATTAGGCAGGAGGAGACTTTAAAGCTGCCTTTTAACCCAGAACTGAACTATAAAAAACAAAAACTAAGAACAAAACGATCCAAACGGTGAAAACTTGTGTGGAACCTTTGATTCGAAGCGCTGTTCCGAGGCAAGAAGTCATGTGACTGTTCCATATCACGTTCATCACGCCACCAACTGTGATGAAGCCTCGGCTTTCTGCTGTGTTTTAGAATTTAAATTCATTAGAACACAAGTGAAAAACATGAAAGGAAAATGCATTTATACTAGGGCTAATTATTTAACGCTGATAAATATTTTATCGCGCGTTAGCGCAGGTTTTATTATTGTAAAAGTCTGTTGCTCACAGGCTTTTATTTTGTAAAAGTCTATTGCTGACATGCTTTTATTTTGTAAAAGTCTGTTGCTCATAGGCTTTTATTTTGTAAAAGTCTGTTGCTGACATGCTTTTATTCTGTAAAAGTCTGTTGCTCACAGGCTTTTATTCTGTAAAAGTCTGTTGCTCACAGGCTTTTATTCTGTAAAAGTCTGTTGCTGACATGCTTTTATTTTGTAAAAGTCTGTTGCTCACAGGCTTTTATTCTGTAAAAGTCTGTTGCTCACAGGCTTTTATTCTGTAAAAGTCTTTTGCTGACATGCTTTTATTTTGTAAAAGTCTGTTGCTCACAGGCTTTTATTTTGTAAAAGTCTGTTGCTCACAGGCTTTTATTCTGTAAAAGTCTGTTGCTGTCTGCTGTGGAACAGGAAAAGAAAGTAATCGGCGGATCCACCAAACATGGAGAAGGGTACGGAGCTTTTACTCGGCCATTTTCATGTTAAAGTTCTTCCAGACGGCGGAGTCGACAGAACCAAAGTCATCTGTAAACACTGCCAAGTTGAATTGTCTTCTCAGCGTAGTAGTTCCAGTCTAAAATATCACTTAAAGGCAAAACACACAACTGATAGCAGCAAGTCATTCAAGGAAACAGACAGTGGAGCGAGGCTTCTACATAAAAACTACAGAAAGATGCTGATGTTAAAAGTGTGTTTGCACAACAAATGTTATGGCACTTTCATTCATATGGCAGCACATTTAAAATAAAGCTAAATGCTAAAAGCTATACGCTACTTTTGGATTCATTTTTGGATTCTGCGTACAAATGCGATTAATCGTGATTAATCAGGGAAATCATGCGATTAATTAGATTAAACATTTTAATCGTTGTCCAGCCCTAATATATACTTTACATGTAAATGATTATTCCCAGACATGCTTAAGACTTTTAAAAGCTCTTCTAACTGCAGTCCAAGTCCTTTTCAGAAGTAAATAAGTTTGTCTGAAGTAGAAAAAGTGTGCTTGAACTGACCTTCCTGTTGCTGTAGGAGGTACTTACTAACATCATCCAGAATCCTTAGAGCAGAAGCTCTGATGGCGTTGATGTAACACCTAGAAAGTTCTACTTTTTTCCTGCTGCCTCTGACTGAACATCCTGCAGAAGCACTATGCAAACTTCTGCCGTCACCTTACTAAATGTTGTGCTTATCCGGAGCAGGTTGGTGATGCAGCTCGGCTCCATCGTGTCGTCTCTGAAAGCTCCAGCTGCTGAAACTCTGCATGAATTCAGCCGGTTTTCTGCTCTCTGGAACCAGGTCTGTGTGTGTGTGTGTTTAAAGTGGGTTGTTGTGGTCTCTGAGCTGCACTAACGGATGTATCCTCAGGACCCAGAGGAGCAGGTCCGGGCCTTCCTGCAGTCAGAACCCTCACTGACAGAGTTCAGCTCCCAGATCTGCTTCTACTCTGTGAGTCATGACATTTAGGAAGCTATTCTCCATTTCTAAACATCAGTATTATCATCTAACACTGATCAGCTATAGCATCACAGGTGGAGTGAGTCCAATTCAGAGCCCATTAAAATAAAGTGTCTTAGCTCAGGAAACCAACAGACTGAAACTCCAATCTCCAATCCTGAGCTGCACGAGGCGACTGTGGGGAGGAAAAACTCCCTTTGAACAGGAAGAAACCTCCATCAGAACCAGAACCAGGAAGGGCGGCCATCTTCCTGGACCAAAGGGGCCTGATAACTGAAGGCTCTGCCTCCCAAACTGGCAGCTGGTTCCACAGAGAGGGGCCTGATAACCGAAGGCTCTGCCTCCCAAACTGGCAGCCGGTTCCACAGAGAGGGGCCTGATAACTGAAGGCTCTGCCTCCCAAACTGGCAGCTGATTCCACAGAGAGGGGCCTGATAACTGAAGGCTCTGCCTCCCAAACTGGCAGCTGGTTCCACAGAGAGGGGCCTGATAACTGAAGGCTCTGCCTCCCAAACTGGCAGCTGATTCCACAGAGAGGGGCCTGATAACTGAAGGCTCTGCCTCCCAAACTGGCAGCTGGTTCCACAGAGAGGGGCCTGATAACTGAAGGCTCTGCCTCCCAAACTGGCAGCTGGTTCCACAGAGAGGGGCCTGATAACTGAAGGCTCTGCCTCCCAAACTGGCAGCTGGTTCCACAGAGAGGGGCCTGATAACTGAAGGCTCTGCCTCCAAAACTGGCAGCTGGTTCCACAGAGAGGGGCCTGATAACTGAAGGCTCTGCCTCCCAAACTGGCAGCTGGTTCCACAGAGAGGGGCCTGATAACTGAAGGCTCTGCCTCCCAAACTGGCAGCTGGTTCCACAGAGAGGGGCCTGATAACTGAAGGCTCTGCCTCCCAAACTGGCAGCTGGTTCCACAGAGAGGGGCCTGATAACTGAAGGCTCTGCCTCCCAAACTGGCAGCTGGTTCCACAGAGAGGGGCCTGATAACTGAAGGCTCTGCCTCCAAAACTGGCAGCTGGTTCCACAGAGAGGGGCCTGATAACTGAAGGCTCTGCCTCCCAAACTGGCAGCTGGTTCCACAGAGAGGGGCCTGATAACTGAAGGCTCTGCCTCCCAAACTGGCAGCTGGTTCCACAGAGAGGGGCCTGATAACTGAAGGCTCTGCCTCCCAAACTGGCAGCTGGTTCCACAGAGAGGGGCCTGATAACTGAAGGCTCTGCCTCCAAAACTGGCAGCTGGTTCCACAGAGAGGGGCCTGATAACTGAAGGCTCTGCCTCCCAAACTGGCAGCTGGTTCCACAGAGAGGGGCCTGATAACTGAAGGCTCTGCCTCCCAAACTGGCAGCTGGTTCCACAGAGAGGGGCCTGATAACTGAAGGCTCTGCCTCCCAAACTGGCAGCTGGTTCCACAGAGAGGGGCCTGATAACTGAAGGCTCTGCCTCCCAAACTGGCAGCTGGTTCCTCAGAGAGGGGCCTGATAACTGATCATATGTTTCTGCTCTGACTTTATAAATGATGTCAGCTGTTGTTGCTGAGTTTTTACCCATGATGCTTTGCAGACGCTGGAGGAGCAGATTTCGGCGCTGCCGGCGTTCCGTGTGGTGGGTTCCATCCTGTTGGACAGCGAGCAGCTGAAGCTGGCGCTCACTCAGGAGTGTCGTCTCTGGAAACGAGCCTTGGGCGCCGCGCTCAACCGCCGAGCGTCGGCCGACATGAACGCCGTACTCTCATTCATGGACGGGCTGACCAAGCGCCTGCAGCGTCCAATCACAGACCTGGAGGATGTCCGAGCAGCCATGGCGGCGCTCAGAGAGGTCGGTCGGCGTCTGATTGGCTGCCTGTCCAGTTTATTCTTCATGTTCTCTCATTTTCTCATGAACTTCTTCCTTTCTTCCTCTTCTGGTGGTAGACTTTCCCTCTGACCTGGTTTTATTTCTGTCGTTGTTGACTTGCTGTTGACTTGCTGTTTACTTGTTGTTGACTTGTTGTTGACTTGTTGTTGACTTGCTGTTGACTTGTTATTGACTTGTTGTTGACTTGCTGTTGACTTGCTGTTGACTTGCTGTTCACTTGTTGTTGACTTGCTGTTGACTTGTTGTTGACTTGCTGTTGACTTGCTGTTGACTTGTTGTTGACTTGTTGTTGACTTGCTGTTCACTTGTTGTTGACTTGCTGTTGACTTGTTGTTGACTTGTTGTTGACTTGCTGTTGACTTGTTGTTGACTTGTTGTTGACTTGTTGTTGACTTGCTGTTGACTTGCTGTTGACTTGCTGTTCACTTGTTGTTGACTTGTTGTTGACTTGCTGTTGACTTGCTGTTGACTTGCTGTTCACTTGTTGTTGACTTGTTGTTGACTTGTTGTTGACTTGCTGTTGACTTGTTGTTGACTTGTTATTGACTTGTTGTTGACTTGCTGTTGACTTGCTGTTGACTTGTTGTTGACTTGTTGTTGACTTGTTGTTGACTTGCTGTTGACTTGCTGTTCACTTGTTGTTGACTTGTTGTTGACTTGTTGTTGACTTGCTGTTGACTTGCTGTTCACTTGTTGTTGACTTGTTGTTGACTTGTTGTTGACTTGCTGTTGACTTGTTATTGACTTGCTGTTGACTTGCTGTTGACTTGTTGTTGACTTGCTGTTGACTTGCTGTTGACTTGCTGTTGACTTGTTGTTGACTTGCTGTTGACTTGCTGTTGACTTGTTGTTGACTTGTTGTTGACTTGCTGTTGACTTGTTGTTGACTTGTTGTTGACTTGCTGTTGACTTGTTGTTGACTTGTTGTTGACTTGCTGTTGACTTGCTGTTGACTTGTTGTTGACTTGCTGTTGACTTGTTGTTGACTTGTTGTTGACTTGCTGTTGACTTGCTGTTGACTTGCTGTTGACTTGCTGTTGACTTGTTGTTGACTTGTTGTTGACTTGTTGTTGACTTGCTGTTGACTTGCTGTTGACTTGTTGTTGACTTGTTGTTGACTTGCTGTTGACTTGTTGTTGACTTGTCGTTGACTCACTGTTGACTCACTGTTGACTTGCTGTTGACTTGTTGTTGCCTTGTCGTTGACTTGTTGTTGACTCACTGTTGACTTGCTGTTGACTTGTCGTTGACTCACTGTTGACTCACTGTTGACTTGCTGTTGACTTGTTGTTGACTCACTGTTGACTTGCTGTTGACTTGTCGTTGACTCACTGTTGACTCACTGTTGACTTGCTGTTGACTTGCTGTTGACTTGTCGTTGACTCACTGTTGACTTGCTGTTGACTTGTTGTTGACTTGTCGTTGACTCACTGTTGACTTGCTGTTGACTTGTTGTTGACTTGTCGTTGACTCACTGTTGACTCGCTGTTGACTTGTTGTTGACTTGCTGTTGACTTGTTGTTGACTCACTGTTGACTTGCTGTTGACTTGTTGTTTACTTGCTGTTGACTTGTTGTTTACTTGTTGTTGACTTGTTGTTGACTTGCTGTTGACTTGCTGTTGACTTGTTGTTGACTCGCTGTTGACTTGCTGTTTACTTGTTGTTGCCTTGTCGTTGACTCACTGTTGACTTGCTGTTGACTTGCTGTTGACTTGTCGTTGACTCACTGTTGACTCACTGTTGACTTGTTGTTGACTTGTCGTTGACTTGCTGTTGACTTGTTGTTGCCTTGTCGTTGACTCGCTGTTGACTTGCTGTTGACTCGCTGTTTACTTGCTGTTGACTTGTTGTTGACTTGTTGTTGACTTGTCGTTGACTTGCTGTTGACTTGTTGTTGCCTTGTCGTTGACTCGCTGTTGACTTGCTGTTGACTCGCTGTTGACTCGCTGTTGACTTGCTGTTGACTTGTCGTTGACTCACTGTTGACTCACTGTTGACTTGTTGTTGACTTGTCGTTGACTTGCTGTTGACTTGTTGTTGCCTTGTCGTTGACTCACTGTTGACTCGCTGTTTACTTGCTGTTGACTTGTTGTTGACTTGTCGTTGACTCACTGTTGACTCACTGTTGACTCGCTGTTGACTTGCTGTTGACTTGCTGTTGACTTGTCGTTGACTCGCTGTTGACTCGCTGTTGACTTGCTGTTGACTTGTCGTTGACTCACTGTTGACTCACTGTTGACTTGTTGTTGACTTGTCGTTGACTTGTTGTTGCCTTGTCGTTGACTCACTGTTGACTCACTGTTGACTCGCTGTTTACTTGCTGTTGACTTGTTGTTGACTTGTTGTTTACTTGCTGTTGACTTGTTGTTGTAACCTCGCAGGTTAGAGTTCATCCGTCTGTTCTGTTTTTCAGCTCCGGGAGGCTGAGCTCCGTGTGGACGCCACCATCGGGCCGGTGGAGGAATCCTTTGCTCTGCTGCAGAAACACGAGCTGCTCTTCAACGACGGCAACGCAGAGCGCGTGGACGGCCTGGCGTACAGCTGGAGGAGCCTCGGCGCCCTGGTGAGTGGCGGGCGGGGCGTAGGCGGGGCGTAGGCGGGGCGTAGGCGGGGCGTAGGCGTGCGGGGCGGGTCGGGTCGTAGGGATAGTGTCCCAGCTGTGCAGAGCGGGTCGTAGGGGGATCGTAGGCGGGCTATAGGCAGGTCGTAGGCGGGTCGTAGGCGGGTCTTAGGCGGGCTTTAGGCGGGTCGTAGGGGGATCGTAGGCGGGTCGGGTCATAGGCGGGTCGTAGGGGGATCGTAGGCGGGCTATAGGCAGGTCGTAGGCGGGTCGTAGGCGGGTCTTAGGCTAGGCGGGTCGTAGGCGGGTCTTAAGCGGGCTTTAGGCGGGTCGTAGGGATCGTGTCCCAGCTGTGCAGAGCGGGTCGTAGGCGGGTCGTAGGCGGGCTATAGGCAGGTCGTAGGCAGGTCGTAGGCGGGTCGTAGGTGGGTCGTAGGCGGGTCTTAGGCTAGGCGGGTCTTAAGCGGGCTTTAGGCGGGTCGTAGGGATCGTGTCCCAGCTGTGCAGAGCGGGTCGTAGGCGGGTCGGGTCGTAGGCGGGTCTTAGGCAGGCTGTAGGCGGGTTTTAGGCGGGTCTTAGGCGGGTCGTAGGCGGGCTGTAGGTGGGTCATAGGCGGGCTGTAGGCGGGTCTTAGGCGGGCTGTAGGCGGGTCGTAGGCGGGCTGTAGGCGGGTCGTAGGCGGGCTGTAGGCGGGTCGTAGGCGGGCTGTAGGCGGGTCGTAGGTGGGTCGTAGGTGGGTCGTAGGCGGGCGGATCGTAGGCGGGTCGTAGGCGGGCTGTAGGCGGGTCGTAGGTGGGTCGTAGGCGGGCGGATCGTAGGCGGGTCGTAGGCGGGCGGATCGTAGGCGGGTCGTAGGGGGTCGTAGGCATCGTGTCCTGGCGGTGCAGAGCAGCTGTGTCTTTGCTGTGCTTCAGGTGCTCCAGAACCAGAACGCTCTGCTGAAAGCTGAGCCCAGCATGAAGGCCGACCTGCTGGCTGCGGTGCAGAGCCTCCGGAGCTGCGTTCAGAATTTCTGCACCGACTACGACCGCAGGTGAACACCAGGAAGAGGTGGGTCGGGGGGGCGGGGCATGTGCAGACAGTAAACCTGAGTGTGTGCAGGGGCCCCGGCGTGGAGGGTGTGGATCCAGCCGAGGCCAAAGAGAGGCTACAGAGCTTTCAGGCTGAGTTTGACCAGCTGTGGAGGAAGTACCTGAGCTGCTCTGGAGGAGAGGAGCTGTTTGGGCTGACCGTCAACGGTACGACTGACCCCATGGCTTCTGTTTCACCCCCTCCCTAAAGCTGCCGTTCCTAAAGCTGCCGTTCCTAAAGCTGCCCTCCCTAAAACTGCCGTTCTTAAAGCTGCAGTTCCTCCCTGCAGAGTACCCGGAGCTGCAGAGGATCAGAAGGGAGCTCTCTCTGCTATCCAAGCTCTACTCTTTGCACACTTCGGTCACTGACAGCGTGGCCGGATACTACGACATCTCGTGGGCGGACCTCGACATCGAGAAGATGAACACGGAGCTGCAGGAGTTCCAGAACAGGTGGAGCAGGAGGGTGGGGCTCCACGAACATTCAGTTAAATTAAGATTCTGAAACATTTCCTGTTTTTCAGGATCAGGAAACTCCCAAAAGCTCTGAAGGAGCGGCAGGCCTTCAGAGACCTGAAGAAAACCACCGACGACTTCACGGAGACGTGTCCTCTGCTCCACATGATGGCCAATCAGGTGCCAGCTCCGCCCGGCTCATTTTCTGTGCTGCGTAGAGGAAGCGATCAGTCATCAGTACTCTGACCTTGTTGTTCAGGCGATGCTGCGCAGACACTGGGAGCGTCTCAGTGATCTGACCGCTCACAGCTTCCAGGTGGAGTCGGAGAGCTTCTCCCTGAGGAACATCATGGAGGCTCCGCTGCTGCAGCACAGAGAGGAGGTGGAGGTGATGAAGCCGACCGTGAATCATGTTCAGATGCAGAGAGGCTGATGTTTGTCTGAGCAGCAGAACCAGGTCCCCTTCTGGCTATAAACAGCTGATCCATCAGTGGTTAGGATGTGTTAAAACTAGGACTGGGCGAGTTAACTCGTTATTATTACGTTAACTTGTTAATTATTTAAAACCAATAAATATTTTATTGCCCATTAACGCAGGTTTTATTATTTATTTTATTTTGTAAAAGTCTGTCGCTCACAGGCTTTTATTTTGTAAAAGTCTGTTGCTGTCTGCTGTGGAACAGGAAAAGAAAGTAATCTTTGGATCCACCAAACATGGAGAAGGGTACGGAACTTTTACTCGGCCATTTTCATTTTAAAGTTCTTCCAGACGGCGGAGTCGACAGAACCAAAGTCATCTGTAAACACTGCCAAGTTGAATTGTCTTCTCAGCGTAGTAGTTCCAGTCTAAAATATCACTTAAAGGCAAAACACACAACTGATAGCAGCAAGTCATTCAAGGAAACAGACAGTGGAGCGAGGCTTCTACATAAAAACTACAGAAAGATGCTGATGTTAAAAGTGTGTTTGCACAACAAATGTTATGGCACTTTCATTCATATGGCAGCACATTTAAAATAAAGCTAAATGCTAAAAGCTATACGCTACTTTTGGATTCATTTTTGGATTCTGCGTACAAATGCGATTAATCGTGATTAATCAGGGAAATCATGTGATTAATTAGATTAAACATTTTAATCGTTGCCCAGCCCTAGTTAAAAAGCTTCATCCTCTGTGGATCAGGACGTTTGCATCGGCGCCATGAAGGAACGCGACATCGAAGCCAAGCTGAAGGACGTGGCGGCCGAATGGAGCGCTCAGACGCTCAGCTTCGCCCCCTTCAGGAGCCGAGGGGAACTGCTGCTGAGAGGCGCCGAGACCGCCGAGAGAATCTGCGCGATGGAGGACAGTCTGATGGTGCTGACGGCGCTGCTGAGCAACAGGTGGGCGAGGAAAAGGGGGATGAAGACGGAAGAGAGGAATGAGCGGGCTGGGAAGGAAGGATTAAAGAAAAGGGAACAAAGGGAAGAAGGATAGCTGGAAGGAGAGGAAGAAAGGAGCTTTGAGAGTGAATGAAGAATGGGAGAGAAAGGAGGGCGAAGGGTGGGAGTGATAGAAAGAAGGGAAGAAAAAATGAAAACAAAAGCTTGAAAGCAAAAAAGAAAGTAAAGAAAGAAGTGATCTGGAAATAAAGGAAGGAAGGAATATACAACAAGGTAAGGAAGAAGAGTCAGGAAAGGAGGGAAACTTTAGTAAAAGAAAGACGAATGGAGCAGGCGGGGAAAAGAAAGGAAGAGGTGAGCTGGGATGGAGGAGGAAGTGAAGAGTGGGACTAAGGACAGAGGAAGCATGGAAGGGTGGAGGAAGAATCTACCTTGGAGGAGGGCATAAAGAGCAGAGGGATGAGAAACAGGAAGCTGTGAAGAGTGAAAGCAACAAGCAATGAATGGAGGGATGGAGGCTGCAGGTTGGGTGGAGGCTGCAGGTGGGTGGATGCTGAGGCTGTCTGTGCTTCCTCCACCTGCAGGTACAACGCTCCCTTCAAGGCCTCCATCCAGCTGTGGGTCCAGAAGCTCTCCAACACCTCTGAGACCATCGAGAAGTGGCTGTCGGTCCAGAACCTCTGGATCTACCTGGAGGCCGTGTTTGTGGGCGGAGACATCGCCAAGCAGCTGCCTCAGGTCAGGCTGGGAGTGGTTAGCGTTAGCATTAGCTCAGGCCAGACTGAGAGTGGTTAGCGTTAGCATTAGCTCAGGTCAGGCTGGGAGTGGTTAGAGTTAGCATTAGCTCAGGTCAGGCTGGGAGTGGTTAGCGTTAGCATTAGCTCAGGTCAGGCTGGGAGTGGTTAGCATTAGCTCAGGCTGGGAGTGGTTAGCGTTAGCATTAGCTCAGGCCAGACTGAGAGTGGTTAGTGTTAGCATTAGCTCAGGTCAGGCTGGGAGTGGTTAGCATTAGCATTAGCTCAGGCCAGACTGAGAGTGGTTAGCGTTATCATTAGCTCAGGTCAGGCTGGGAGTGGTTAGCGTTAGCATTAGCTCAGGTCAGGCTGAGAGTGGTTAGCGTTATCATTAGCTCAGGTCAGGCTGGGAGTGGTTAGCGTTAGCATTAGCTCAGGTCAGGCTGAGAGTGGTTAGCGTTAGCAATAGCTCAGGCCAGACTGAGAGTGGTTACCGTTATCATTAGCTCAGGTCAGGCTGAGAGTGGTTAGCGTTAGCATTAGCTCAGGCCAGACTGAGAGTGGTTAGAGTTAGCATTAGCTCAGGTCAAACAGAGTGGTTAGAGTTAGCATTAGCTCAGGTCAGGCTGGGAGTGGTTAGCGTTAGCATTAGCTCAGGTCAGGCTGGGAGTGGTTAGCGTTAGCATTAGCTCAGGTCAGGCTGGGAGTGGTTAGAGTTAGCATAAGCTCAGGTCAAACAGAGTGGTTAGCGTTAGCATTAGCTCAGGTCAGGCTGGGAGTGGTTAGCGTTAGCATTAGCTCAGGTCAGGCTGGGAGTGGTTAGCGTTAGCATTAGCTCAGGTCAGGCTGGGAGTGGTTAGCGTTAGCATTAGCTCAGGTCAGACTAAGGCTGTGTTCCAAACCGCATACTTCTTTCTGAGTTAGTAAGCGAGTTTGAGTCAGCAGAAGTTCCCGGATGCATACTAGATTCTCCTAAATGTTGGGTATGCATCATGAGGTTACTACTCATACTCAAACTACCCAAGATGCAACGTAACGTGACGTCGCCGATCGTCATTTCCTGTCAAAACGGCAGTTTCAAGCTAGCTACAACGAGGGTAGGTTCACTTCCTGTTTTCAAAACAAAAGCACCAATTGTATGGTAATGGCCTTCCCTATGATAAAAGGCAACGGGTATTTTATTTTGTGAAAATAACCGGAAGTGCGTTGCTCACTGCGGCTAGCTTTAGTAGCGCCGAATTCGTGGGAACAAAATTGTAAACAGCCGGTATTTTGTCAGGTTTTCAACACGTTGGGGATCTAAACGACTACTTTCTCACCTGAAAATGTTTCAAATGTTGCTAAAGTTTACAGAGTTTAGAGCTTAAGCGAAATCAGCTTCAGGCCGGCTGATTTCGGCTCGGGCAGGAGCCAAATGCATTGTGGGTAAACGCTCTGCATACTGTCTGATCGATCAGTATGTAGTATGGAAGTATGTAGTATGCAGTTTCAAACACAGCCTCAGAGTGGTTAGCGTTAGCATTAGCTCGCCTGTCATGTGATGAACCGGTTAAATATGAAATCCGTCTGCTGCTCCTCCAGGAGGCCAAACGTTTCCAGAACATCGACAAGTCGTGGCAGAAGATCATGCAGCGGGCCCACGAGGTTCCCAACGTGGTGCAGTGCTGCGTGGGAGATGAGACGCTCAGTCAGGTGCGGCCCTCGTCCCTCCAGCTCTCCGCCTGCTTTCTGCACCTGAATCCTTAAAGGGACAGTTCGCCTCTTCTGACATGAAGCTGTGTAACATCCCATATCAGCAACATCATTTCTGAACATCTTCTTACCCCCTGCTGCGTCCTGTGAGCAGAGTTCCAGCCTCGTTTTGGTGTTGCTGAAGGTAGTCCGGCTAGTTGGCTGGGGTTTAAAAAATAAAGCGTTTTGCTTCTCAGAACAATATGCGTTCAACAGAGTAATACATTTGCATCACAAAATGGTTCTCCAGGAAAAAGTCAGACCTCACAATCTCTTGGCCCTATTTTCTCTCCCTTCGTATCACTGCCGCCTGCCGCCTGCCGCGCCTGTTACGGTGTTTGCTGCTCGGTCTGCACGGTCTACACAGCACGTAAAGGAAAGGAAAGGAAAGGAAAGGAAACAAAAGGAAAGGAAAGTCTGACTTTTTCCTGGAGAACCATTTTGTGATGCAAATGTATTACTCTGTTGAACGCATATTGTTCTGAGAAGCAAAACTCTTTATTTTTTAAACCCCAGCCAACTAGCCGGACTACCTTCATCAACACCAAAACGAGGCTGGAACTCTGCTCACAGGACGCAGCAGGGGGTAAGAAGATGTTCAGAAATGATGTTGTTAGTATGGGATGTTACACAGCTTCATGTCAAAAGAGGCGAACTGTCCCTTTAACCTCTCCACCCTCCTCCACCTGCAGCTGCTGCCTCACCTGCTGGAGCAGCTGGAGCTCTGCCAGAAGTCTCTGTCCGGCTACCTGGAGAAGAAGCGCCTGGCGTTCCCTCGGTTCTTCTTCGTGTCCGACCCCGCCCTGCTGGAGATCCTGGGCCAGGCCTCGGACTCGCACACCGTGCAGGTGACCCGCCGCTCACACTGACCTGCTCGGGTTGAGTCCTCCTCCAGCTGAAACCGTCTCTCTGTCCACAGGCTCATCTGCTCAGTCTGTTCGACAACGTCAACAGAGTGGCTTTCAGCGAGAAAATCTACGACCTGATGGTCGGGTTTCAGTCTCAGGAAGGAGAAAGTGTGGAGCTGAGCCGGCCTGTCCTCGCTCAGGTAAACATACACCTGAGATTCCACCGTTAAATATTGGGTCCTGTTTTATCCAGCCTATGTGTTAATAACTTACCAAATGTCTGTTGAAATATAAAAATGCAACCATATGCTGACGACACTGTTTTATACTGTCATGCCAATTCCATTCAAGAAGCTGCTGCAATACTCTCAGGAGCCACGGTGCCGGTGTCCCATTGGCTCCAAAACTGTTATTTACATTTAAATAAATAAAAAAACAGTCTGTATGTTTTACTCCCGGCAGCCAACAGAGGGACAGCAACCATCAGTCATGGTGGATGGTTGATGTGGTTCAAAACTTTAAGTACCTCGGTGTAATCTGCGATTCCAATCTTAATTTTAAGCTTAAAAAAGTCACAATTAAATTTAATTGATCAAATTTCAAACATATAAGACCAGAGACGGGGACTCGAGTCGCTGTTTTGATGACTTGTGACTTGACAAAAAATGAAAGACTCGAGACTCGACTCGGACTTGGAAGTTAAAGTCTCGGCACTTGACTTGACTTGAGACACGATGACTTGAATGACCTGAGTGTTATTCAGTTCATGTTTTCAGTTTGAATATTAAATTAATTTAAAAAATAACATGGATTACCCGGTAGGAGCGCAGGCTGAGGATGGCGTCCTGATTGGATCCCTACCCTGTCCATCAGCCATGCCCTCTCTGCATACCTTAGTGTTTATTGGAGAGAATAAACTCATATCAGATATGCATCAACATGTCAGCGGGACCGAGAGTCGTTGTCTTCGGCTTTCATAATCACCATTTTGATGGCAAAAGACGAACAGCTCAGTGCAAGACATGCGGCATCAACATCTCAGACAGCCAGACCACAACTTCCAACTTTGTTCATCATTTAAAGATCCATTCTGACCAGTAAGTGCTCGTCAGCTTAGCTAATATTATCCTGTTAGCCTAGTCGGTAGTTAGCTAACGTTAGCTTGATATGCTACGGGGTGGACAGGTTGGACACATTGGCCAATGATGTTTACTGACAGTTACTTATATCTTTGTGTTTTCACTTTATTAAGATCAGATTCTGCAGGTAAAACTGCAATAATAAGGTGACTTGACTTGACCAAGAAAAAGTTACTTGGGACTTGAAAGCTAAGACTTGACATGCACATGTGTGACTTGGTCCCATCTCTATATAAGACCCTTCCTGACTATGGAGTCAGCGAAAACTTCTACGCATGCAATGATATTTACTCATATTTCCTGCTGTTATACAGCATGGTCACATACATCAGAGAGTACTTTAAAACCAATCAAGTTTCTCTTCAAGAGAACACTTAAAACTCTCGACAAAAAACCTATACATTACCATTACTGTAAAATTATTAAAAAGTATAAAATCTTGGACCTTGATAGCTATCAGTTGTTTTTGGATGTCTGTCTCATCTTTAAGGTTTCCAAAGGATTAGCCCCTCCACCATTACAGGATTTCATAAAGACTAAATCCTCTGGAGTAAACACCAGAGCTCAGACTAGAGGAGACTGTGATGTACAGTGGGCGTAGGACTAAATTTGTCCAAATGGTGGAGTCCATCAGAGGAACAAACTGCCAACTCGTGTTAGAAACTGGGACAATTCCACCACCTTTAAAAAGACCCTTAAACAGTGGTTGAAAACACCCAGACCTGCTCTCATGGGTCACCCCTCCATCTTTTCCATTTTGTGTATGAACTCTTAACTTTGCTGTGAATTAGTGTTTCTTTTTATTTTTTTTTATGTCAAATTTCTGCATGTTATATCCATTTGTCATGGTTTATTGTCTGTATGTTTTTTTTTTTTTTTTTATGATACCTGCCTTAGGACAACGGATGAAATTTAGCAACTGTGCTAACTCTGGCATATTTACATTGATGCTCTGCTGATATGTTGATTAATGTGCATTGTCCTAATCAAATAAATAATAAAGAAAATAAAAATAAAGGGCGGCAGTGGGGGCATCATTGACCGAGCTGTTGGAGCTTTGCCTTTCAGGGGAATGTGGAGGTGTGGTTGGGCCAGCTGCTGTCCGGGGTGAGGCAGACCCTCCACGCCATCATCCGTCGGGCCCACCTGGCCGTCGGGGACCCTGAGCTGAAGCTGCTGGACTTCCAGGCGGCGTTCCCGGCTCAGGTCGGCCTGCTGGGAATCCAGATGCTTTGGACCAGAGACGCAGAGGACGCGCTTGTCCTCAGCAAGTCTGACAAGAAGGTGAATGAGTAGGGCCGGGCGAGTTAACTCGTTGTTATTATCGCGTTAACTCGTTAATTATTTAATGCCGATAAATATCTTATCGCGCATTAACGCAGGTTTTATTTATTTATTTTATTATTGTAAAAGTCTGCTGCTCGCAGGCTTTTATTTTGTAAAAGTCTGTTGCTCACAGGCTTTTATTTTGTAAAAGTCTGTTGCTCACAGGCTTTTATTTTGTAAAAGTCTGTTGCTCACAGGCTTTTATTCTGTAAAAGTCTGTTGCTCACAGGCTTTTATTTTGTAAAAGTCTGCTGCTGTCTGCTGTGGAACAGGAAAAGAAAGTAATCGGCGGATCCACCAAACATGGAGAAGGGTACGGAACTTTTACTCGGCCATTTTCATTTTAAAGTTCTTCCAGACGGCGGAGTCGACAGAACCAAAGTCATCTGTAAACTATGCCAAGTTGAATTGTCTTCTCACCGTAGATTAATCGTGATTAATCAGGGAAATCATGTGATTAATTAGATTAAACAATTTAATCGTTGCCTAGCCCTATAAATGATGTTTCCAAATGGACCACCGTCCTCCACGATGTCATCACAGATCATGCAGACGACCAATCAGAAGTTTCTGGACCTCCTCAATGAGCTGATCGACACGACAACCAGGAATCTGAGCCGGAACGAGAGGACCAAGTACGAGACGCTCATCACCATCCATGTCCACCAGAGCGACATCTTTGCCGACCTGGTGAGTGGACACGGGGACAGACATCGGCTGTGTTCCAAACCGCATACTTCTCCTACTACTCATACTAACTTTTTGAGTTAGTATGCGAGTGAGTAAGCGAGAAGTTCCCGGATGCATACTAGATTTTCCTAAATGTTGGGTCTGCATCATGAGGTTACTACTCATACTCAAACTACCCAAGATGCAACGTAACGTGACGTCGCCGATCGTCATTTCCTGTCAAAACGGCAGTTTCAAGCTAGCTACAACGAGGGTAGGTTCACTTCCTGTTTTCAAAACAAAAGCACCAATTGTATCCTAATGGCTTTCCCTATGATAAAAGGCAACGGGTATTTTATTTTGTGAAAATAACCGGAAGTGCGTTGCTCACTGCGGCTAGCTTTAGTAGCGCCGAATTCGTGGGAACAAAAATGTAAATAGCCGGTATTTTGTCAGGTTTTCAACACGTTGGGGATCTAAACGACTACTTTCTCACCTGAAAATGTTTCAAATGTTGCTAAAGTTTACAGAGTTTAGAGCTTAAGAGAAATCATCTTCAGGCCGGCTGATTTCGGCTCGGGCAGGAGCGAAATGCATTGTGGGTAAACGCTCTGCATACTGTCTGATGTATGCAGTATGCAGTATGGAAGTATGGAGTATGTAGTATGCAGTATGTAGTATGCGGTTTCGAACACAGACTTCCTCTCTGACATCCGCCGGGGTCGCTAACGCATCATCACCTTCCTCAGGTGCGTCTGAACGTGCGCTCTGCGTCCGACTTTGAGTGGCAGAAGCAGTCCAGGTTCTACTTCCTGGAGGAGGCGGACAGATGTGTCATCCAGATCACAGATGTGCAGTTCAGCTACTGCAACGAATACCTGGGCTGCACCGACAGACTGGTCATCACGCCGCTGACGGACAGGTGCTACATCACCCTGTCCCAGGCTCTGGGGATGAGTATGGGCGGAGCTCCGGCCGGGCCGGCGGGAACAGGTGAGGCGGCACGCTGCAGCGGAAACGACTCGGTTAGATGTTGACCTGGA
The DNA here is from genome assembly GCF_027942865.1 of Odontesthes bonariensis. Taxonomy (NCBI): domain Eukaryota; kingdom Metazoa; phylum Chordata; class Actinopteri; order Atheriniformes; family Atherinopsidae; genus Odontesthes; species Odontesthes bonariensis. The sequence goes on along the minus strand of NC_134525.1, from coordinate 1,543,040 downwards.
CCTCCAAAAATGAAAAATCCTGACTCAATATTTGTTTTTTGGAAGCTAAAAGATGTGTAGCCTGTTCATGGAAAATGGATAAACCTTGTTCTACTTCACAATGGTAAACAGGGAAGTCTTTTTACTTGGCTTTAGAAAAGATACCATGAAAAATAAGCTTGACAAGTTTTGGAAAATCTGGAAGATTTTCTGTAATTTCCTTGAGAAAAATTATATTGAAGTAGATGGCTGGAATGAAGAGCTGAACTAAAGATTTATCCACCTTTTCATACTATCTTGATTTAGTATACACATTTTTTTTAAATTCTTTATTATATATTTATTTTATTTTTTTTATACATTTTTTTATTTTGCCATTTAGTCATTTATTATTATTTAGTTAGTAGTAGTATTATTATTGTTGTTTTATTGTTGTTAATTCAATCATTGTAAATATTTAAAAAAAAATGTTGAGCTACTTGACAAATTTGAATTTCCCCCATTGGGGGATAAATAAAGTATTTTTCTATTCTATTTAGACCTTTACATATATGTGTTATATGTGTCTTTACATATGTGTGTGTATATTTAGATATACGCATTTATTTATTCACATATTTTTTTATTTATTTATCTCTTTACCACCATGATTCTTACACAAGCAATGATATTTTGTTTTGTGGTTAAAAACGTCTTTTTTTTATTATTATTATTTTATTTTTTTCTTTCTTCCAGTTTTTTATTAATTAATTTTATTTTAATAATTATTTTTGCTATTATTATCGTTTATTTTTTTGTTTGTACAAAATGTACAATAAACATATGTTTAAAAAAAAAAAGAAAATGTTGACCTGGAGTTGGTGTTCGTGCGTTTTCAGGTAAAACGGAGACCACCAAAGACATGGGCCGCTGCCTGGGGAAATATGTGGTGGTTTTCAACTGCTCAGACCAGATGGACTACAGAGGACTGGGGCGCATCTATAAGGGTGAGTTGGGCCTCCACTGCACCGACAGATCCTCCTGGGTTTAGGGTCTTTCATGGCGTGGAAACACCTGGATCCTGAGACCTTCTCATCCAGCCGCCCAGACCTGGACTTTAGCCGAAGATGTGGCTCAAAACCGATTAATAACCGAAAAAGAAACCTCACCTGAGATCTAATGTAGATCTTCTGTAACACAAACCCAGTCTGGTTCAGGCAGGTCCACGTCCTAAAGGTGGAATATTTCATCCATCCATCCATACGTCCCATGGAGTCCAGATCCTTGAGGTTCTCCTGGGTCAGGGGTCGGCAACCTTTCACACTCTAAGAGCCATTTGGACCCGGTTCCCACGGAAAAGAAAACACTGGGAGCCCGCTAATACTTTTCTACATCTAAAATGAAGATATTGTTTTTTTTTTACCTTGCTTTGAATAAACAACTATAGTGTGTTGCTTACAAAATCCATGAGGAGCTAAACTTACATTTTATTTATGTAATGAACACATTTTGAACTCTTGAAAAGATAATAATAATAATAAAGAAAATGCAAACGATTCTGCCCAGGCATCATTAAATGTTCTATTTTCTTCAGATATTTTTCTTTTCTTACATTTCTCCATACTTGGCCTACGTGGAGTTGAAAGTCTCGAGTGTGACGCATATCTTCAGCAACGAAAAATAATGAAATTATTATTATTTTAATATTTCAAGATCACAATAATCTTCCAATTTAGAACTACAATAAAAAAAAAATCGAACTAACACAAATAAAATACACTTAAATTATTTTCCAGAGCCGCGGTTAAAGGATGAAAGAGTCGCAGGTTGCCGACCTCTGTCCTCGGTCAGTGTTACAGCCGGACTTCAGGTTCTCCTCGGTCACTGTCCCAGTCGGACTTCAGGTTCTCCTCGGTCAGTGTTACAGCCGGACTTCAGGTTCTCCTCGGTCAGTGTTACAGCCGGACTTCAGGTTCTCCTCGGTCAGTGTCCCAGCCGGACTTCAGGTTCTCCTTGGTCAGTGTTACAGCCGGACTTCAGGTTCTCCTCGGTCAGTGTCCCAGCCGGACTTCAGGTTCTCCTCGGTCATTGTCCCAGCCGGACTTCAGGTTCTCCTCGGTCATTGTCCCAGCCGGACTTCAGGTTCTCCTCGGTCAGTGTCCCAGCCGGACTTCAGGTTCTCCTCGATCATTGTTACAGCCGGACTTCAGGTTCTCCTCGGTCAGTGTCCCAGCCGGACTTCAGGTTCTCCTCGGTCAGTGTCCCAGTCGGACTTCAGGTTCTCCTCGGTCAGTGTTACAGCCGGACTTCAGGTTCTCCTCGGTCAGTGTTACAGCCGGACTCGAGGTTCTCCTCGGTCAGTGTTACAGCCAGACTTCAGGTTCTCCTCGGTCAGTGGTCCAGCCGGACTTCAGGTTCTCCTCGGTCAGTGTCCCAGCCAGACTTCAGGTTCTCCTCGGTCATTGTTACAGCCAGACTTCAGGTTCTCCTCGGTCAGTGGTACAGCCGGACTTCAGGTTCTCCTCGGTCAGTGTCCCAGCCAGACTTCAGGTTCTCCTCGGTCAGTGGTCCAGCCGGACTTCAGGTTCTCCTCGGTCAGTGTCCCAGTCGGACTTCAGGTTCTCCTCGGTCAGTGTTACAGCCGGACTTCAGGTTCTCCTCGGTCACTGTCCCAGCCGGACTCGAGGTTCTCCTCGGTCAGTGTCCCAGTCGGACTTCAGGTTCTCCTCGGTCAGTGTAACAGCCGGACTTCAGGTTCTCCTCGGTCAGTGTCCCAGCCGGACTTCAGGTTCTCCTCGGTCAGTGTCCCAGCCGGACTTCAGGTTCTCCTCGGTCATTGTTACAGCCGGACTTCAGGTTCTCCTCGGTCAGTGTCCCAGCCGGACTTCAGGTTCTCCTCGGTCAGTGTCCCAGTCGGACTTCAGGTTCTCCTCGGTCAGTGTTACAGCCGGACTTCAGGTTCTCCTCGGTCAGTGTTACAGCCGGACTCGAGGTTCTCCTCGGTCAGTGTTACAGCCAGACTTCAGGTTCTCCTCGGTCAGTGGTCCAGCCGGACTTCAGGTTCTCCTCGGTCAGTGTCCCAGCCAGACTTCAGGTTCTCCTCGGTCATTGTTACAGCCAGACTTCAGGTTCTCCTCGGTCAGTGGTACAGCCGGACTTCAGGTTCTCCTCGGTCAGTGTCCCAGCCAGACTTCAGGTTCTCCTCGGTCAGTGTCCCAGCCAGACTTCAGGTTCTCCTTGGTCAGTGTCCCAGCCGGACTCGAGGTTCTCCTCGGTCAGTGTTACAGCCAGACTTCAGGTTCTCCTCGGTCAGTGTCCCAGCCGGACTTCAGGTTCTCCTCGGTCATTGTTACAGCCGGACTTCAGGTTCTCCTCGGTCAGTGTCCCAGCCGGACTTCAGGTTCTCCTCGGTCATTGTTACAGCCGGACTTCAGGTTCTCCTCGGTCATTGTTACAGCCGGACTTCAGGTTCTCCTCGGTCAGTGTCCCAGCCGGACTCGAGGTTCTCCTCGGTCAGTGTTACAGCCAGACTTCAGGTTCTCCTCGGTCAGTGGTCCAGTCGGACTTCAGGTTCTCCTCGGTCAGTGGTCCAGTCGGACTTCAGGTTCTCCTCGGTCAGTGTTACAGCCAGACTTCAGGTTCTCCTCGGTCAGTGTCCCAGCCAGACTTCAGGTTCTCCTCGGTCAGTGTCCCAGCCAGACTTCAGGTTCTCCTCGGTCAGTGTCCCAGCCAGACTTCAGGTTCTCCTCGGTCATTGTTACAGCCGGACTTCAGGTTCTCCTCGGTCAGTGTCCCAGCCGGACTCGAGGTTCTCCTCGGTCAGTGTTACAGCCAGACTTCAGGTTCTCCTCGGTCAGTGTCCCAGCCGGACTTCAGGTTCTCCTCGGTCAGTGTCCCAGCCGGACTTCAGGTTCTCCTCGGTCAGTGTCCCAGCCGGACTTCAGGTTCTCCTCGGTCAGTGTTACAGCCGGACTTCAGGTTCTCCTCGGTCATTGTTACAGCCGGACTTCAGGTTCTCCTCGGTCAGTGTCCCAGCCGGACTTCAGGTTCTCCTCGGTCAGTGTCCCAGCCAGACTTCAGGTTCTCCTCGGTCAGTGGTCCAATCGGACTTCAGGTTCTCCTCGGTCATTGTTACAGCCGGACTTCAGGTTCTCCTCGGTCAGTGTCCCAGCCGGACTCGAGGTTCTCCTCGGTCAGTGTCCCAGTCAGACTTCAGGTTCTCCTCGGTCATTGTTACAGCCGGACTTCAGGTTCTCCTCGGTCAGTGTCCCAGCCGGACTCGAGGTTCTCCTCGGTCAGTGTTACAGCCAGACTTCAGGTTCTCCTCGGTCAGTGGTCCAGTCGGACTTCAGGTTCTCCTCGGTCAGTGTTACAGCCGGACTTCAGGTTCTCCTCGGTCAGTGTTACAGCCAGACTTCAGGTTCTCCTCGGTCAGTGTCCCAGTCGGACTTCAGGTTCTCCTCGGTCAGTGTTACAGCCGGACTTCAGGTTCTCCTCGGTCAGTGTTACAGCCAGACTGCAGGTTCTCCTCGGTCAGTGTCCCAGTCGGACTTCAGGTTCTCCTCGGTCAGTGTTACAGCCGGACTTCAGGTTCTCCTCGGTCAGTGTTACAGCCGGACTTCAGGTTCTCCTCGGTCAGTGTTACAGCCGGACTTCAGGTTCTCCTCGGTCAGTGTTACAGCCGGACTGCAGGTTCTCCTCGGTCAGTGTTACAGCCGGACTTCAGGTTCTCCTTGGTCAGTGTTACAGCCGGACTTGAGGTTCTCCTCGGTCAGTGGTCCAGCCGGACTCGAGGTTCTCCTCGGTCAGTGTCCCAGCCGGACTCGAGGTTCTCCTCGGTCAGTGGTCCAGTCGGACTCGAGGTTCTCCTCGGTCAGTGGTCCAGCCGGACTCGAGGTTCTCCTCGGTCAGTGTCCCAGCCGGACTCGAGGTTCTCCTCGGTCAGTGTCCCAGCCGGACTCGAGGTTCTCCTCGGTCAGTGTTACAGCCGGACTTCAGGTTCTCCTCGGTCAGTGGTCCAGTCGGACTTCAGGTTCTCCTCGGCCAGTGTTACCGCTGGACTTGAGGTTCTCCTCGGTCGGTGGTCCAGTCGGACTTCAGGTTCTCCTCGGTCGGTGTTACCGCTGGACTTGAGGTTCTCCTCGGTCGGTGGTCCAGTCGGACTTCAGGTTCTCCTCGGTCAGTGTTACCGCTGGACTTGAGGTTCTCCTCGGTCGGTGTTCCAGCCGGACTCGAGGTTCTCCTCGGTCGGTGTCCCAGTCGGACTTGAGGTTCTCCTCGGTCGGTGTTACCGCTGGACTTGAGGTTCTCCTCGGTCGGTGTTCCAGCCGGACTCGAGGTTCTCCTCGGTCGGTGTTCCAGCCGGACTTCAGGTTCTCCTCGGTCAGTGTTACCGCTGGACTTGAGGTTCTCCTCGGTCAGTGTTACAGCCAGACTTGAGGTTCTCCTCGGTCAGTGTCCCAGCTGGACTTCAGGTTCTCCTCGGTCAGTGTTCCAGCCGGACTTGAGGTTCTCCTCGGTCGGTGTCCCAGTCGGACTTGAGGTTCTCCTCGGTCAGTGTTACAGCCAGACTTGAGGTTCTCCTCGGTCCGTGTTCCAGCCGGACTCGAGGTTCTCCTCGGTCGGTGTTACAGCTGGACTTCAGGTTCTCCTCGGTCGGTGTTATAGCCAGACTACAGGTTCTCCTCGGTCAGTGTTACAGCCGGACTTCAGGTTCTCCTTGGTCGGTGTTACCGCTGGACTTCAGGTTTTCCTCGGTCGGTGTTCCAGCCGGACTCGAGGTTCTCCTCGGTCAGTGTTCCAGCCGGACTTGATCCCTCTGCCCTTGTTGTGTTTCCGCAGGCCTGGCCCAGTCCGGATCCTGGGGCTGCTTCGATGAGTTTAACCGCATCGAGCTGCCGGTGCTCTCTGTTGCTGCCCAGCAGATCTACGTGGTCCTGCAGTGCAAGAAGAACAAGAAGAAACAGTTTGTGTTCACAGACGGAGACGTGGTGGACCTGGACCCGGAGTTTGGCATCTTCCTTACCATGGTACCTGTGAAAAACTGAGATTCTATAAATCGAACTGCTGATAAAGTTTTAGAAAATAACTCCAAAGATCAAAGAGTCTGTTAAACATTGTAGAACCAAATGTTTTCTGTTGCTCTTCAACCTGATGATACTTCAATTTCCATTGCACATAAAAACCCCTCGATGTAGATGAGGTTCTGATCTGAGCTAACAGCTAATCTGTTGAGCTAACCTGCTGAGCTAACAGCTAATCTTCTGAGCTAACAGCTAACCTGCTGAGCTAACCTTCTGAGCTAACAGCTAACCCTCTGAGCTAACCTGCTGAGCTAACAGTTAACCTTTTGAGCTAACCTTCTGAGCTAACAGCTAACCTGCTCTTAATCTTAATCTTAATCAAACTGAGCTAACAGCTAACCTTCTGAGCTAACAGCTAACCTGTTGAGCAAATCTGCTGAGCTAACATCTAACCTTCTGAGCTAACAGCTAACCTGCTCTTAATCTGAGCTAACAGCTAACCTTCTGAGCTAACAGCTAACCTGTTGAGCAAATCTGCTGAGCTAACATCTAACCTTCTGAGCTAACAGCTAACCTGCTCTTAATCTGAGCTAACAGCTAACCTTCTGAGCTAACAGCTAACCTGTTGAGCAAATCTGCTGAGCTAACATCTAACCTTCTGAGCTAACATCTAACCTGATGAGTTCTAGACAGGATCTGATATATAAGCACAGGTACGTTCTTGAGCTGAACGACAGTAGAACCAGAGAGGAACACGTGAGCTGTCAGAGGTGGAACCGATCTGGTACCAACCGACTGCAAAGTTCCGGACTTTTTTACCCGGAACTTCTTGGTCCCGCAGAACCCCGGTTACGCTGGTCGTCAAGAGCTGCCTGAAAACCTGAAGATCCAGTTCCGCACGGTCGCCATGATGGTCCCTGACCGAGCCATCATCATGAGGGTCAAACTGGCCAGCGCAGGTTTCCGTGACAACCAGGTCCTGAGCAGGAAGTTCTATACCCTCTACAAGCTGTGTGAGGAGCAGCTGTCCAAGCAGGTGGTTCCACTCATTTCATCAGCAGAACAGGCTCCTCCCACTGCCACACACAGGCTCCTCCCACTGCCACACACAGGCCCCTCCCACTGCCACACACAGTCTCCTCCCACTGCCACACACAGGCCCCTCCCACTGCCACACACAGTCTCCTCCCACTGCAACACTCAGGCCCCTCCCACTGCAACACACAGGCTCCTCCCACTGCCACACACAGGCCCCTCCCACTGCTACACACAGGCTCCTCCCACTGCCACACACTGGCTCCTCCCACTGCCACACACAGGCCCCTCCCACTGCTACACACTGGCTCCTCCCACTGCCACACACAGGCTCCTCCCACTGCCACACACAGGCTCCTCCCACTGCCACACACAGGCCCCTCCCACTGCCACGCACAGGCTCCTCCCACTACCACGCACAGGTCCCTCCCACTGCCACGCACAGGCTCCTCCCACTGCCACACACAGGCCCCTCCCACTGCTACACACTGGCTCCTCCCACTGCCACACACAGGCTCCTCCCACTGCCACACACAGGCTCCTCTCACTGCCACACACAGGCCCCTCCCACTGCCACGCACAGACTCCTCCCACTGCCACGCACAGGCTCCTCCCACTGTCACGCACAGGCCCCTCCCACTGCCATACACAGGCTCTGAGCCACGATAATCTCACCTATGATCCATCCAACAGGTCCATTATGACTTTGGTCTGAGGAACATTTTGTCGGTCTTGAGGACGCTCGGAGCCGTGAAGAGATCAAACCCGTCTGAGCCGGAGAGGACGGTGGTGATGAGGGTGCTGAGGGACATGAACCTCTCAAAGCTGGTGAGTTTCAGCGGGTCTGAGGTATTACTGGGGTATCCACAGGTTCTACGGGAGGTTTTAATTACTGGGAACCTTTTTCTCTGTAGGTGGATGAGGATGAGCCCCTCTTCATGAGCCTGATCAGTGACCTGTTTCCTGGCATCGGTAGGTTTTCCTCTGATATCAGAGAAAGTGGAGATGAACACGTCAACACGTGTTTTCAGCTGTTAATTTCCTGACCTCTAACAAGTCCGTTTTTATGGTGTGATCAGTGTGGAACCGTTTAAGGCTGTGTTCGAAACCGCAAACCGCATACTGCATACTGCATACTTCCATACTGCATACTTCCATACTGCATACTTCCGTACTACATACTGCATACTACATACTTCATACTGCATACTGCATACTTCCATACTGCATACTTCCATACTGCATACTTCCTTACTACATACTACACACTTCATACTTCATACTACATACTGCATACTGCATACTCATCGATCAGACAGTATGCAGAGCGTTTACCCACAATGCATTTCGCTCCTGCCCGAGCAGAAATCAGCCGGCCTGAAGCTGATTTCCCTTAAGCTCTAAACTCTGTAAACTTTAGCAACATTTGAAACATTTTCAGGTGAGAAAGTAGTCGTTTAGATCCCCAACGTGTTGAAAACCTGACAAAATACCGGCTGTTTACCATTTTGTTCCCACGAATTCGGGGCTACTAAAGCTAGCCGCAGTTAGCTAACGCACTTCTGGTTATTTTCACAAAATAAAATACCCGTTGCCTTTTATCATAGGGAAAGCCATTACCATACAATTGGTGCTTTTGTTTTGAAAACAGGAAGTGAACCTACCCTCGTTGTAGCTAGCTTGAAACTGCCGTTTTGACAGGAAATGACGATCGGCCACGTTACGTTGCATCTTGGGTAGTTTGAGTATGAGTAGTAACCTCATGATGCATACCCAACATTTAGAGAATCTAGTCTGCATCCGGGAACTTCTCGCTTACTCAAACTCACATACTAACTCAGAAAGTTAGTATGAGTAGTAGGAGAAGTATGCGGTTTGGAACACAGCCTGAGACCTTCTCCCTCCTCTGCTGCAGTTCTGGATAAAGCCGGTTATCCAGACCTGGAGTCGTCCATCCTCACTCAGGCTCAGCAGGCCGGTCTGATCCCTCATCCTCCCTGGATCCTCAAGCTGGTTCAGCTCTACGAGACCCAGAGAGTCCGGCACGGTACAGCTCTGCAGTTTTCTCTCTGTTTGTCTTTCTGCTACAGGACGCTGGGATCTTTATCTACCTTCTGAGTATCTGAGCCTTCCTGAAGCAGAAAGGGTGGTAGGGTACAGTCCGATCCCAGGCTCTTACTTTGCACAAATGCAGGCAGATAAGCTACAATCCTTCCACATTTTAGTCCAAACATTAGCTTCTAAACCCTCCTGGAAAGTGAAGGACCAATTAAAGAAGCTTTCTTTTTACAAAGGTATGAAGTCTGTTTCTTTCTAAGTTCTCCGCTTTCCCTGAGGAAAGAATCCCGACCCGGGCATCCAGAACAGCTCCTGAGTCCCTGTGACACGCCGCCCTCCTCAGCTTACTGATGTTCTGCTGCAGGTATGATGGCGCTGGGTCCCAGCGGCGCCGGGAAGACGACCTGCATCCACACGCTGATGAGGGCCATGTCGGAGTGCGGCTCCCCCCACCGGGAGATGAGGATGAACCCCAAAGCCATCACGGCCTCGCAGATGTTCGGCACGTTGGACGTGGCCACCAACGACTGGACGGACGGCGTCTTCTCCGCCCTGTGGAGGCGAACTCTGAGAGCCAAGAAGGTCGGAAAACTGTTCGGTCGACTCTCAGTCTGTGCGTCATCACTGCCTGCATGCTAACACTGTGTGTGTGTGTGTGTGTGTGTGTGTGTGTGTGTGTGTGTTTGTGTGTAAGGGGGAGCACATCTGGATTGTGTTGGACGGTCCAGTTGATGCCATCTGGATCGAGAACCTGAACTCGGTTCTGGACGACAACAAAACTCTGACGCTGGCGAACGGAGATCGGATCCCCATGGCTCCCTGCTGCAAGGTGGGCACCAACGCTCCAGTCCTGCAGGTTCTGACAGATGTGGCAGATGTGTTCAGCCCAGAGAGTGAGCTAACAGCAAAGTATCTGTTGAGCTAACAGCTAACCTGCTGAGCTAACAGCTAACCTGCTGAGGTTAAAGGTTCTGACAGATGTGGCAGATGTGTTAAGCCCAGAGAATGAGCTAACAGCAAAGTATCTGTTGAGCTAACAGCTAACCTGCTGAGCTAACAGCTAACCTGCTGAGGTTAAAGGTTCTGACAGATGTGGCAGATGTGTTAAGCCCAGAGAGTGAGCTAACAGCTAAGTATCTGTTGAGCTAACAGCTAACCTGTTGAGCTAACAACTAACTTGTTGAGGTTAAAGGTTTGTGACAGATGTGGCAGATGTGTTCAGCCCAGAGAGTTAGCTCACAGCTAACCAGCTGAGCTAACAGCTAACCTGCTAAGGTTAAAGGTTTGTGACGGATGTGGCAGATGTGTTCAGTGCAGAGAGTGAGCTAACAGCTAACCTGCTGAGCTAACAGCTAACCTGCTGAGCTAAAAGCTAACCTGCTGAGCTAATAGCTAACCTGCTAAGGTTAAAGGTTTCTGACAGATGTGGCAGATGTGTTCAGCCCAGAGAGTGAGCTAACAGCTAACCTGCTGAGGTTAAAGGTTTCTGACAGATGTGGCAGATGTGTTCAGCCCAGAGAGTGAGCTAACAGCTAACCTGCTGAGGTTAAAGGTTTCTGACAGATGTGCCAGATGTGTTCAGCCCAGAGCTCAGAGGTGAAGTCCTTTGTGTTCTGCCACCAGGTGGTCTTTGAACCCCACAACATCGACAATGCGTCCCCAGCCACGGTATCCAGGAACGGGATGGTGTTCATGAGCTCCTCGGTGCTCGGCTGGAGCCCCATCCTGCAGGCCTGGTTACAGAAGCTGCCGCAGCCGCAGGCCCACGCCCTGAGGGGCTGCTTCGACTGCTGCTACAAGGTGAGCCCCAGCAGGGGAAATCAGTCCTCCCACATCAATGATCAGAGTAATTTATTATGTAAATTATAAATAAATTAACGAGGCCATTTTGAAAATACCATTAAAGCTGTATTTTAAACAGGACCTTGATAAAAATGACATGGCTGTCTACAGCAGACTTGTGTTAAGCATTTTGGGCCTCTGCGAGCCCAAAATTCAATGGGAAAATCGATTGAAAAACACTTAACGAGCCAAAAACTGCCCTATTTTGGAGGCCTCATAACTCAGCCATACGACATCATAGAGACCTCATTCAAAGTTTATATGATCACATCAATGCTTTATCGCTGCAGGTTATATTTATCTGGTATAAACCATGAAGATGTGCTGTATTCCACCCTCAGGACCTGCTGGACTTCGTCCTCACCGCCGTGTCTCCTAAGATGCAGCTGCTGGAGTGTATGTACATCAGACAGACCATCGACCTGCTGCAGGTCAGCGCCTCTCTGATTCTTTCATTCTCGATGCTTCTGTGAGCTCCTGCTGCAGGATCCGTCTGAGACGGCGCTCTGGCCTCAGAATCAAAGTGTCTGTGTCTTCAGGGTTTGCTCGCTGCCACAGAGGAGAAACATGGCTGCCGGCCAGACGTCGGTCCCCTGTTCGTCTTTGCGGTCATGTGGTCTCTGGGTGCGCTGCTGGAGCTGGACGACAGAGTCAAGATGGAGGCCTTCCTGAAGGTTTGTTCAGTCCTGGTGAGGCCGACCTGTCTCCAGTTTCTGACAGAACCAAACCAACAGTATGTGACCAGCTCTGTGCTGTAGTTACTGTAAAGGAGCCACTCTTCAGTAGAAGAGGTCACATTTCTATGCTTTTTCTCTTCTGAAGGCTCACAGCTCCTCTCTGGATCTGCCGCACACTCAGGACGACCAGAACATCTTTGAGTTCACGGTTGGCGAGCAGGGACAGTGGGAACACTGGTCCAGTAAGGTCTGTAGGCGCAACTTATTTCCTTCCTTACCTTCCACCTCACCTCAGAATCCATCATTCTGCACGTTACAGGTTCACAAGAAACTTTGTGCTGTCCAGACCTAAGATCAGAACACTTCCAACTCTCAGACTCAGCATGCGTATCTCCTGCGTTGATCCTCAGGTCCCGGAGTACGTCTACCCCAAAGAGTGCGTCCCCGAGTATTCGTCCATCCTGGTGCCCAACGTGGACAGCGTGAGGACGGACTTCCTGCTGCAGACCGTCATGAAGCAGAGGAAGGCCGTGCTGTTGATCGGAGAGCAGGGCACCGCCAAGACCGTGATGATTAAGGTGAGGAACACCAGAGACAGAGAACGGTTTCATCTAAGCACAGCTGCGGGGAACCGGTTGGTTCCAACTCATTTTTGGGCTGTGTTCCAAACCGCATACTTCTCCTACTACTCCTACTAACTTTTTGAGTTAGTAAGCGAGTTTGAGTAAGCGAGAAGTTCCCGGATGCATACTAGATTCTCCTAAATGTTGGGTATCTAGTATGTAGTATGTAGTATGGAAGTATCTAGTATGTAGTAGGTAGTATGGAAGTATCTAGAATGTAGTGTGGAAGTATGTAGTATGGAAGTATGTAATGTGGAAGTATGGAAGTATCTAGTATGTAGTATGCAGTATGCAGTAGGAAGTATGTAGTATGGAAGTATCTAGTATGCAGTATGCAGTAGGAAGTATGTAGTATGGAAGTATGTAGTATGCAGTATGCAGTAGGAAGTATGTAGTATGGAAGTATCTAGTATGCAGTATGCAGTAGGAAGTATGTAGTATGGAAGTATCTAGAATGTAGTATGGAAGTATTTAGTACGGAAGTATCTAGAATGTAGTATGCAGTATGCAGTAGGAAGTATGTAGTATGGAAGTATCTAGTATGCAGTAGGAAGTATGTAGTATGGAAGTATGTAGTATGCAGTATGCAGTAGGAAGTATGTAGTATGGAAGTATCTAGAATGTAGTATGGAAGTATGTAGTACGGAAGTATCTAGAATGTAGTATGGAAGTATGTAGTACGGAAGTATCTAGAATGTAGTGTGGAAGTATGTAGAATGTATGTAGTATGGAAGTATCTAGTATGTAGTAGGAAGTATCTAGAATGTAGTATGGAAGTATTTAGTACGGAAGTATCTAGAATGTAGTATGCAGTATGCAGTAGGAAGTATGTAGTATGGAAGTATCTAGTATGCAGTAGGAAGTATGTAGTATGGAAGTATGTAGTATGGAAGTATCTAGTATGCAGTAGGAAGTATGTAGTATGGAAGTATGTAGTATGCAGTATGCAGTAGGAAGTATGTAGTATGGAAGTATCTAGAATGTAGTATGGAAGTATGTAGTACGGAAGTATCTAGAATGTAGTATGGAAGTATGTAGTACGGAAGTATCTAGAATGTAGTATGGAAGTATGTAGTACGGAAGTATCTAGAATGTAGTATGGAAGTATGTAGTACGGAAGTATCTAGAATGTAGTGTGGAAGTATGTAGAATGTATGTAGTATGGAAGTATCTAGTATGTAGTATGGAAGTATCTAGAATGTAGTATGGAAGTATTTAGTACGGAAGTATCTAGAATGTAGTATGCAGTATGCGGTTTGGAACACAGTCACAGTCCTTTTATCTGACTTTAAAGCGCAGCTTTTAGTCCTCTTCCTCCCTTCCTGAACTAATGCGGCCCGGTTGCCTCTGGCGCCCCCTGCAGGGCCACACCAGCAAACTCCACCCAGACCTCCACGTCTGTAAGACGGTGAACTTCTCCTCGGCCACGCAGCCCGGAATGTTTCAGAGAACCATCGAGAGCTACGTCGACAAGCGTATGGGCGCCACCTACGGGCCGCCGGCGGGACGCAGCATGACCGTGTTCATCGACGACGTCAACATGCCCGTGATCAACCAATGGGGAGACCAGGTGGGCCGCAGGCTCTCTCTGATTGGCCGTCTTTCACTCTGGGCTTGGAACCAATCGGATTACTCGTGTCTGCTCTGCCGCAGGTAACCAACGAGTTCGTGCGTCAGCTGATGGAGCAGCGAGGCTTCTACAGTCTGGATCGCCCGGGGGAGTTCCTCACTGTGGTGGACGTTCAGGTGACGGAATTCAGATAAATCTGATCCTTTATTTTCACCTTTTTCCATCATGTCTTCACCATAAGTCTTTTTTTTTTTAATATATATAGATATATATATATCTATATATATCTTTATTCAATTTTCAAAAGACAAGACTGTTATCTTAACATTGAGTTCTTTTTTAGGAAATAAGTGTTGGTGGTATACTCCTTAAGGATATTATAGAACAAGCTGACAGACCTGCCAGATTTCTGTAAAAAGAGTCGTCTCTCTACATGTGAAATATTTTGACACTTGTGGTTTCTTTTGTGACAAAGTTTCTTACTTAAACAAATCCTGTTGTTGATTGTCATATTTCCTTTTCAATTGACTAAAAGACATCATGGTAGAACCTTCCAGTAGTTTATGTATATGGTGAATAAATGAATAAAATGGTTAAAAGTCAGATTAAGTCCGAGTTATACTGATTTTCTCTTATTTATTTGACTTATTTGGTTGCTTTCAGATGCTCTTTATCCTCGACTTTCGTTCTTTTTTGGCACCAGGAAATTGAATTCAGTTGCATTTTGCTTTTTTTATTCATAAAATGACGGCTAAAGGTTTATTCTGTTTTATTCTTTAAGACGGAATGAACTTAGAGATTAACATTTATACTGAGAGCTGCTAAAGTCCAGGAGAGTTTACTTCTGTGTCACCTCCAGCATCATCCAAAAAGACTAAAACTGGATACTGAGGGATTTCTGTTAGTCTGGGTGAGAGCTAACCCTAACCCTAACCCTAACCCAGCCTGTGAATAATGAGTGCATGACCTTCCCCAGCTGGTGGCGGCCATGATCCACCCCGGCGGCGGCCGGAACGACATCCCTCAGCGCCTGAAGAGGCAGTTCTGCATCTTCAACTGCACGCTGCCCTCCGACTCCTCCATCGATAAGATCTTCAGCACCATGGCCCGGGGACACTTCTGCCCAGAGAGGGGCTTCCCCGGCGGGGTCTGTCAGCTCGCTGCCTCCCTCGTGCCCTCCACCAGGCGAGTGTGGCAGGCCGTGAAGGCAAAGGTGAAACGTGCTCAATACTCAGCTTCCCTTTGCGTTTTGCTGATGAAATGAAGCACGTTTTGACGTTTTTTTTCTTGGATTCGAATGCGTGTCGTCTCGGTTAAACGGTCAGAATGAGTTCACTTCTCTGCATCCGGCTTTGGGCCACAGCTGCTCTCTGAAACCATTTTTTTCCAGCATTTCCTCATTGTCCAGCCTTGATGGTGGTAGAAACTCTCCCTTATTTCTTTTATTTTTTAAATTTAAATTAAATAAAATTATTTATATATTTTTTATTTATTTATTATTATTATTATTATTATTATTATTATTATTATTATTTCAAATGTTTTAAAAAAAATTATACAATTTTTTTTTATTATTTCAAATTCTTTAAAAAAATATATTTCAAATTTTTATTTTTATTTCAAATTTATTGTTTGAAATAATTTCCTTATTTTTCCTTATTTCAATTTTTTTTTAATTTGACCATTATTTTACCAGGTAAAATCGGTTGAGAACAGCTTCTCATTTACAACGATGACCTGGCAACAGGCCCCAGCGGACAGAACAAAGAAAAGAAAAGAAGCACAGTAAAAAGAATTGGGACACATAAATCAGACGTTACAATTAGTGAAAACACAGAACATTAAGGTAATACAATACAATGCCAGGGGGTCACATATAAAAAACAGTGATAAATTAGTTGATAAAAATGTTGTATAAAGTGCACAGCTCTCACGTTTGTGACATGTTCGTTTGTTTCTGTTTGTCTGGCGGTGTTGTCCTACCGGGTCAAAGGTCGGACCACCGGTCAATCAGAGACTATTCATGTCAAATCACACCGTCCCTTTTTTCCACCCAGAAAATGATGTGAATCGCATTGCATCGAATCATATCGTTGGCTTAGTATCGAACCAAATCGTATCGAATCATATCGTGAGATTAGTGTATCGTTACAGCTGGTTTGGATCATTTCTTTATCTGAGGCTGACTCTCGTGTTCTTCTTTAGATGTTACCGTCTCCCGCCAAGTTTCACTACATCTTCAACCTGAGGGACCTGAGCAGAATCTGGCAGGTAGGAACACCAGTATGATTTACCGTGGTGGATCCCGTTCTCCTCCGGTTTGAATGTTGGTGTAAGCAGAGCCTCAGAGTCCCCTGTGGGCCCATCAGGAGCCTCAGAGTCCCCTGTGGGCCCATCAGGAGCCTCAGAGTCCCCTGTGGGCCCATCGGGAGCCTCAGAGTCCTCTGTGGGCCCATCGGGAGCCTCAGGGTCCCCTGTGGGCCCATCGGGAGCCTCAGAGTCCCCTGTGGGCCCATCGGGAGCCTCAGAGTCCCCTGTGGGCCCATCGGGAGCCTCAGAGTCCCCTGTGGGCCCATCGGGAGCCTCAGAGTCCCCCTGTGGGCCTATCGGGAGCCTCAGAGTCCCCTGTGGGCCCATCGGGAGCCTCAGAGTCCTCTGTGGGCCCATCGGGAGCCTCAGAGTCCTCTGTGGGCCTTTCAGGAGCCTCAGAGTCCCCTGTGGGCCCATCAGGAGCCTCAGAGTCCTCTGTGGGCCTATCAGGAGCCTCAGAGTCCCCTGTGGGCCTATCAGGAGCCTCAGAGTCCTCTGTGGGCCTATCAGGAGCCTCAGAGTCCCCTGTGGGCCTATCAGGAGCCTCAGAGTCCTCTGTGGGCCTATCGGGAGCCTCAGAGTCCTCTGTGGGCCTATCGGGAGCCTCAGAGTCCTCTGTGGGCCTTTCAGGAGCCTCAGAGTCCCCTGTGGGCCTATCAGGAGCCTCAGAGTCCCCTGTGGGCCTATCAGGAGCCTCAGAGTCCTCTGTGGGCCTATCAGGAGCCTCAGAGTCCTCTGTGGGCCCATCAGGAGCCTCAGAGTCCCCTGTGGGCCTATCAGGAGCCTCAGAGTCCCCTGTGGGCCTATCAGGAGCCTCAGAGTCCCCTGTGGGCCTATCAGGAGCCTCAGAGTCCTCTGTGGGCCCATCAGGAGCCTCAGAGTCCTCTGTGGGCCCATCAGGAGCCTCAGGGTGTGTCTGCTCGCCTGTTTCAGGGCATCCTGGCTGTAACATCTGAAGTGTGTCGGACCTCGGAGCTCCTCTCGGCGCTGTTCCACCACGAATGCTGCAGAGTGATCGCCGACCGATTCACCGACGGCAGCGACAGACGAGTGTTCGACTGGATCGTGGAGAAGGTTTGGTTTCACGTCCTTTCTGCCCGGAGTACGGAAGCCCCGACAGGAAAGCAAAGGAAGTTTAAAACCTCCCGACCTCTGATCTCTGACCTGCACGCCTCAGAGTCCTGCAGGCCGCCAGGTTTCTCTTTCTTTGCTTTCCTCTCAGGGTTTTCAACAGGAACCAGTTGAAATGATGTAATAAATGGGATTTACCTGCGAGCAGCTGGCAGGACTCGATGTTTTCGATGACTTCAGACGTCAGATCAAACAGCAGGTGGAACACTTCCTGTATGTCAGGAATCATATCTCCGCCCCCTGATGGGTTTCCCACCTGCACCACATGTTCTCCAGCTGTGAACAGTTTTCTCTCCTCGTTCAGATCACGGCGGAGGATCACGGCGCGGCTCTGACTGAGCACGTTCAGTGGAACGCCTGTTTCGTGGACTTCCTGCGAGAAGCTCCGGAGGCGACGGGTGAAGAAGCAGAAGATCCTGAGACTCCGAAGGTCTCAGACTCACTAACTTTGACCGCTTCATGTTTCAGTTCAGACTCTAAGGCTCGTTTGAGTTAGATTTTAATGTAAAACGAGACATTCGTGGGGTGTGATGATTTAAACGTGTGGAAACCGGCAGGTGTACGAGCCCGTCCCGTCTCTGGACCTGCTGGCCGAGCGGCTCTCTGACCTGCAGCGGCGCTACAACGAGGCGGCGAGAGGCGGAGCCATGGACCTGGTCTTCTTCCAGGTTCGGATCTCTGGCGTTTCCATGACGACTGACGCACACGAACACACCCGCTTCAGCGTCCTCTCTGTGTGCAGGACGCCATGACTCACCTGATGCGGATCTCGCGCGTTCTGAGGACGCCGCGGGGGAACGCCCTGCTGGTCGGGGTCGGCGGGTCGGGGAAGCAGAGTCTGACCCGGCTGGCGTCCTTCATCGCAGGATACCGGACCTTCCAGATCGCCCTGAGCAGGTCTGGAACAACGTCTCTGCTTCAGATTTCACCGTTTTGGTCTGATTTCCACACTTTAGAAATATGTTTTTCTGATTTTTCTTCCTCTTTCCTGTTTGTCGGCAGCTTTTGAGCTGTTCAGACTCTTAAAATGAATCATTGGCTGCATGTGATGAGTCCATGGCTGTGTTCGAAACCGCATACTACATACTACATACTACATACTGCATACTTCCATACTGCATACTGCATACTTCCATACTGCATACTGCATACTTCCATACTGCATACTGCATACTGCATACTGCATACTGCATACTACATACTTCCATACTGCATACTGCATACTGCATACTACATACTTCCATACTGCATACTACATACTGCATACTGCATACTACATACTGCATACTGCATACTACATACTGCATACTACATACTACATACTGCATACTGCATACTTCCATACTGCATACTGCATACTGCATACTGCATACTGCATACTACATACTTCCATACTGCATACTGCATACTGCATACTACATACTTCCATACTGCATACTACATACTTCCATACTGCATACTGCATACTACATACTTCCATACTGCATACTGCATACTACATACTGCATACTGCATACTACATACTTCCATACTGCATACTGCATACTACATACTGCATACTGCATACTACATACTGCATACTGCATACTACATACTACCATACTGCATACTGCATACTGCATACTACATACTACATACTGCATACTGCATACTACATACTACATACTTCCATACTGCATACTACATACTTCCATACTGCATACTGCATACTACATACTACATACTTCCATACTGCATACTGCATACTACATACTTACATACTACATACTGCATACTGCATACTGCATACTACATACTACATACTTCCATACTGTATACTACATACTACATACTTTCATACTGCATACTACATACTACATACTTCCATACTACATACTTCCATACTGCATACTACATACTACATACTGCATACTACATACTTCCATACTGCATACTGCATACTACATACTTTCATACTGCATACTACATACTACATACTTCCATACTACATACTTCCATACTGCATACTACATACTACATACTGCATATTACATACTTCCATACTGCATACTGCATACTACATACTACATACTTACATACTACATACTTCCATACTGCATACTGCATACTGCATACTACATACTTCCATACTGCATACTGCATACTACATACTACATACTTACATACTACATACTGCATACTGCATACTACATACTGCATACTACATACTTCCATACTGCATACTGCATACTGCATACTACATACTTCCATACTGCATACTGCATACTACATACTACATACTTACATACTACATACTGCATACTGCATACTACATACTGCATACTACATACTTCCATACTGCATACTACATACTACATACTTCCATACTAAATACTACATACTACATACTTCCATACTGCATACTACATACTCATCGATCAGACAGTATGCCGAGCGTTTACCCACAATGCATTTCGCTCCTGCCCGAGCCGAAATCAGCCGGCCTGAAGCTGATTTCTCTTAAGCTCTAAACTCTGTAAACTTTAGCAACATTTGAAACATTTTCAGGAGAGAAAGTAGTCGTTTAGATCCCCAACGTGACGTCACGTTACGTTGCATCTTGGGTAGTTTGAGTATGAGTAGTAACCTCATGATGCATACCCAACATTTCGGAGAATCTAGTATGCATCCGGGAACTTCTCGCTTACTAACTCAGAAAGTTAGTATGAGTAGTAGGAGAAGTATGCGGTTTGGAACACAGCCATGTTTAAAGGCTGGTTCTGTGTTTCTGCTAAAGGTCGTACACCTGCAGCAACCTGCTGGAGGATCTTAAGACTCTGTATCGGATCGCCGGTCAGCAGGGAAATGGCGTCACCTTCCTCCTGACCGACAGCGACATCAAGGAGGAAGCGTTCCTCGGTACCTTCAGCCGCTCTGTGTGGTAGAACAGATCGAGTTTTACTTCTGTGGCACACGCCTTGTTGACCTTTGACCTTTCCTTCTCAGAATACATGAACAACGTCCTGGCGAGCGGCGAGGTCTCCAACCTGTTTGCTCGTGACGAGCTGGATGACATCACTCAGGACCTGATCCCCGTCATGAGGCAGCAGCACCCGCGCCGACCTCCGTCACCCCAGAACCTTTCCGAGTTCTTCCTGTCCCGCGTGAAGAGGAACCTGCACGTTGTGCTCTGCTTCTCACCTGTGGGGGAGAAGTTCAGGAGCCGGGCCCTGAAGGTGAGGAGGTGGAGGTGGAGGAGGTGGAGGTGATGGAGAAGGGAGGAGGTGGAGGAGGTGGAGGTGATGGAGGGAGAAGGGAGGAGGTGGAGGAGGTGATGGAGGGAGAAGTTCAGGAGCTGGGCCCTGAAGGTGAGGAGGTGGAGGAGGATAAAGGAGATGGAAGTGGAGGAGGTGATGGAGGAGGTGGATGGGATGGAGGTGATGGATGGGATGGAGATGACGGATGTGACGGAGGTGATGGATGTGATGGAGCTGGTGGAGGAGGTGGTGGTGATGGGGGAGAAGGGAGGTGATGGATGGTACGGAGGGGACTGAGGGGACGGAGGCGATGTAGGCCATGGAGGTGATGTAGCCGACGGAGGGGACGGATGTGATGGAGCTGATGAAGCTGATGGAGGGGACGGATGTGATGTAGCTGATGGAGGTGGTGGATGTGATGGAGGGGACGGAGGCGATGGAGGTGATGTAGCTGATCTATGTGATGGAGGGGACGGGGGGGACTGAGGGGACGGAGGCCATGTAGGCCATGGAGGTGATGTAGCTGACGGAGGTGGTGGATGTGATGTAGCGGATGGAGGTGGTGGATGTGATGTAGCTGATGGAGGGGACGGATGTGATGTAGCTGGTGGTGGTGGATGTGATGGAGGGAAGGAGGTGATGGAGGTGATGAAGCTGATCTATGTGATGGAGGGGACGGGGGCGATGTAGATGATGAAGGTGATGTAGATGATGAAGGTGATGGAGGTGATGTAGGTGATGTAGATGATGAAGGTGATGGAGGTGATGTAGGTGATGAAGGTGATGGAGGTGATGTAGATGATGGTGATGGAGGTGATGTAGGTGATGAAGGTGATGGAGGTGATGTAGATGATGGTGATGGAGGTGATATAGGTGATGTAGATGATGAAGGTGATGGAGGTGATATAGGTGATGTAGATGATGAAGGTGATGGAGGTGATATAGGTGATGTAGATGATGAAGGTGATGGAGGTGATGTAGATGGAGGTGATGTAGGTGATGTAGATGATGAAGGTGATGGAGGTGATATAGGTGATGTAGATGATGAAGGTGATGGAGGTGATATAGGTGATGTAGATGATGAAGGTGATGGAGGTGATATAGGTGATGTAGATGATGAAGGTGATGGAGGTGATGTAGATGATGAAGGTGATGGAGGTGATGTAGCTGATGAAGGTGATGGAGGTGATATAGGTGATGTAGATGATGGTGATGTAGATGATGAAGGTGATGTAGATGATGAAGGTGATGGAGTTGATGAAGGTGATGGAGGTGGTATAGGTGATGTAGATGATGAAGGTGATGTAGATGATGAAGGTGATGGAGGTGATGTAGCTGATGAAGGTGATGGAGGTGATATAGGTGATGTAGATGATGGTGATGGAGGTGATATAGGTGATGTAGATGATGGTGATGGAGGTGATATAGGTGATGTAGATGATGAAGGTGATGTAGATGATGAAGGTGATGGAGTTGATGAAGGTGATGGAGGTGATATAGGTGATGTAGCTGATGGATGTTATGGAGGTGGTGGAGGTGATGTAGCTGAATGTGATGGAGGTGACGGAGGTGATGTAGCTATATGTGATGGAGGTGATGTAGCTGATGGATGTTATGGAGGTGATGTAGCTGATGGATGTAATGGAGGTGACGGATGTGATGGAGCCTTTACGAGGCCCCTTGCAGTCACACCCAGTTGCATCTTGATCACCTTACAGTCAGATCAGACCCTAAAGGTGGTGTAGGTGATGGAGGTGGTGTAGTACCTTCTCTGCATCTTCACCATAAAAGTCTGCTTCTGGATAGTTAAACAATGGCCGCCTCCTGCTGACCAATCAGAGAAGGCCTCATCAGTGTGACCTCTGACCCCCACAGTTCCCGGCTCTGATATCCGGCTGCACGGTGGACTGGTTCCAGCGCTGGCCTCGGGACGCCCTGATCGCCGTGTCGCATCACTTCCTGTCCGGGTACCGGGACCTCCGCTGCTCGGAGAGCGTGAAGCGCAGCGTGGTGGTTACCATGGGAACCTTCCAGGTTAGTGCCACGCCGCAGCGAGCTGGTGGTTACCATGGGAACCTTCCAGGTTAGTGCGCGGCCCCAGGATTCACGGCGTGGCCTCGTGTTCCCGCAGGACCTGGTGGCGGAGAAATGCGGCGAGTACTTTCAGCGTTTCCGGCGCCGGACGTTCGTGACGCCGAAATCCTTCCTGTCCTTCATCGCCAGCTACAAGGTCATCTACAGCGAGAAGATGGGCGGAGTCAGCGCGCTGGCTGACCGCATGAGGACAGGTGAGGCCGGGGAAAGTTCGGGCGCTGCAGAGCCGGTGCAGCTCACCACCTGTTGGTGTTCCCCGCAGGTCTGTGCAAGCTGAAGGAGGCGGAGCAGGCGGTGTCTCAGCTCTCGGACCAGCTGGTGCTGAAGGAGAAGGAGCTCGCCGTCGCCTCCCAGAGGGCAGACGGAGTCCTGCAGGAGGTCACAGCCAAAGCTCAGGCAGCAGAGAAGGTTTGGGAGCTGAAGCACGAGTGTTACAGCCTATAATAATAATAATACATTTTATAAATTATTATAAAATAATTATTATTAATAATAATAATTATTATTATTTTTAAAAATGAATATTAGTTATAAATAAAAATAAATTTTATTTATAACGCACTTTACATTTACAACAAAATCTCAAAGTGCTACAGTGGGATAAAACACAAATATTAAGATCAAAAGCAGGGACAGTAAAATGCGAATAAAATACACAAATAAAAGTAGTGAGTCCTTTAAATGCAAAACGAAATAAAAATAAATAATAAATAATAATAATTAATATAATATATACATATACAAATAATATATATAATAGATAAATAATATTAAATAATATATTTAATAATAATAAATAAAGAAAAAATATATAAGAGAAAAGGTTTCCTCAGCCAGCCGGCTGTGATAAACTCAGGGAACTGAACAGGTGTTCCTGATAAAGCAGCCGGTGAGAATAACCGTTTCTACAGAAAAGTGTCAGAAACAGGCTGAGTTCTTCTTCTTATTCTTTGCAAAAGGTGCTCGAAAACTCAGGAAATTTTGCGAGCGCCACCTGCCAGTCGACGACATGAAAGAATCTAAACTTTATATTTTCTGGAGTCGCTCATTGACTCTGTAGCGCCCCCTACGATGCTTAAATGGTCCCCACATTGGAGTTAGTTTTGCGTGCGACGATGAAATTGGGTACACTCATTCATCATGCCCAGACGCACAGAAAAGTCTCATGCCGCCATGGTCCCACGTCCACAGGAAGGCGGCCATTTTGGATGGAAAGTGCATTTTTGGTGCCATTTTTGACCGATTCCACGCCTTGCATAAGATCGCACTCGTCCTACAGATTTAATGCTACAGACTTCAAACTTGGCCAGGTTACAATTAAGACACGGGGGGGAAAATTCATGGAGAAACTTTTAGAAAACTTAAAGGGCGTGGCCGTGGCGATGCCTCAAAGTTTGATGACTCGCCATCACTCGCCACAAAAAATGAAGTCGCTTATAACTCCCACATACATTATCCAATCTGTCCCAAACTTCATACGGTGAATGCTGGACCCAGCCTGAACGCGCACATATTATCATAGTGACATCCACCTATAGCGCCACCTGCTGGTGGTTGGAAATGTCTTTTTTTTCCACACCACCCCTTTGCTCGAACTCCTCCTACAGATTTAATGCTACAAGCTTCAAACTTGGCCAGGTTACTCTTAAGACATGGGGGGAAAGAATCATGGAGAAACTTTTCCAAACTCTGAACGGTGTGGGCATGGCCAGGCGGTGAAAATCGTGTGATGGCGTTTGTGATTTGAAAGCCTTATCATCATCGCAAAGTCATGAAACTTGGCACACACGCCCACCCTGAAGACCTTGTACGTATGTAAAGGGTATCGTGTGTGGGCGGAGCTAAATGGCTCAGTGGCGCCCCCTAGAAATGTTCAAAAACCCCTCCGCATTGGGGTTATTGTGTACTCGTACGTACGCGAGGGTATCGTGCGTGTGGGCAGAGCTGCGCGACTACGGCGTCCAGCGCATGCCCCAATGTGCGCACATCCCAACGTACGCCATCTCGGTCCCGCATACAGCTGCTTGCAGCTTTCTAGTTTTTTTGTGTTTTATATGTTAACTTTGACCCTAAGAAGCAATAATCAGAGGGTCTGCTCTGCCGGAAACATCGCAAAAAAAATGGTGGCCATTTTAGTGCATGTACCCGTCATTTTCTGATTAAAAAATGTTGGAAAATTAAAGTTTTCCACAAATCCTCAGTGGGTTGGGTAAGCTGTCAATAAATGCATTCTATTAGCACAGAACACATGTGGAGACAACATCCAATTAAATTATAACTCTTAAAATACATTTTTACATGATTTTGGCTCAATTTAATGCAAAGAAATCAGGCGTTTTTTCACCTTTTTCCAATATTTTCATCTTCATTGGCAATCAATTATTCCCCCAAATTATGACATCAGTCATTATGCCGTTCTGTACACCAAACAGTATACTCATTCCACAGAAAAAATTGGAAAAATCCAACCAAAATCATTGGATCTGTGATGATTCACTGCTAGCCTCAGGCTCAGAACCTCAATAAAATTTAAGCCTATTCTCAAAGTTCGGAAAGACATTCTAAATATTTTAGCATGGTTGTTAATGTACATATTATTAAACATTCTGGCCTTGGCGAATGAAACTCTGACATCCCCTCTGCGTCTTCAGGTGAAGCAGCAGGTGCAGAAGGTGAAGGATAAAGCTCAGCTCATCGTGGATGAGATCGCAGCCGATAAAACGGCAGCAGAGTCCAAGCTGGAGGCGGCCAAACCGGCCCTGGAGGCCGCTGAGGCGGCACTGCAGGTGAGGACGACCAATCAGTCGACCTCATTCAGTCACCTGACACCCACAGACGAACAGTTCATATACAAACACAGGTCAAAGGGTAACGGAGACATAACCTGCTGAGCTCTAAATAAAGTGTAAGCGTCCGTTTCTCTGACGGTTTCTGACGTGAAAGAGTCAAACGTTTTGGGTCCGTAAGCTGCTGAGCTCCTGCTCTGCCAGCAGGGGGCGGTGGAGGCACCGTGTTGAACAGAAACAGCATCCTGAGTGTTAGCTGAGCGCTCCCCTCGGGTCAGCTATGGCTGTGTTCGAAACCGCATACTGCATACTTCCATACTGCATACTACATACTGCATACTGCATACTACATACTGCATACTATATACTACATAACACATACTACATACTATACACTGCATACTACATACTGCATATTACATACTGCATACTAAATACTGCATACTGTATACTACATACTACATACTACATACTACATATTACATACTGCATACTAAATACTGCATACTATACACTACATACTGCATACTGCATACTACATACAGCATACTATACACTGCATACTACATACTACATACTGCATACTACGTACCGCATACTACATACTACAGACTAAATACTGCATACTACATACTGCATACTGCTTACTACATACTACATACTGCATACTACATACTGCATACTACATACTACATACTGCATACTACATACTACATACTGCATACTACATACTGCATACTACATACTACATACTACATACTACATACTACAGACTAAATACTGCATACTACATACTGCATACTGCATACTACATACTACTGCATACTGCATACTACATACTACATACTACATACTGCATACTGCATACTACGTACCGCATACTATATACTACATACTACATACTATATACTGCAAACTGCATACTACATACTGCATACTACATACTGCATACTGCATACTACATACTACATACTGCATACTGCATGCTACATACTGCATACTGCATACTGCATACAACATACTACATACTGCATACTATACACTGCATACTACATACTGCATACTGCATACTACGTACTGCATACTATAGACTGCATGCTACATACTGCATACTATAGACTGCAAACTGCATACTGCATACTACATACTACAGACTAAATACTGCATACTACATACTGCATACTGCTTACTACATACTGCATACTACATACTACAGACTAAATACTGCATACTACATACTGCATACTGCTTACTACATACTACATATTGCATACTACATACTACATACTGCATACTACATACTACATACTGCATACTACATACTACAGACTAAATACTGCATACTACATACTGCATACTGCATACTACTGCATACTGCATACTACATACTACATACTGCATACTGCATACTACGTACCGCATACTGCATACTGCATACTGCATACTACATACTGCATACTGCATACTACTGCATACTGCATACAACATACTACATACTGCATACTATACACTGCATACTACATACTGCATACTACGTACTGCATACTATAGACTGCATACTACATACTGCATGCTACATACTGCATACTATAGACTGCAAACTGCATACTGCATACTGCATACTACATACTCATCGATCAGACAGTATGCAGAGCGTTTACCCACAATGCATTTCGCTCCTGCCCGAGCCGAAATCAGCCGGCCTGAAGCTGATTTCCCTTAAGCTCTAAACTCTGTAAACTTTAGCAACATTTGAAACATTTTCAGGAGAGAAAGTAGTCGTTTAGATCCCCAACGTGTTGAAAACCTGACAAAATACCGGCTGTTTACAATTTAGTTCCCACGAATTCGGCGCTACTAAAGCTAGCCGCAGTGAGCTAACGCACTTCCTGTTAATTTCACAAAATAAAATACCCGTTGCCTTTTATCACAGGGAAAGCTATGACCATACAAATGGTGCTTTTGTTTTGAAAACAGGAAGTGAACCTACCCTCGTTGTAGCTAGCTTGAAACTGCCGTTTTGACAGGAAATGACGATCGGCGGCGTCACGTTACGTTGCATCTTGGGTAGTTTGAGTATGAGTAGTAACCTCATGATGCATACCCAACATTTCGGAGAATCTAGTATGCATCCAGGAACTTCTCGCTTACTCAAACTCGCATCTCAAAAAGTTAGTAGGAGTAGTAGGAGAAGTATGCGGTTTGGAACACAGCCTTAATGTTCTTGTGTGTGCAGACCATTAAACCGGCCGACATCGCCACGGTGAGGAAGCTGCAGAAGCCTCCTCACCTCATCATGAGGATCATGGACGCCGTGCTGCTGCTGTTCCACAGGAAGGTCAGCCTTCGGGTTCTTTATTCCACACATTCAGAAGTTAGCGGGACGCTCTGACTCTCCGTTCCCCTTCAGGTCGACCCGGTGACCTCTGACCCCGAGCGGCCCTGTCCGCGCCCATCCTGGGCCGAGGCCATGAAGCTGATGCAGAACTCGACCTTCCTCAGCATGCTGCTCAACTTCAGCAAGGTCGCGCACACTCACACATTTGTGTTCTTTAAGTCTGAGAGTTCACCTCAAAGAAAAGGTCTGCAGAGGCCAGAAAGCCTGCAACAAACTGTGTGTGCCCACCATGTTTCTGCTTGTGTCCTTCATCAGAGTCTCCATAAAACATCTGCCAACCAGCGCTTAGATAGAGGAGAACATCCTCACAGACACTGCATGTTCACTAAGGGCTGGCATGGCTGCATCATGTCAGAGCTGTGACAGAAACCTGATTCTAGCAGCTGTTCGATAAAGTAAAACAGTCCACACGAGTCGGAGGGAAACTCCCGCTCATCTCCCACAGTGCAGCCGGGTGTGTCACATAGCTGCTAAGCCGGGGATCAGCGGCACATCTCTGCTGTTCAGAGCCTCAAACTCCCTGAACTGTGTGTGTCAGCTTTCTATATTTATATGTTTTATTGCTGGGCAACGATTAAAATGTTTAATCTAATTAATCACATGATTTCCCTGATTAATCACGATTAATCGCATTTGTACGCAAAATCCAAAAATGAATCCAAAAGTAGTGTATAGCTTTCAGCATTTAGCTTTATTTTAAATGTGCTGCCATATGAATGAAAGTGCCATAACATTTGTTGTGCAAACACACTTTTAACATCAGCATCTTTCTGTAGTTTTTATGTAGAAGCCTCGCTCCACTGTCTGTTTCCTTGAATGACTTGCTGCTATCAGTTGTGTGTTTTGCCTTTAAGTGATATTTTAGACTGGAACTACTACGCTGAGAAGACAATTCAACTTGGCAGTGTTTACAGATGACTTTGGTTCTGTCGAATCTTTGCATGTTCAGTGTCCTCTGTAGTAATAATGTTAATTCTGGGGTTCTAAAACACATATTGGGAACAATGCAGCGTGTCGGCAGCGTGTCGGAAACGTGTCGGCAGCGTGTTGGCAGCGTGTCGTGTCAGGAGCGTGTCGTGTCGGCAGCGTGTCGGCAGCGTGTCGGCAGCGTGTCGGCAGCGTGTCAGCAGCGTGTCAGCAGCGTGTCGGCAGCGTGTCAGCAGCGTGTCGTGTCGGCAGCGTGTCGGCAGCGTGTCGGCAGCGTGTCGGCAGCGTGTCGGCAACGTGTCGGCAGCGTGTCGGCAGCGTGTCGGCAGCGTGTCGGCAGCGTGTCGGCAGCGTGTCGGCAGCGTGTCGTGTCGGCAGCGTGTCGTGTCGGCAGCGTGTCGTGTCGGCAGCGTGTCGGCAGCGTGTCGGCAGCGTGTCGGCAGCGTGTCGGCAGCGTGTCAGCAGCGTGTCGGCAGCGTGTCAGCAGCGTGTCGTGTCGGCAGCGTGTCGGCAGCGTGTCGGCAGCGTGTCGGCAGCGTGTCGGCAGCGTGTCGGCAGCGTGTTGGCAGCGTGTCGTGTCGGCAGCGTGTCGTGTCGGCAGCGTGTCGTGTCGGCAGCGTGTCGTGTCGGCAGCGTGTCGTGTCAGCAGCGTGTCGTGTCAGCAGCGTGTCGGCAGCGTGTCTGCAGCGTGTCGGCAGCGTGTCGTGTCGGCAGCGTGTCGTGTCGGCAGCGTGTCGTGTCGGCAGCGTGTCGGCAGCGTGTCGTGTCGGCAGCGTGTCGGCAGCGTGTCGTGTCGGCAGCGTGTCGTGTCGGCAGCGTGTCGGCAGCGTGTCGGCAGCGTGTCAGCAACGTGTCAGCAGCGTGTCGGCAGCGTGTCGTGTCGGCAGCGTGTCGTGTCGGCAGCGTGTTGTGTCAGCAGCGTGTTGTGTCAGCAGCGTGTCGGCAGCGTGTCTGCAGCGTGTCGGCAGCGTATCGTGTCGGCAGCGTGTCAGCAGCGTGTTGTGTCAGCAGCGTGTCGTGTAAGCAGCGTGTCGGCAGCGTGTCTGCAGCGTGTCAGCAGCGTGTCGGCAGCGTGTCGGCAGCGTGTAAGCAGCGTGTCGGCAGCGTGTCGGCAGCGTGTCGTGTCTGCAGCGTGTCAGCAGCGTGTCGTGATAATTAATCACATGATTTCCCTGATTAATCACGATTAATCTCATTTGTACGCAAAATCCAAAAATGAATCCAAAAGTAGTGTATAGCTTTCAGCATTTAGCTTTATTTTAAATGTGCTGCCATATGAATGAAAGTGCCATAACATTTGTTGTGCAAACACACTTTTAACATCAGCATCTTTCTGTAGTTTTTATGTAGAAGCCTCGCTCCACTGTCTGTTTCCTTGAATGACTTGCTGCTATCAGTTGTGTGTTTTGCCTTTAAGTGATATTTTAGACTGGAACTACTACGCTGAGAAGACAATTCAACTTGGCAGTGTTTACAGATGACTTTGGTTCTGTCGACTCCGCCGTCTGGAAGAACTTTAAAATGAAAATGGCCGAGTAAAAGTTCCGTACCCTTCTCCATGTTTGGTGGATCCGCCGATTACTTTCTTTTCCTGTTCCACAGCAGACAGCAGCAGACTTTTACAAAATAAAAGCCTGTGAGCAACAGACTTTTACAAAATAAAATAAATAATAAAACAGGGGTAGTTTGTGGCGTAGTGGGTTGAGCAGGCGCCCCATGTACAGAGGCTACAGTCCTCGCTGCAGCTGGTTCGAGTCCCGTATCGGACGACCCTGTGCTGCGTGTTGTTCCCCCTCTCTCTGCCCCCTGCTTCCTGTCCCTCTTAACTTTCCTATCCATTAAAGGCACAAGAGCCTCAAAAAAAAAAAAACTATGTTAATGCGCGATGAGACCCGTCTGAATCCATCCTACCATACTGTGAACTCTGTATTTATATTTATATTTACTCTGCATCCTTGCACCATGCACCAATTTGCACTTTCTACTTTAGCCTTGTTCTATGTCTATTTTTGTCTATTTTTGTACTTGTTGCTCTAAAGAGAGCGAGGTGTAACCGGAGTCAAATTCCTCGTGTGTGTCCACATACCTGGCAATAAAAGCGATTCTGATTCTGATAAAAATATTCATCTGTATTAAATAATCTACCCAGCCCTAATATGTTTATATAACAAATATCTTAATTTTTAACTGCTCATTTGCTGTTATTGACCCGTGGAAGCTCACCCATTGAGACCAAACACATCGATCCAGTCCTATGAAGCTGGGTTCTCATTGGCTGCCCACACAAAGCTAACCCTGGCGAAGTGTACCCTAAGTTCTGTCTGATCTTTGATTGTTGCTCCGAGTCCAAACCGTCCGACACATTGATCGACGGCTTTAAGAGCCGAACAGACAGACGGATGCACAGAGATGCTGTTCAGCCGTCTCTGTGTAACAGCTGCTGATAACTCAGGAGTCTGACTCATCACTGCTAACTCATAGCATGCATATCCTCACATCATTCCTCCAGTTTCTGCTTATAGGGAACCATCAAGATCAGAATGGGGGTCAGATATTTTATCAAACAGCTGGAACCAGTGGTTGAGTAACAATAAGAAAGAGAATTTCAACGAGATGTCTGATGTTTCCATCAGTGTCGTAAAGGCCAAAATGAGCTGACACCAGGGTTGTGTTTCTGTGTTGGTGCTGCAGGACTCCATCACTGAGGAGGTGGTGGAGCTGCTGGCTCCCTATCTGAACATGGAGGACTACAACCTGGAGTCCGCCAAGAGGATCTGCGGAAACGTGGCCGGGCTCTGCTCCTGGACTCAGGCCATGGTCGACTTCTTCGCCATCAACAAGGAGGTGCTGCCTCTGAAGGTAAACGGGTGGTGGGGACAGCAGAGACTGGTCCTCATACAGGGACCCGGCCCGGTTCTAATGTGGCAGAACGTGATCTCATAAGTCTTATCGGGTCGTCAGGCTCGAGACATCGTGGGCTTTATTAGACCTTTGCATGTTCAGTGTCCTCTGTAGTAATAATGTTAATTCTGGGGTTCTAAAACACATATTGGGAACAATGCAGCGTGTCGGCAGCGTGTCGGCAGCGTGTCAGCAGCGTGTCGGCAGCGTGTCGGCAGCGTGTCGGCAGCGTGTCGGCAGCGTGTCGGAAACGTGTCGGCAGTGTGTTGGCAGCGTGTCGTGTCAGGAGCGTGTCGTGTCGGCAGCGTGTCTGCAGCGTGTCTGCAGCGTGTCGGCAGCGTGTCGGCAACGTGTCAGCAGCGTGTCAGCAGCGTGTCAGCAGCGTGTCGTGTCGGCAGCGTGTCAGCAGCGTGTCTGCAGCGTGTTGGCAGCGTGTCGTGTCGGCAGCGTGTCGGCAGCGTGTCGGCAGCGTGTCAGCAGTGTGTCTGCAGCGTGTTGGCAGCGTGTCGTGTCAGGAGCGTGTCGTGTCGGCAGCGTGTCTGCAGCGTGTCGGCAGCGTGTCGGCAGCGTGTCAGCAGCGTGTCAGCAGCGTGTCGTGTCGGCAGCGTGTCAGCAGCGTGTCAGCAGCGTGTCAGCAGCGTGTCTGCAGCGTGTTGGCAGCGTGTCGTGTCGGCAGCGTGTCGGCAGCGTGTAAGCAACGTGTCGGCAGCGTGTCAGCAGTGTGTCTGCAGCGTGTAAGCAGCGTGTCTGCAGCGTGTCGGCAGCGTGTCGCGTCGGCAGCGTGTCGTGTCGGCAGCGTGTCAGCAGCGTGTCGGCAGCGTGTCGTGTCAGCAGCGTGTCGGCAGCGTGTTGTGCCGGCAGCGTGTCGTGTCAGCATCGTGTCGGCAGCGTGTCAGCAGCGTGTCGAGTCAGCAGCGTGTCGTGTCAGCAGCGTGTCGTGTCAGCAGCGTGTCGTGTCGGCAGCGTGTCGTGTCGGCAGCGTGTCGTGTCGGCAGCGTGTCGGCAGCGCGTCAGCAGCGTGTCGTGTCAGCAGCGTAGTGTGTCGGCAGCGTGTCGGCAGCGCGTCAGCAGCGTGTCGTGTCAGCAGCGTGTCGTGTCAGCAGCGTAGTGTGTCGGCAGCGTGTCAGCAGCGTGTCAGCAGCGTGTCTGCAGCGTGTCGGCAGCGTGTCGGCAACGTGTCAGCAGCGTGTCAGCAGCGTGTCAGCAGCGTGTCGTGTCGGCAGCGTGTCAGCAGCGTGTCTGCAGCGTGTTGGCAGCGTGTCGTGTCGGCAGCGTGTCGGCAGCGTGTCGGCAGCGTGTCAGCAGTGTGTCTGCAGCGTGTTGGCAGCGTGTCGTGTCAGGAGCGTGTCGTGTCGGCAGCGTGTCTGCAGCGTGTCGGCAGCGTGTCGGCAGCGTGTCAGCAGCGTGTCAGCAGCGTGTCGTGTCGGCAGCGTGTCAGCAGCGTGTCAGCAGCGTGTCAGCAGCGTGTCTGCAGCGTGTTGGCAGCGTGTCGTGTCGGCAGCGTGTCGGCAGCGTGTAAGCAACGTGTCGGCAGCGTGTCAGCAGTGTGTCTGCAGCGTGTAAGCAGCGTGTCTGCAGCGTGTCGGCAGCGTGTCGCGTCGGCAGCGTGTCGTGTCGGCAGCGTGTCAGCAGCGTGTCGGCAGCGTGTCGTGTCAGCAGCGTGTCGGCAGCGTGTTGTGCCGGCAGCGTGTCGTGTCAGCATCGTGTCGGCAGCGTGTCAGCAGCGTGTCGAGTCAGCAGCGTGTCGTGTCAGCAGCGTGTCGTGTCAGCAGCGTGTCGTGTCGGCAGCGTGTCGTGTCGGCAGCGTGTCGTGTCGGCAGCGTGTCGTGTCGGCAGCGTGTCGGCAGCGCGTCAGCAGCGTGTCGTGTCAGCAGCGTAGTGTGTCGGCAGCGTGTCGGCAGCGCGTCAGCAGCGTGTCGTGTCAGCAGCGTGTCGTGTCAGCAGCGTAGTGTGTCGGCAGCGTGTCGGCAGCGCGTCAGCAGCGTGTCGTGTCAGCAGCGTGTCGTGTCGGCAGCGTGTCGGCAGCGCGTCAGCAGCGTGTCGTGTCAGCAGCGTAGTGTGTCGGCAGCGTGTCGTGTCGGCAGCGTGTCTGCAGCGTGTCGTGTCGGCAGCGTGTCGTGTCAGCAGCGTGTCGTGTCAGCAGCGTGTCGTGTCAGCAGCGTGTCGTGTCAGCAGCGTGTCGTGTCGGCAGCGTGTCAGCAGCGTGTCGTGTCAGCAGCGTAGTGTATCGGCAGCGTGTCGTGTCGGCAGCGTGTCGTGTCGGCAGCGTGTCTGCAGCGTGTCAGCTTGTGGATGTGTGTGCAGGCCAACCTGGCCATGCAGGAGGCTCGCCTGCTGCTCGCTCAGGCTGAACTCAGGAAAGCTCAGGACCAGCTGGATGCTAAACAGCGGGAGCTGGATGCCGTGCAGGTAAACGCACACTAATTCTGGACTGCACCGGATCCAAAGTATTCAGACGTGTATGTGACTGATGCGGCTTTAACGCGACCTTCAGGCTCTTTATGACGCTGCCATGAAGGAGAAGCAGGACCTGCAGGACGGCGCTGAGGCCTGCCGCCACAAGATGGCCAACGCCACGGCTCTGATCGACGGGCTGGGAGGAGAGAAGGTACGCTGTGGCCTGCCATCTCTCTCACGTTCATCCATCCAACCATCATTCATCCATCCATCCATCCATCATTCATCCATCCATCCATCATTCATCCATCCATCCATCCATCCATCCATCATTCATCCATTCATCCATCCATCATTCATCCATCATTCATCCATTCATCCATCCATCCATCATTCATCCATCCATCCATCATTCATCCATCCATCCATTCATCCATCCATCCATCATTCATCCATTCATCCATCCATCCATCATTCATCCATCCATCCATCCATCATTCATCCATCCATCCATCATTCATCCATCCATCCATTCATCCATCCATCCATCCATCCATCCATCCATCCATCCATCATTCATCCATTCATCCATCATCCATCCATCCATCATTCATCCATCCATCATTCATCCATCCATCCATCCATCCATCCATCCATCCATCCATCATTCATCCATCCATCCATCCATCATTCATCCATCCATCCATCCATCATTCATCCATCCATCCATCCATCCATCATTCATCCATCCATTCATCATTCATCCATCCAACCATCCATCCATTCATCCATCATCCATCCATTCATCCATCATCCATCCATTCATCATTCATCCATCCATCATTCATTCATCCATCCATCCATCCATCCATCCATCATTCATCCATCCATCATTCATCCATCCATCATTCATCCATCATTCATCATTCATCCATCATTCATCCATCCAACCATCCATCCATCATTCATCCATCCATCATTCATCCATCCATCCATCCATCATTCATTCATCCATCCATCCATCCATCATCCATCCATTCATCATTCATCCATCCATCCATTCATCCATCCATCCATCATCCATCCATCCATTCATCCATCCATCCATCATTCATCCATCCATTCATCCATCCATCCATCTATCCTTCCATCATTCATTAAGCTATCCATTCATTCACCAATCCATCCATCCATCATTCATGCATCCATCCATCCATCCATCCATCCATCCATCATCCATCCATCCATCCATCATTCATGTATCCATCCATCCATCCATCATTCATCCATTCATCCATCCATCCATCCATCCATCCATCCATCCATCATTCATGCATCCATCCATCCATTCATCCATCCATCCATCCATCCATCCATCATTCATCCATCCAACCATCCATCCATCCATCCATCCATCCATCCATCCATCCATCCATCCATCATTCATCCATCCATCCATCATTCATCATTCATCCATCATCCATCCATCCATCCATCCATCCATCCATCCATCATTCATCCATCCATCCATCATTCATGCATCCATCCATCCATCCATCATTCATCATTCATCCATCATCCATCCATCCATCCATCCATCATTCATCATTCATCCATCATCCATCCATCCATCCATCCATTCATCCATCATCCATCCATTCATCATTCATCCATCCATCATTCATTCATCCATCCATCCATCCATCCATCATTCATCCATCCATCCATCATTCATGCATCCATCCATCCATCCATCCATCCATCCATCATTCATCCATCCATCCATCCATCATTCATGCATCCATCCATCCATCCATCCATCCATCCATCCATCCATCCATCCATCCATCCTTCATCCATCCATCCATCATTCATCCATCCATCCATCATTCATGCATCCATCCATCCATCCAACCATCCATCCATCCATCCATCCATCCATCATTCATGCATCCATCCATCCATCATTCATCCATCCATTCATGCATCCATCCATCATCCATGGGGGGCGCGGCGGCGGCGGCACTGTAACACCATTCAAAGGATATCTGTTGGAACAGGGAAACACGAGTTAATGACCATAATAATATCACATATACATAAAGAGAGTAAAGTGAGGAAAGGTGTGACAGATGAGGCCCCCCAGCAGTCTGGGCCTATAGCAGCTTAACTATGGGATCTTTCAGGATTACCTGAGCCATTCCTATTCAAGGTAAACACAAGAAACCTGTGCTAACGAAAAAATAAATAAATAAATAAATAAATAAATAAATAAATAAATAAATAAAGGACCAGACTCAGTAAGTAATTCCCTATACTCCCTATATAGATCTGCTCCTCACACCACAACAACCATCAGCCACAAGCTACCTCAGCCTCTCACCAACTGCACACCAGTCACAGCGGGGTGGGGATGCAAACCCCACCCCGCTGTGACCCCAAAACCCCAAAAATTCATGCATCCATCATCCAATCATTCATTCATCCATTCATCTATTCATACATCCATCATTCATCCATTCATCCATCCATCATTCATGCATCCATCATCCATCATTCATCCATCATCCATCATTCATCCATTCATCCATCCATCCATCCATCATTCATGCATCCATCCATCCATACATCCATCATTCATCCATCCATCCATCCATTCATCCATCCATACATCCATCATTCATGCATCCATCATCCATCATTCATCCATCCATCCATTCATCCATTCATCCATCCATCATTCATGCATCCATCATCCATCATTCATCCATCATCCAGCATTCATCCATTCATCCATCCATCCATCCATCATTCATGCATCCATCCATCCATACATCCATCATTCATCCATCCATCCATCCATTCATCCATCCATACATCCATCATTCATGCATCCATCATCCATCATTCATCCATCCATCCATTCATCCATTCATCCATCCATCATTCATGCATCCATCATCCATCATCCATCCATCCATTCATTCATCCATCCATACATCCATCATTCATGCATCCATCATCCATCATTCATCCATCCATCCATTCATCCATCCATACATCATCCATCCCTCCTTCCATCCATCCATCATTCATTCATTCATCCATCCCTCCATCCATCTTCCCTCCTCCACCTCTGGTGCTGTTTCAGGTTCGTTGGACCGACAGCAGCACCGGGTTCCAGACTCAGATGGATCACCTGGTCGGGGACGTTCTTCTGTCCGCCGGCTTCCTGTCCTACGCCGGCCCGTTCAACCAGGAGTACCGCAGCCTGCTGCTGCAGCTGTGGAGGAGGGAGATGCAGGAGAGGCTCCTCCCCTTCAGCCCTGTAAGCCCCGCCTTAGCCCCGCCTCTTCCTGTTTTAGCACCATCAAACCCTTTATTTCTCCGACTAAACTTCCTGAACCGTGCAGGAGCTGAACGTGATCGATCTGCTGGTGGACAGCGCCACGGTGAGCGAGTGGAATCTGCAGGGTTTACCCGGCGACGACCTGTCCGTCCAAAATGGCATCGTGGTGACGAAGGCGTCCCGTTACCCGCTGCTGATAGACCCCCAGGGGCAGGGCAAGACCTGGATCCGGAGCAGAGAGCGGGACCGGCAGCTGCAGGTGAGGACGCATCTCAGGCCGAGCTGTGGGCCGGCGGGACTTTCTCTGTTTCCCTCAGTGTTTCCCTGCTTCCCTCAGTGTTTCCCTCAGTGTTTCCCTCAGTGTTTCTCTCAGTGTTTGCTTTGCTCTGTCTCAGGTGACGGCTCTGAACCATAAACACTTCCGGTCCCACCTGGAGGACAGCCTGTCTCTGGGGCGCCCCCTGCTGCTGGAGGATGTCGGGGAGGAACTGGACCCCGTACTGGACAACATACTGGACAAAAACTTCATCAAGTCTGGATCTACATACAAGGTGAGACAGATGAGTAGATTTACCTCCTCTCTGTAGGCTGAGTCGTTATGTTGCTGATGAGACCCACCACTGTTGTGTCATCTGCAAACTTGATGAAGTGGTTCGAATTGTATCTGACACAACAGTCATCAGTGTGAACAGTAACGGGCTAAGCACACATCCCTGGGGGACCCCGGTGTTCATGAAGGAGGAGTTTTTGCCAACTCTTACTGTCTGTGGGCTGTTTGTAAGGAAGTCCAGTAACCAGTTGCATAGTGGGGTGCTGATGCCTGTTGCGCCGAGTTTATTCACCAGGTGTTGAGGGATGACGGTGTTGAAGGCGGAGCTGAAGTCGATAAACAGCATCCACACATAACTGTTTTTGTTCTCCATACGTGCCAGGCATAGGTGAAGTGCTGTTGGGGGTCAAGCGTAGTGGGGAGACTGGATGTTATATGGGCCTTGACCAACCATTCAGAGCACTTCATCATGATGGGAGTGAGTGCTATGGGCCGGTAGTCATTCAGTGTTGAGGCTGGGGATTTCTTGGGTAGCGGTATGATGGCGTGGCTCAGAGAAGTGTTGTAGATGTCCGTGAGAACATCTGAGAGTTGGTAAGCACCAGAGATGGGGACTCAAGTCACTGTGACTTGGGCTCGAGTCGCTGTTTTGATGAGTTCTGACTTGACAAAAAATAAAAGACTTGAGACTCGACTCAGACTTGGAAGTTAAAGACTCGGCACTTGACTTGACTTGAGACACGATGACTTGAATGACTTGAGTGTTATTCAGTTCATGTTTTCAGTTTGAATATAATGGTTGCAAAGTTCACATGTTTGTAATAGTGTGGAAGTACTTTAGTCTTCAGTCACGAGTCAGACTCCTCGTCCCGCTCTTGCAGGTGAAGGTGGGAGACAAGGAGGTGGACGTGATGGCGGGCTTCACGCTCTACATCACCACCAAGCTGGCCAACCCGGCGTACAGCCCCGAGGTCAGCGCCAGGACGGCCGTGGTGGACTTCACCGTCACCCAGCGAGGTCTGGAGGACCAGCTGCTGGGCCGGGTCATCCTGCTGGAGAAACAGGTCACCGACGCTCGGCTGTGTCCCTTTAACGTGTCTCACACTGTACTTCTGGAGCCTTTTATTTCAGGAAATGTCTTATCTCAGGGCAGAGTTTCTGGCCAATGCTTCAACTTTTTGGCAGTTTGGTTTCTCAGTTATTTAATAGAGATTTTAAGTTTAAAGGGATAGTTCGCCTCTTTTGACATGAAGCTGTATGACATCCCATATCAGCAACATCATTTCTGAACATCTTCTTACCCCCTGCTGCGTCCTGTGAGCAGAGTTCCAGCCTCGTTTTGGTGTTGATGAAGGTAGTCCGGCTAGTTGGCTGGGGTTTAAAAAATAAACCGTTTTGCTTCTCAGAACAATATGTGTTCAACAGAGTAATACATTTGCATCACAAAATGGTTCTCCGACATGTGGCCATGTCCACATGTCCACATGTCCACATGTCCATGTGTTCACATGTCCACATGTCCACGTGTTCACGTGTCCACATGTCCACGTGTTCACGTGTCCACATGTCCACGTGTTCACGTGTCCACATGTCCACATGGCCACGTGTCCACGTGTCCACGTGGCCACATGTCCACATGGCCACATGTCCACATGTCCACATGTCCACGTGTCCACGTGTTCACATGTTCACATGTCCACATGGCCACGTGGCCACATGTCCACATGTCCACGTGTCCACGTGTTCACTTGTTCACATGGCCACATGTCCACATGTCCACATGTCCACATGTTCACATGTTCACATGTTCACATGTCCACATGGCCACATGTCTGCACAGCGTTCACCGTCCACATGTTCACATGTGCACATGTCTGTCCAACAGGAGCTGGAGGCGGAGCGGGGGGCGCTGCTACAGGAGGTGACCTTCAACAGGAGGAGGATGCAGGAGCTGGAGGACAGTCTGCTGCTCAGGCTGACCAGCACTCAGGGCTCCCTGGTGGAGGACCAGTCTCTGATCCAGGTCCTGAGAGTCACCAGGAGCACCGCTCAGGAGGTACGGCAGTCCGGCCCGCCGCTGTTACTCGTGTTTGTGGGAAACCTCAGAACATCTGACGGTTAAAGGGGAGGTTTC
This sequence comes from Odontesthes bonariensis, assembly GCF_027942865.1. Classification (NCBI taxonomy): domain Eukaryota; kingdom Metazoa; phylum Chordata; class Actinopteri; order Atheriniformes; family Atherinopsidae; genus Odontesthes; species Odontesthes bonariensis. The sequence continues at coordinate 1,503,041 of NC_134525.1, read as the reverse complement.
TGTCCTCCAGGTGAGCGAGAAGCTGTCCGTCGCCGCAGAAACGGAGGTGAAGATCAACCAGGCCAGGGAGGAGTACCGGCCGGTGGCCACCAGGGGGGGCATCCTGTACTTCCTGATGGTGGAGCTGTCGCTGGTCAACGTCATGTACCAGACGTCCCTGAGGCAGTTCCTGCGCCTCTTCGACTCGGCCCTGCGGGACTCGCCCAAGTCTCAGCTCACCTCCAAACGCATCAGTAGCATCATCGGCTTCCTCACCTTCCAGGTGGCGTTCAGCCGCCGGGCGTGGCGTCCCGGCCCGCTCAGCGGCTGTAACTTCCTGTCTGTAACTTCCTGTCTGTGACTTCCTGTCTGTGACTTCCTGTCTGTAACTTCCTGTCTGTAACTTCCTGTCTGTGACTTCCTGTCTGTAACTTCCTGTCTGTGACTTCCTGTCTGTGACTTCCTGTCTGTGACTTCCTGTCTGTAACTTCCTGCCTGTAACTTCCTGTCTGTAACTTCCTGTCTGTGACTTCCTGTCTGTGACTTCCTGCCTGTAACTTCCTGTCTCTAACTTAACATCCTGTCTGTAACTTCCTGTCTGTGACTTCCTGTCTGTGACTTCCTGTCTGTGACTTCCTGCCTGTAACTTCCTGCCTGTAACTTCCTGACTCTAACTTCCTGTCTGCAACTTCCTGTCTGCGACTTCCTGTCTGTGACTTCCTGCCTGTAACTTCCTGTCTGTGACTTCCTGTCTGTGACTTCCTGCCTGTAACTTCCTGTCTGTGACTTCCTGTCTGTGACTTCCTGCCTGTAACTTCCTGCCTCTAACTTCCTGCCTCTAACTTCCTGCCTCTAACTTCCTGTCTGCAACTTCGTGTCTGCGACTTCCTGTCTGCGACTTCCTGTCTGCGACTTCCTGTCTGTGACTTCCTGTCTGTGACTTCCTGTCTGCGACTTCCTGTCTCTAACTTCCTGTCTGCAACTTCCTGTCTGCGACTTCCTGTCTGCGACTTCCTGTCTGTAACTTCCTGCCTGTGACTTCCTGTCTGTGACTTCCTGTCTGTGACTTCCTGTCTGTGACTTCCTGTCTGTAACTTCCTGCCTGTAACTTCCTGTCTGTGACTTCCTGCCTGTAACTTCCTGCCTGTGACTTCCTGTCTGTAACTTCCTGTCTGTAACTTCCTGTCTGTGACTTCCTGTCTGTGACTTCCTGCCTGTGACTTCCTGCCTGTGACTTCCTGTCTGTAACTTCCTGTCTGTGACTTCCTGTCTGTGACTTCCTGTCTGTAACTTCCTGTCTGTGACTTCCTGTCTGTAACTTCCTGTCTCTAACTTCCTGTCTCTAACTTCCTGTCTGTGACTTCCTGCCTGTGACTTCCTGTCTGTGACTTCCTGTCTGTAACTTCCTGTCTGTAACTTCCTGTCTCTAACTTCCTGTCTCTAACTTCCTGTCTGTAACTTCCTGCCTGTAACTTCCTGCCTGTAACTTCCTGTCTGTAACTTCCTGCCAGTAACTTCCTGTCTGTAACTTCCTGCCTGTAACTTCCTGCCTGTAACTTCCTGCCTGTGACTTCCTGTCTGTGACTTCCTGTCTGTAACTTCCTGTCTGTAACTTCCTGTCTCTAACTTCCTGTCTCTAACTTCCTGTCTGTAACTTCCTGTCTGTAACTTCCTGCCTGTAACTTCCTGCCTGTAACTTCCTGTCTGTAACTTCCTGCCAGTAACTTCCTGTCTGTAACTTCCTGTCTGTAACTTCCTGTCTGTAACTTCCTGCCTGTAACTTCCTGTCTGTAACTTCCTGTCTGTAACTTCCTGTCTGTAACTTCCTGCCTGTAACTTCCTGTCTGTAACTTCCTGCCTGTAACTTCCTGTCTGTAACTTCCTGTCTGTAACTTCCTGTCTCTAACTTCCTGTCTGTAACTTCCTGTCTGTAACTTCCTGCCTGTAACTTCCTGTCTGTAACTTCCTGTCTGTAACTTAACTTCCTGTCTGTGTCTTCTTCAGGTGTTCTGCTTCACAGCCAGAGGTTTGTACGAGCAGCACCGGCTGCTCTTCACTCTGCTGTTGGCTCTGAAGATCGACCTGCAGGCGGGACGCATCTCACAGCCCGAGCTGCTGACCTTCATCAAAGGTTACGCTCTCCTCCTTCCTCCACCCTCCACCCTCCTCTTCCTCCCTCCCTCCCTCCCTCTTCCTCCTCCACCGTCCTCTTCCTCTTTCTCCTCTTCCTCCCTCTTCCTCCCTCCTCTTCCTCCCTCTTCCTCCCTCCTCTTCCTCCGTCTTCCTCCTCCTCTTCCTCCACCATCCACCTCCACCCTCCTCTTCCTCTCCTCTGCACCAATCAGAGTAAAGTCTGGCTCTCTTTAGGCGGCGCCTCTCTGGACCTGAACTCGGTGGCGCTGAAAGCCCGGCGCTGGATCCTGGACCAGACGTGGCTGAACCTGGTGCAGCTCTCGGCTCTGCCTCCGTTCTCTCAGATCCTGACCCAGGTGAGAGCTCAGAACCTCCGACGGTGGGACGGGTGGAGGTGACCCAGCTGCAGGACTCACGCTTCTGTTGCATCCAGGTGAGCCAGAACGAGCGCGCCTGGAGGGCGTGGTTCGACCATCCGGCTCCGGAGGACGCCCGGCTGCCCGACGGGTACGAAGAGAAGCTGGACACCTTCCGGAAGCTGCTGCTGGTCCGGAGCTGGAGCCCAGACCGGACCGTGGCTCAGGTGTGGAGGCTGGTTCTTAGGCTGGTTCAGAGGCCGGTTCTGTTCTGAGGCTGGTTCTGCTCAGAAGTGTTCGTGCTAACAGAGGTGTGACATCTGTGTGCAGGCGCGCCGCTACATCTCCGAGTCGCTGGGCCAGCGGTACGCGGAGGGTTCGGTGCTGGACCTGGACGCCATGCTGGCCGAGAGCGACAACCGAACGCCGATGGTGTGTCTGCTGTCGATGGGCTCCGACCCGACGGAGAACATCGAGAGACTCGCCAAGAGCAAGGTGAGAAAGACCATCAATAGGGATTAGAATAGTATCGACCCGATACTCGTACTCTTAAAGTGACCGCGATCAGAGGGTGTCCAAGTCCAGGTGTGCCGTGGGATTTTGAGACAACCAGACGTTATTATTGCAATATAAAACTACACAAAAATAATTATTTTTTAATTTACCATATTAGTACTTTTTATGCACTCATTTCATAATACAGAGGCAAACTCTATACCTAAAAAAAATATTGAAAAAAAATCCTCAGAGAACTCATATTTCGCTGTTAACGCAGTTGCGCAGGTGGGAATTATGAGACTGTGACACATCAAAGGCTGAAGGACAACTTTAAAACAGAGAAAGAGGGAAAATGGAGCGCTTTGTGGTGTGGAGCAAACCACCAATAGGTGCAGAGACTGCCGACAACCCACCACCGAGAGAAAAGAGGAAAAAACTGTCAGCTGACAGTATCATGAAAGTTACCCGTGTTATGGCTTCAGTTGGACCGGGGATGTCAACAATCCTAAGCCCGAGTGCGTCCTGTCGTGAGAAGTTAGCTAATGCTAACTTAACTGCTAGTTATCTAATGCTAACTTAACTAATTCTAACTTAACTGCTATTTATCTAATTCTAACTTAAATGCTATTTATCTAATTCTAACTTAACTGCTAGTTAGCTAATGCTAACTTAACTGCTATTTATCTAATTCTAACTTAAATGCTATTTATCTAATTCTAACTTAACTGCTAGTGAGCTAATGCTAACTTAACTGCTAGTGAGCTAATGCTAACTTAACTGCTAGTGAGCTAATGCTAACTTAACTGCTAGTGAGCTAATGCTAACTTAACTGCTAGTTAGCTAATGCTAACTTAACTGCTATTTATCTAATGCAGTGTTCCCCAACCCTGGTCCTCAAGGCACACTGCCCTGCATGTTTTCCATGTTTCCCTGTTCCAGCACACCTGATTCAAATAATTGGGTCGGGTCTTAAAGCTCTCCAGAAGGCTGAGGACGACCCATTTATTTGAATCAGGTGTGCTGGAGCAGGGAAACATGGAAAACATGCAGGGCAGTGTGCCTTGAGGACCAGGGTTGGGAAACACTGATCTAATGCTAACTTAACTGCTAGTTATCTAATGCTAACTTAACTGCTAGTGAGCTAATGCTAACTTAACTGCTATTTATCTAATTCTAACTTAACTGCTATTTATCTAATTCTAACTTAACTGCTAGTGAGCTAATGCTAACTTAACTGCTATTTATCTAATTCTAACTTAACTGCTATTTATCTAATTCTAACTTAACTGCTATTTATCTAATTCTAACTTAACTGCTAGTGAGCTAATGCTAACTTAACTGCTAGTGAGCTAATGCTAACTTAACTGCTAGTGAGCTAATGCTAACTTAACTGCTAGTTAGCTAATTCTTCTGCATCGAATATTTTACATGATATGAGTGATAACACGTGTTATAAGGTCTATTTTGCACAATAGGTGTGCCTTGAGATTTTTACTTGTCCTTTGGTTTGCTTTGGACACAAAAAGTTTAGGAACCACTGGGTTAGTGAGACCGAAACCTGTCTTCCAATTTATTGCATCTTTTTTGTGGTAGAAGTATCGGCATCGGTACTCGGTATCGGCATCGGTACTCAGATCCAAGTATCGGTATCGTATCGTTTGAAAAAAAGTGGTATCGCTGCATCCCTAACCAGCAAATATTATCAGGAGGAAGGTTCGAGGGGTGCAGAAGACAAAAACATTCGGGTCAAAGTTTAAAGTGTTTGATTTGAAGTGTTTGTTCTCCGCCTGCAGGGGGCGCCGTGCCGTCCCGTCTCCATGGGTCAGGGCCAAGAGGTGCACGCTCGCCGGCTGCTGGCCAGCAGGATGACGGACGGCGGCTGGCTCCTCCTCCAGAACTGCCACCTGGGGTTGGACTTCCTGGATGAGCTGCTGGAGGCGGTTACCATGGCAGCACCGGCCAGCATGCACAAAGGTTTCCGGCTGTGGCTGACGACTGACGTACACCCGAGGTAGCTGTGGCATCCCCGGTTAAATCATGGTCTTACTCTCATACTGATGGATCACATGGGTTTTATTTGGATACTTTATTTTGAAACATGACTTTTTTTACAAATTCCTTGTCAACCATAGTTTAATGAAACAAAAATTATAAATATTAATGAATGACTGAAAAAACAATTAACCATTCCAATCATGAATGTCTCCTTTTTTTATCCTGTTTTAAGACTTTACCAGAATAATTATTTGTTGGCTCACATGAAATCACACGAAAACAGACGCACGTATAGCCCTGAACTAAACAAATGTAAATGTATTGTATTTATATAGCCCTTTACAAACAATCATTACAATGTACCAAAGTGGTTTACAGTAGGTAATAAATAAAGAGAAGAATAAGTAAAAACAAATTTTAATTAATTAATTAATTAATCAAAAGAAAAAAAAAAAAAATCACAGCTATTAGACTTTTATACAGTCTATGCTATTACACAACATTAACCATAATAATTAACATAAGAAATCAGAATTGCATTGTAGGCTAAAGAAATATTCCATCGCCCGATCAACAAGCGCTAACACTTAGCATCGCGCTAACACTTAGCATCGCTCTAACACTTAGCATTGCACTCACACTTAGCATCGCGCTAGCTAACATGTGCGTTATGCATTTCTAATCCCAGCAAAAGGTCAGCAAAATATTAAACACAAACCTTGTGCCTCTGTCACCCCCGGGTACTGAACATGTACAAAAGAACGGCAGATAGTCCAAAAGTTTTCTTTTACTGTTACTCCTCTAATTTCCCTTTTTTCTTTTTTTTGCCTTTTCCGTTCTGGTGAAATCCCTTCAAAATAAAATCCCGGTCATGTCACAAACCTAAAATAAACATGAACATAGAAATACAAATGGATTAACCAGTTTACCCTGATGTGTGTGTGTGTGTGTGTGTGTGTGAACAGATTCCCCATCACTTTCCTTCAGTCCTCCATCAAGTTCACCAACGAGCCTCCCGTCGGTAGGACCCATCTTCTGTATTCACTCTGTGAAACGTCCTCAGCCTCTAACTGTTCGCTGGTTACCTTGGTTTCATCACGGCTGAGTTTTAACCCCTTCTCCGTGTCTCTGTCAGGGATGAAAGCAGGTCTGAAGAGGACCTTCGGTGGCATCACTCAGGATCAGTTGGAGATCAGCAGCCTGCCTGAGTGGAAGCCGCTGCTGTACGCCGTGGCCTTCCTTCACACCACTGTGCAGGTGTCCAAATACAAAATGAAAGCCTTTAGACTTTAGAAACGGCCTGAGAACCGGTTGGTTCTCCCAGAAACTAATCTTCAGAGGTAAACCGTTATCTCCTCCTCTCCCCTCAGGAGCGGCGTAAGTTCGGTCCTCTCGGCTGGAACATCCCCTACGAGTTCAACCAGGCGGACTTCACCTCCAGCCTGCAGTTCGTCCAGAACCACCTGGACAACCTGGACGCCAAGAGAGGCGTGAACTGGAGCTGTCTGCGATACATGTTGGGTCAGAACTCTTTAAATCCGCTTTGCAACTGAGCCAGAACGAGTTCCATCCATCAGATTATTCAATGAGCAGGCGTGTTTAGAAGCATCTGAAGAAAGATGCAACCCTCCTCAGCTGTAGAATCTGTGAACCTCTCTGACGTTCAGGCACACAGAGCAGACCCATATATTCTGGAGTTATCCTAGAGAATACCCACCCCTAGAGAATACCCACCCCTAGAGAATACCCACCCGTTAGAGAATACCCACCCCTAGAGAATACCCACCTCTAGAGAATACCCACCTCTAGAGAATACCCACCCCTAGAGAATACCCACCCCTAGAGAATATCCACCCCTAGAGAATACCCACCTCTAGAGAATACCCACCTCTAGAGAATACCCACCCCTAGAGAATACCCACCCCCAGAGAATACCCACCTCTAGAGAATACCCACCTCTAGAGAATACCCACCCCTAGAGAATACCCACCTCTAGAGAATACCCACCCCTAGAGAATACCCACCTCCAGAGAATACCCACCTCTAGAGAATACCCACCCGTTAGAGAATACCCACCCCTAGAGAATATCCACCCCTAGAGAATACCCACCCCCAGAGAATACCCACCTCTAGAGAATACCCACCCCTAGAGAATACCCACCCCTAGAGAATACCCACCCCTAGAGAATACCCACCTCTAGAGAATACCCACCCCTAGAGAATACCCACCCCTAGAGAATACCCACCTCCAGAGAATACCCACCTCTAGAGAATACCCAAACCTCGAGAATACCCACCCCTAGAGAATACCCACCCGTTAGAGAATACCCACCCCTAGAGAATATCCACCCCTAGAGAATACCCACCTCTAGAGAATACCCACCCCTCGAGAATACCCACCCGTTAGAGAATATCCACCCCTAGATTATATCCACCCCTTGAGAATACCCACCCGTTAGAGAATATCCACCCCTAGAGAATACCCACCCTTTAGAGAATATCCACCCCTAGAGAATACCCACCCGTTAGAGAATATCCACCCCTAGAGAATATCCACCCCTAGAGAATACCCACCCCCAGAGAATACCCACCTCTAGAGAATACCCACCCCTCGAGAATACCCACCCCTAGAGAATACCCACTCCTAGAGAATACCCACCCGTTAGAGAATACCCACTCCTAGAGAATACCCACCCGTTAGAGAATACCCACTCCTAGAGAATACCCACCCGTTAGAGAATACCCACTCCTAGAGAATACCCACCCCAAGAGAATACCTACACCTAGAGAATACCCACCCGTTAGAGAATACCCACCCCCAGAGAATACCCACCTCTAGAGAATACCCACCCCTCGAGAATACCCACCCCTAGAGAATACCCACTCCTAGAGAATACCCACCCGTTAGAGAATACCCACTCCTAAAGAATACCCACCCCTAGAGAATACCCACCCCTGGAGAATACCCACCCATTAGAGAATACCCACTCCGAGAGAATACCCACCCCTAAAGAATACCCACCCGTTAGAGAATACCCACCCCTAGAGAATACCCACCCGTTAGAGAATACCCACCCGTAGAGAATACCCACCCGTTAGAGAATACCCACCCGTTAGAGAATACCCACCCCTAGAGAATACCCACCCGTTAGAGAATACCCACCCGTTAGAGAATACCCACCCGTTAGAGAATACCCACCCGTTAGAGAATACCCACTCCTAGAGAATACCCACTCCTAGAGAATACCCACCTCTAGAGAATACCCACCTCTAGAGAATACCCACTCCTAGAGAATACCCACCTCTAGAGAATACCCACCCCTAGAGAATACCCACTCCTAGAGAATACCCACCCGTTAGAGAATACCCACCCGTTAGAGAATACCCACCCGTTAGAGAATACCCACCCCTAGAGAATACCCACACGTTAGAGAATACCCACCCCTAGAGAATACCCACTCCTAGAGAATACCCACCTCTAGAGAATACCCACTCCTAGAGAATACCCACTCCTAGAGAATACCCACCTCTAGAGAATACCCACCCCTAGAGAATACCCACTCCTAGAGAATACCCACCCGTTAGAGAATACCCACCCGTTAGAGAATACCCACCCCTAAAGAATACCCACCCGTTAGAGAATACCCACCCCTAGAGAATACCCACCCGTTAGAGAATACCCACCCGTAGAGAATACCCACTCCTCGAGAATACCCATCTCTAGAGAATACCCACCTCTAGAGAATACCCACCCCTAGAGAATACCCACTCCTAGAGAATACCCACCCGTTAGAGAATACCCACCCGTTAGAGAATACCCACCTCTAGAGAATACCCACCCGTTAGAGAATACCCACCCCTAGAGAATACCCACACGTTAGAGAATACCCACCCCTAGAGAATACCCACTCCTAGAGAATACCCACCTCTAGAGAATACCCACCCCTAGAGAATACCCACCCATTAGAGAATACCCACTCGCTAGAGAATACCCACCCCTAGAGAATACCTACCCCTAGAGAATACCCACCCGTTAGAGAATACCCACCCCTAGAGAATACCCACCCATTAGAGAATACCCACTCGCTAGAGAATACCCACCCCTAGAGAATACCCACTCCTAGAGAATACCCACCTCTAGAGAATACCCACCCGTTAGAGAATACCCACCCCTAGAGAATACCCACCCATTAGAGAATACCCACTCGTTAGAGAATACCCACCCGTTAGAGAATACCCACCCCTAGAGAATACCCACCCGTTAGAGAATACCCACCCGTTAGAGAATACCCACCCCTAGAGAATACCCACCCGTTAGAGAATACCCACCCGTTAGAGAATACCTAGAGAGGGGCCTGATAACTGAAGGCTCTGCCTCCCAAACTGGCAGCTGGTTCCACAGAGAGGGGCCTGATAACTGAAGGCTCCTAACAGACCAGATGTTGAAGCAGGAAGTCCCGTGTTAGCTGTGTTTCTGTGTTTGGGATGCAGGTGAGGTCCAGTATGGCGGCCGGGTGACGGACGACTTGGACAAACGTCTCCTGAACACCTTCACGCGCGTCTGGTTCAGCGAGAACACCTTCAGCGAGGACTTCTGCTTCTATGAGGGCTACGGCGTCCCCACTAAGCCCCGGACCGTCCAGGACGTCCTGCGGCACATCGAGGCGCTGCCGCTGCTCGACTCCCCCGAGGTCTGACACGCATTTTAAAAGGGTCCCCAGACCAGCAGCCTCTTCCTAAACTCGGCCCGTCTGCAGGTGTTTGGGCTCCACCCCAACGCCGACATCACCTATCAGACCAACCTGGCCAACGAGACGTTCCGCACCATCACCAGCATCCAGCCGAAGGACGGCGGGGGCGGAGCCGGAGAGACCAGGGAGGCCGGCGTGCGGTGCCAGGCCGACGAGATGCTGCAGAAGCTGCCGCCTGACTACGTTCCGCATGAGGTGTGTGAACCACGGACAGATCAGAGAGTATTCAGTGTTAACAGAGTGTTCACCGGGTGGGTTTAGCTTCAGGGCCAAGTGAGCTGGGGCGGGGCCAATGGGAGCTGGGGCGGGGTCAATGTGAGCTGGGGCGGGGCCAATGTGAGCTGGGGCTGGGCCAATGGGAGCTGGGGCGGGGTCAATGTGAGCTGGGGCGGGGCCAATGTGAGCTGGCGCCCCAGCTGACTGAAAGCCATCGGCTGTGTTCGTAACCGCATACTACATACTACATACTCATCGATCAGACAGTATGCAGAGTGTTTACCCACAATGCATTGCGCTCTGCCCGAGCCAAAATCAGCCGGCCTGAAGCTGATTTCTCTTAAGCTCTAAACTCTGTAAACTTTAGCAACATTTGAAACATTTTCAGGAGAGAAAGTAGTTGTTTAGATCCCCAACGTGTTGAAAACCTGACAAAATACCGGCTGTTTACAATTTTGTTCCCACGAATTCGGCGCTACTAAAGCTAGCCGCAGTGAGCAACGCACTTCCTGTTATTTTCACAAAATAAAATACCCGTTGCCTTTTATCATAGGGAAAGCCATTACCATACAATTGGTGCTTTTGTTTTGAAAACAGGAAGTGAACCTACCCTCGTTGTAGCTAGCTTAAAACTGCTGTTTTGACAGGAAATGATGATCGGCGACGTCACGTTACGTTGCATCTTGGGTAGTTTGAGTATGAGTAGTAACCTCATGATGCATACCCAATATTTCGGAGAATCTAGTATGCATCCGGGAACTTCTCGCTTACTCAAACTCGCATACTAACTCAAAAAGTTAGTATGAGTAGTAGGAGAAGTATGCGGTTTCGAACACAGCCAAAGTCTCTCCGGCTCAACATTACTTCTGTGTGTGTTTTAAAAGGTGAAAGGTCAACTGCAGAAGATGGGTCCACTTCAGCCAATGAACATCTTCCTCCGACAGGAACTGGAGCGCATGCAGCGGGTCATCAGCAGCGTACGGAGCACGCTCACCGACCTGAAACTGGCCATCGACGGTCAGTCACACCGACAAACACACTCAGGATCACCTGCTGAGTGACCTCACAGTGACATCACAGGATCACCTCTGATAGTTCATCACATTTTAATCTTTAACATTCGTCAGGTTTTGGGTAAAAACTAAACTGAGCTTTTATTTTCCGTCCGTCTCCGTTCTGCAGGTTCCATCATCATGTCGGAGGACCTGCGGGACGCGCTGGACTGCGTGTTTGACGCCTGCGTCCCTCGCCTGTGGCTACGGCTCAGCTGGCCGGCGGCCACGCTGGGCTTCTGGTTCGGCGAGCTGCTGCAGAGGAACCAGCAACTCGGCGTCTGGATCGGCGCCGGCCGCCCGAATCAGTTCTGGCTCACCGGCTTCTTCAACCCGCAGGTTGGATCGGCGCTCTGGGAACACGCCGGCTCAGAAACGTCCTGGTTTTATTCACGTGGCGGTTTGTGTTTCAGGGTTTTCTGACCGCCGTGTGTCAGGAGACGACGCGCTCCAACCTGTCCGCCGGTTGGGCCTTGGACACCGTCGTCCTCAGCAACGATGTCACCAAGATGATGAGGGAGGACGTGTCAGCCCCGCCTCCTGAGCATGTGGGTGGGGCCTACATATACGGGCTCTTCCTGGATGGGGCGGGATGGGACCGACGTGGTGCCAAACTGGCTGAAGCCCCGCTCAAGGTCAGTGGCTGTGTTCCAAACCACATACTTCTCCTACTACTCCTACTAACTTTTTGAGTTAGTATGCGAGTTTGAGTAAGCGAGAAGTTCCCGGATGCATACGAGATTCTCCGAAATGGGTTACTACTCGTACTCAAACTACCCAAGATGCAACGTAACGTAAAGTCGCCGATCGCCATTTCCTGTCAAAACGGCAGTTTCAAGCTAGCTACAACGAGGGTAGGTTCACTTCCTGTTTTCAAAACAAAAGCACCAATTGTATGGTAATGGCTTTCCCTATGATAAAAGGCAACGGGTATTTTATTTTGTGAAAATAACCGGAAGTGCGTTAGCTCACTGCGGCTAGCTTTAGTAGCGCCGAATTCGTGGGAACAAAATTGTAAACAGCCGGTATTTTGTCAGGTTTTCAACACGTTGGGGATCTAAACGACTACTTTCTCACCTGAAAATGTTTCAAATGTTGCTAAAGTTTACAGAGTTTAGAGCTTAAGAGAAATCAGCTTCAGGCCGGCTGATTTCGGCTCGGGCAGGAGCGAAATGCATTGTGGGTAAACACTCTGCATACTGTCTGATCGATGAGTATGTAGTATGCAGTATGTAGTATGCAGTATGTAGAATGTAGTATGTAGTGTGCAGTATGTAGTAGGAAGTATGTAGTATGCGGTATGTAGTATGGAAGTATGTAGTATGGAAGTATGTAGTATGCAGTATGCAGTATGTAGTATGTAGTATGCAGTATGTAGAATGTAGTATGTAGTATGTAGTGTGCAGTATGTAGTAGGAAGTATGTAGTATGCGGTATGTAGTATGGAAGTATGTAGTATGGAAGTATGTAGTATGCGGTTTCGAACACAGCCATTTTGTTCTGTTTCTGTTCGGCTTTAAAAAAGATAAAGATGACACGTTCTAATCCCTCGTCCGTCCGCAGGTCCTCTTCACGCCGCTCCCGGTGGTGCACGTCTACGCCGTCAGCTCGGCCAACATGGCCGACAGTAAGCGTCAGCCCGGCGGCGGTGGCGCGGTTGGCCTGTACTCGTGTCCGGTCTACAGGAAGCCACGCCGCACCGACCTGAACTTCATCTTCTACCTGCAGCTGAGGAGCGCGCAGCCGGCGGAGCACTGGACGCTGCGGGGCGCCGCGCTGCTCTGCGACTGCACGTAGTCCGCCGGCTGCGTCACGTGGTCAACGTCTGCAGCTGCGCCACGTGGTCAACGTCTGCGTCACGTGGTCAACGTCTTTGATGCTTCAGGGTCAATAAAAGACTCGAATAGACTCCCCACTTTTCTTCTCAGTTCTCTGTTTTCCCACAGTTTGGTCTGCTCTGAATGAGACGTGTATTCTTCTACTTCTGCTTCTTTCTCTTCTTCTGGGGAATCTTCCCCAGATAACGCTTCTTCCTTCACCGCCCGTGTTGGAGGACTTTTCTGCAAGCTTCTTTAATGTGTGCACGTGTTTGAAAATACACGGTTTGAAACTCAGGAGTTGATTTTTATCTTATTTCCACAGTTTCATGTCTTTATTAAAGGAACATTTCCACACATCTCAGACGTTGTGTTCTTCAGGTTTTTCCAGCTCTGACTCTGACAGCATCAGAGCATTTACTGGCACTCTGAAGCCAGTCATGATAACCGTAGAATCGGTCATATAAACGGGCATAAACACAGTCTAAAAAAGCCCAAATGCACAGAGAAAGGAAAACCAACCGTAAGGAATCTACCCACAAAAATGAGCATCTCTGATAAAACTTCACTTGGATCTTTAAAACACATTTTTCATCAGCTCTTTGGGTTTAATCTCTAAAGTTCTGAGTGTCATTTTTATACAAATGTGAAGAATTGTGAATAGATCCAGAGAGACTAAGAGGAGAGGTTGTCCTGAAAGAAGAGCAGACGCACTCTGCGTACAGGAAGGATTGGAGTAAACTTTTATTTTTCCAACGTGACAAACACAGAATAAAGTTTAGTTTGATCAGCTGCAGCCATGCGCTCACTCACTCACTAAAGCTAAATAAATCCAAAGTTACCGTAGAAATAATCAGAAAGTTTAAACAACCTTTGCTTACAGACTAACACCAGCCGCACGCTTTCATTAGCAGAAATGATGGGATGTTTTGCCATCCACAGCTACAGTGTTACACAGGCTGCAGGAGCCATAGCCCCACCGCCCTGCAGGAACCAGTCAGCAGGAACCGGTCAGACTGTGGCTGCAAGAACCAGTCAGCAGGAACCGGTCAGACTGTGGCTGCAAGAACCAGTCAGCAGGAACCAGTCAGCAGGAACCGGTCAGACTGTGGCTGCAAGAACCAGTCAGCAGGAACCAGTCAGCAGGAACCAGTCAGCAGGAACCGGTCAGACTGTGGCTGCAGGAACCAGTCAGCAGGAACCAGTCTGACTGTGGCTGCAGGAACCAGTCAGCAGGAACCAGTCAGCAGGAACCGGTCAGCAGGAACCGGTCAGCAGGAACCGGTCAGACTGTGGCTTTAGGAACCAGTCAGCAGGAACCAGTCAGCAGGAACCGGTCAGACTGTGGCTGCAGGAACCAGTCAGCAGGAACCAGTCAGCAGGAACCGGTCAGACTGTGGCTGCAGGAACCAGTCAGCAGGAACCAGTCAGCAGGAACCAGTCAGCAGGAACCAGTCTGACTGTGGCTGCAGGAACCAGTCAGACTGTGGCTGCAGGAACCAGTCAGCAGGAACCAGTCAGCAGGAACCGGTCAGCAGGAACCGGTCAGACTGTGGCTTTAGGAACCAGTCAGCAGGAACCAGTCAGCAGGAACCGGTCAGACTGTGGCTGCAGGAACCAGTCTGACTGTGGCTGCAGGAACCAGTCAGCAGGAACCGGTCAGACTGTGGCTGCAGGAACCAGTCAGACTGTGGCTGCAGGAACCAGTCAGCAGGAACCAGTCAGCAGGAACCGGTCAGACTGTGGCTGCAGGAACCGGTCAGCAGGAACCAGTCAGCAGGAACCGGTCATACTGTGGCTGCAGGAACCAGTCAGCAGGAACCAGTCAGCAGGAACCGGTCATACTGTGGCTGCAGGAACCGGTCAGCAGGAACCAGTCAGACTGTGGCTGCAGGAACCAGTCAGACTGTGACTGCAGGAACCAGTCAGCAGGAACCAGTCTGACTGTGGCTTTAGGAACCAGTCAGCAGGAACCGGTCAGACTGTGGCTGCAGGAACCAGTCAGCAGGAACCGGTCAGACTGTGGCTGCAGGAACCAGTCAGACTGTGGCTGCAGGAACCAGTCAGCAGGAACCGGTCAGACTGTGGCTGCAGGAACCAGTCAGCAGGAACCAGTCGGACTGTGGCTGCAGGAACCGGTCAGCAGGAACCGGTCAGACTGTGGCTGCAGGAACCAGTCAGACTGTGGCTGCAGGAACCAGTCAGCAGGAACCAGTCAGACTGTGGCTGCAGGAACCAGTCAGCAGGAACCAGTCGGACTGTGGCTGCAGGAACCGGTCAGCAGGAACCAGTCAGACTGTGGCTGCAGGAACCAGTCAGACTGTGACTGCAGGAACCAGTCAGCAGGAACCAGTCAGACTGTGACTGCAGGAACCAGTCAGCAGGAACCGGTCAGACTGTGGCTGCAGGAACCAGTCAGCAGGAACCAGTCGGACTGTGGCTGCAGGAACCGGTTAGCAGGAACCAGTCTGACTGTGGTTGCAGGAACCAGTCTGACTGTGACTGCAGGAACCAGTCAGCAGGAACCAGTCTGACTGTGACTGCAGGAACCAGTCAGACTGTGACTGCAGGAACCGGTCAGCAGGAACCAGTCTGACTGTGACTGCAGGAACCAGTCAGACTGTGACAGCAGGAACCAGTCAGCAGGAACCAGGAACCAGTCAGACTGTGGTTGCAGGAACCAGTCAGCAGGAACCAGGAACCAGTCAGACTGTGGTTGCAGTTTCACCTGCAGGAACCAGTCAGACTGTGGTTGCAGGAACCAGTCAGCAGGAACCAGTCAGACTGTGGCTGCAGGAACCAGTCAGACTGTGGTTGCAGTTTCACCTGCAGGAACCAGTCAGACTGTGGTTGCAGGAACCAGTCAGCAGGAACCAGTCGGACTGTGGCTGCAGGAACTACAGATTTTAGGCGCTTCCCTCCCGATCCCGACCCTACCAGGACGGCATTGTACCCCCATCATGCTCGTGGTTAGGCTACTTTTTTTAAGTGTTCGGAGCTTTTACCTACACCTTAAGCCCTGCAGCAGGAACCGTTTGGAAACGTAGCATTCAAATCATTCATGTCCGCTTCATCGAGCGGAGACGCAGCACAACACGAGCTGGAGAGTTGGAGCAGTGGATCGGCACTTTTCATGCTCGGTACAACCCTGAAGGAAGTCTGAATGCAGGTGAAGCCTCACTGCTGTCTGTGGCCACAGCTCAGACCTGTAGCAGCCAGTCAGGAGGCTCATTAGCCCAGTTTTCCACCTGGAAGTACCTGGAACTTTAGGCCCAAATGCAGCTTTAGTAGCACATTGAGCAGCTAGCTATACGTCAAACAGAAAAGCAATGTTATGCTCAAATTTACAGCTGTGTGGTAAGATAAGGAGTTAAGGACGAGTGGAAGTGGCAAGATCTTTTAGTGACGTCCCTCTGGCCGAATCTGAATGCCCTGAAAACTTTTTTTTTATCTTTCTTATCTAATTCATCAATATTTAGATATTTCTGAGCTAATAAATTATAGTTTTCTCAAATCCTGGAGTATTTAACCAATTTCTGGGCAATAAACAAGAAACAAAAATACTTAATAATAATTAACTTTTATTAGTATGAATAAAATGGAGCTTAACGTTTGTTTCTATGTCTTCGTAACGCAGATTTTTTTTGGGCAGCGATCGGTAAACAGTCCAAAAAACTAGAGGCCGATTCTCGGGTCCTGTGTCCTTGAGCTGATCCCGAACTGCAGTTGTGACAAATTATTCTGCTTTTGGTCCTGGTGGAGACTAACTGTTAGCCCTCAGAAAGCCTCAGAAAGCCCTCAGAAAGCCTCAGAACCCACCAGGAGCTCTGCAGGAACAAAGCATCCCATTCTCCCAACACAAAGTCCAGTTTATTTAACAGAACCTCCTTTTTTCTACACGTTTCAGAACCACCCCATACATAAACTCGTGTCCATCTACATAACATTTCAAGCTCATCAACATGCAAACAGGTGGACAGCAGCAGGGCCTTAAGAGAAGCTTTGTGGAGCAGTTGAACTCTGTCATTAGTTTCCAAAGTCAGCAAATCAAAAAAATGACCGTTTACACTACGAATCTGGTGATAACTGTGTTAGATTCCTGAGATCAGTGGAATCTCTGTTGGACTGTGGCCTTGGTGTTCAGTCAGAGCTGCTCGGTGTCCGGCCTGTTCTCTGCTCACTTCCTCCAACTTCTACAAATGTTTTTTCTTTATCGATGCAGTTCTGCTCGTTGGCAGAAACCCCAGAAACTCTCCTCGCTCTGCGTGCTTTTCTCACGTCCAAAGAAAACGGCCCGGGTCCGGTGGCTTATGACAGCTGCTTCATGTCGTACATCGGCACCTCGGACTCCTCCGCCTTGGCCTCGTCGTCGGCCGCCTTGGCGGCCTGCGGGCTGCCCTTGTGGCCCTTGGGAGGCGGGACGGGCGCGGCCCCCTCGGAGGCCCCCTCGGCTCCTTCCTGGCCCTCCGCCACAGTCCTCTCCTTCTTCAGGTTGAGCTTCGCAGGGACGCTCTTGGTGATGGTCTCCTTCAGCCTCTCCCCGGACTGACGGATCTTCTCGCGTCTCTCTGCCGTCACAATGCGCTCGCCCAGTTTGTTGACCTTGGTGCCCAGGTTCTCGCGGGTCTTGCTCATGTTCTCCTTGGAGAAGGTTGCTTTGAAGCTTTCGATGCGACTCAGGCCGGTCTTCTTGGTGCGGCCTGCGGATGAGGAATCCGCCTCCTCCACCACCATATACTCTTCGTCCGACTCTGGAGGCAGGTCGAACTTGTCGGGCTCCACCTCGGGCTTAGCTGCGGCGGCGCCGCTGGACTCCACGGGCTCGTTGCCTGGGGTGACGGCTTTCACCTCCTGGTCGCCCTGCAGGAGAGCAAAGGACAGAGTGTGAACTGTGGTCCAAACGCCTTTTAAAAGTCTGACATTCGGGTTTAAATCTGGACAAAGTTTGATGTCATGTTGGGTTTAAATCTGGACAAAGTTTGATGTGATGTCGGGTTTAAATCTGAACAAAGTGTGACAGTGATGTCGGGTTTAAGTCTGAACAAAGTTTGATGTGATGTCGGGTTTAAATCTGAACAAAGTGTGACAGTGATGTCGGGTTTAAGTCTGAACAAAGTTTGATGTGATGTCGGGTTTAAATCTGAACAAAGTGTGACAGTGATGTCGGGTTTAAATCTGAACAAAGTGTGACAGTGATGTCGGGTTTAAGTCTGAACAAAGTTTGATGTGATGTCGGGTTTAAATCTGAACAAAGTGTGACAGTGATGTCGGGTTTAAATCTGAACAAAGTGTGACAGTGATGTTGGGTTTAAATCTGGACAAAGTGTGACAGTGATGTCGGGTTTAAGTCTGGACAAAGTGTGACAGTGATGTCGGGTTTAAATCTGGACAAAGTTTGATGTGATGTCGGGTTTAAGTCTGGACAAAGTGTGACAGTGATGTCGGGTTTATATCAGGACAAAGTTTGATGTGATGTCGGGTTTAAATCTGGACAAAGTTTGATGTGATGTCGGGTTTAAATCTGGACAAAGTTTGATGTGATGTCGGGTTTAAATCTGGACAAAGTGTGACAGTGATGTCGGGTTTAAGTCTGGACAAAGTTTGATGTGATGTCGGGTTTAAGTCTGGACAAAGTTTGATGTGATGTCGGGTTTAAGTCTGAAAAAAGTTTAATGTGATGTCCGGTTTAAGTCTGGACAAAGTTTGATGTGATGTCAGGTTTAAATCTGGACAAAGTTTAATGTGATGTACGGTTTAAGTCTGGACAAAGCTTGATGTGATGTCGGGTTTAAGTCTGGACAAAGTTTGATGTGATGTCGGGTTTAAGTCTGGACAAAGTTTGATGTGATGTCGGGTTTAAATCTGGACAATGTGTGACAGTGATGTCCGGTTTAAGTCTGGACAAAGTTTAATGTGATGTCGGGTTTAAGTCTGAAAAAAGTTTGATGGGATGTCGGGTTTAAGTCTGGACAAAGTTTGATGGGATGTCGGGTTTAAATCTGGACAAAGTTTGATGTGATGTCGGGTTTAAATCTGGACAAAGCTTGATGTGATGTCGGGTATAAGTCTGGACAAAGTGTGACAGTGATGTCCGGTTTAAGTCTGGACAAAGTTTAATGGGATGTCGGGTTTAAGTCTGAACAAAGTGTGACAGTGATGTCCGGTTTAAGTCTGGACAAAGTGTGACAGTGATGTCCGGTTTAAGTCTGGACAAAGTTTAATGTGATGTCCGGTTTAAGTCTGGACAAAGTTTGATGTGATGTCGGGTTTAAATCTGGACAAAGTTTAATGTGATGTCGGGTTTAAATCTGGACAAAGCTTGATGTGATGTCGGGTATAAGTCTGCGGTTAAAGTGCGTCAGGCAGGCCTGAGCAGTTAGTGTGCGGGCCTGGATCCTGCCTCCATAAATAAACTGCAGCACCTGTTGCTGCAGGAAGCTAAACATATCAGCGAGCAGCAGCGTGCACACGGAGCCGAGCTGGATCGCTTTCAGCTCCGGGCTGCATCATGGCGTGCATCTGTCCCTGAGATCAGGTGACACTGAAACTGAGGTGCAAACGGACTCTGATCCAGGGTTTAACCACCCTCAGCTGCCCACACTGACCACCGATGCTGGGCCTCCATTTGAGCCTCTGGTTTGAAACGACCCAACAGGAAAGAACAGCTCGGGCTGATGTTCTAACTGTTCTGGGTCATAAATGTGCTGCAGACCTTCTGAACTCCCCCTGAACCGTGGAAACAAAGCCACCTTCTTCCCGTCTGCCACCTCAGGAACATGAAGTATTTAGTTTTTTTCAGCCCAGCATGAGTTAAACTCTCTTCCATGGCTAATAGCAGCATCAGGAGCTTTGATTACACGCATCATGGGCGCGATATGACACCCGATAGGGAGGCTGACATTTCCAGAGCTGTGACAGGAGGCATCACTGTCATACCTGTCACACAGCAGGAGCATGCAGTTTAGAATAAAACTAGATGTTGTGATCAGGGCCGAGGGTCACAGGTCACCTGACCCAGCTGACCCCACAGCTTCAGCGCTTCTCCACCAGCCGAACTCAAACCTGCAGGCAGCGGCCTGTCGGCAGCTCACAGGACCATCGGACCAGGCTTACCAGGGGATGAGCAGACAGCTATATTAGGAGATGGTGGCTGTTCAGACTCAGAATAACCCGGTCTGTCGGCGCTCAGCTGGCACGCACACTTACAGTACAGACTCTGAGAGCTCAGCACATGCTGCACGGTGGAGCTCTGACGGGTTTTCATGTGATTTCCACGTCTTGTGACGGAGCATCGGAGGGATGTTCGATGCTTTGGTGTGTGCACATACGAACGGGTGGGCTGATAAAGCTTCCACAGCAGCAGCTGTGATGCTCAAACGTTAGAATCCAAACCACAACTAAAAACCTTCTGGTCCAAGATAAGACGAGGGGGCAGCTCAGGTCTGATCCAGCGGCCCACTGGAACCTCGACTGTCTCTGCAGCTAACGAGCAAAACGAGGCCAGAATTTTCCCAAATGATATTATGTCCATGTGACATTATTGTGGTCATTAACTCGTGTTTCCCTGTTCCAACAGATGTCCTTTGAATGGTGTTACAGTGTTTGTTGTCCCCTCTTTTCTGTCTTCTCAAACCCCAGCTGGTGGAGGCGGATGGCCACCCTTCCTGAGTCTGGTTCTGGTTCTGGTTCTGCCAGAGGTTTCTTCCTGTTCAAAGGGAGTTGTTCCTCTCCACAGTCGCCTCAGGCCCGCTCAGGACGGGAGATTGGACCGAAGACAAGTTTCAGTGCAATCTGTTGGTTTCCTTAGCTAGGAAACTGTTTTTGAATTGGCTCTATATGAATGAATTGGATTATTTTGTAAATAATTATGATTACAATGAATTGAATTCCAATTGGCTTGAATTGGACTTTATTATTTAAGTGCCTTGAGATGACATTTGTTGCACTGAAATGGCCCCTACAGCCTCCTCTGGCTTCTTCTGGAGCAGCAGAGTGAGGCTGTGGAGCTCGGGTGAGGCGCTGGATACCTGTGAGAGAACCTCACGTTCCATCTGCCGTGAGCAGAACTCCCTCTGAGCCACGCTGCAGTGGACATGCACCGATGCAGAGAGCAGAAATCTTTGCAGCCTGACGTCCAGCAGCCAATCACGGTGCAGGATTCTGTGACCTCACAGAGGTCAGGAAGCTGGCTGACATGTTGACCCGGAGCTGCTGAGGTTTGAGCTGAGCATCTCAGTCACACCTCCAACACACCTTAAAGACCCAAACATTCAGCCCCCCGAAGCACTAAATAATCCTTTGGATTTGAGTCCGAGTGAGAGGTCTCCCTCTGAGCTCTGCTCTGCAGAGTAACCTTTCAGCGGGCTAAAATAACCAGGCCAAAGAGGTGTTGGCAGCTGCTAACTGTGAAGGCCAAAGAGGTAAACTGAAGCCGTGCATGCCAGCGTGCGTGTTGTTGCTATTTCAACCTCAGAGACATTTATCCCCCCGGCACTCATTTTAAAAAACCCTCAGATGTGGGTAAACAAAATGTAGAAACTAAAAGTTCAGCTCAGAGACGAACAAAGACTCTCAGAGTCTTTAACAAACAGGCCGAACACCTTTCTGACCGATAAATCTGCTGCTGACGGAGCCTGAAGCGGAGAATCGTGCAGCAAATTCAACCAGGAGAGCTTTTTCTGCTCCGTTCTGTGTTGGCGGGATGTGAACCCAACTATCTCTGGCACCCATTCCACCAGCAGCCCTGCTTAGCCCTGAGTTCAGAGGCGGTTCTGCTAAATCTGCTGCAGAACGGCCCTGCTGGTCCGAATGATTCTCACTTGGTCTGAGTTCGGTCATCAGACAGGATCATGCTTTAGGATGCAGCACCATCTCCACATCTTATCACCACCTTACAAACTGCAGAGGCTCCATGAGGCAGTAGAGAAGCTCAGCCTCCCTGAACCCATTCTTACTTGGTAAATAACCAGCCTGAACCTGCTCTTACCTGGTAAATAACCACCCTGAACTTGTTCTTACCTGGTAAATAACCACCCTGAACTTGTTCTTACCTGGTAAATAACCAGCCTGAACCTGCTCTTACCCTTAAATGACCACCCTGAACTTGTTCTTACCTGGTAAATAACCACCCTGAACTTGTTCTTACCTAGTAAATAACCAGCCTGAACCTGCTCTTACCTGGTAAATAACCACCCTGAACTTGTTCTTACCTAGTAAATAACCACCCTGAACTTGTTCTTACCCTTAAATGACCACCCTGAACTTGTTCTTACCTAGTAAATAACCACCCTGAACTTGTTCTTACCTAGTAAATAACCACCCTGAACTTGTTCTTACCCTTAAATGACCACCCTGAACTTGTTCTTACCTGGTAAATAACCACCCTGAACTTGTTCTTACCCTTAAATGACCACCCTGAACTTGTTCTTACCTAGTAAATAACCACCCTGAACTTGTTCTTACCTAGTAAATAACCAGCCTGAACCTGCTCTTACCTGGTAAATAACCACCCTGAACTTGTTCTTACCTAGTAAATAACCACCCTGAACTTGTTCTTACCTGGTAAATGACCACCCTGAACTTGCTCTTACCCTTAAATAACCACCCTGAACTTGCTCTTACCCTTAAATAACCACCCTGAACTTGTTCTTACCCTTAAATGACCACCCTGAACTTGCTCTTACCTGTTAAATGACCACCCTGAAATTGCTCTTACCCTTAAATGACCACCCTGAACTTGTTCTTACCTAGTAAATGACCACCCTGAACTTGTTCTTACCCTTAAATAACCACCCTGAACTTGTTCTTACCTGTTAAATGACCACCCTGAAATTGCTCTTACCCTTAAATGACCACCCTGAACTTGTTCTTACCTAGTAAATGACCACCCTGAACTTGTTCTTACCCTTAAATGACCACCCTGAACTTGTTCTTACCTAGTAAATGACCACCCTGAACCCGTTCTTACCCTTAAATGACCACCCTGAACTTGTTCTTACCTAGTAAATGACCACCCTGAACCCGTTCTTACTTGGTAAATGACCACCCTGAACTTGCTCTTACCTGGTAAATAACCACCCTGAACTTGTTCTTACCTGGTAAATAACCACCCTGAACTTGTTCTTACTTGGTAAATAACCACCCTGAACTTGTTCTTACCTGGTAAATAACCACCCTGAACTTGTTCTTACCTGGTAAATAACCACCCTGAACTTGTTCTTACTTGGTAAATAACCACCCTGAACTTGTTCTTACCTGGTAAATAACCACCCTGAACTTGTTCTTACTTGGTAAATAACCACCCTGAACTTGTTCTTACCTGGTAAATAACCACCCTGAACTTGTTCTTACCTGGTAAATAACCACCCTGAACTTGTTCTTACTTGGTAAATAACCACCCTGAACTTGCTCTTACCCTTAAATGGCCACCCTGAACTTGTTCTTACCTGGTAAATGACCACCCTGAACTTGTTCTTACCTGGTAAATGACCACCCTGAACTTGCTCTTACCTGGTAAATGACCACCCTGAACTTGTTCTTACCTGGTAAATGACCACCCTGAACCCGTTCTTACTTGGTAAATGACCACCCTGAACTTGTTCTTACCTGGTAAATGACCACCCTGAACCCGTTCTTACTTGGTAAATAACCACCCTGAACTTGTTCTTACCTGGTAAATGACCACCCTGAACCCGTTCTTACTTGGTAAATAACCACCCTGAACTTGCTCTTACCCTTAAATGACCACCCTGAACTTGTTCTTACCCTTAAATGACCACCCTGAACTTGTTCTTACCTGGTAAATAACCACCCTGAACTTGCTCTTACCTGGTAAATGACCACCCTGAACCCGGTCTTACTTGGTAAATGACCACCCTGAACCCGTTCTTACTTGGTAAATGACCACCCTGAACTTGCGCTTACCTGGTAAATGACCACCCTGAACTTGCGCTTACCTGGTAAATGACCACCCTGAACTTGCTCTTACCTGGTAAATGACCACCCTGAACTTGCTCTTACCTGGTAAATGACCACCCTGAACTTGCTCTTACCTGGTAAATGACCACCCTGAACTTGCTCTTACCTGGTAAATGACCACCCTGAACTTGCTCTTACCTGGTAAATGACCACCCTGAACTTGCTCTTACTTGGTAAATGACCACCCTGAACCCGGTCTTACTTGGTAAATGACCACCCTGAACCCGTTCTTACTTGGTAAATGACCACCCTGAACTTGCGCTTACCTGGTAAATGACCACCCTGAACTTGCTCTTACCTGGTAAATGACCACCCTGAACTTGCGCTTACCTGGTAAATGACCACCCTGAACTTGCGCTTACCTGGTAAATGACCACCCTGAACTTGCGCTTACCTGGTAAATGACCACCCTGAACTTGCTCTTACCTAGTAAATGACCACCCTGAACTTGTTCTTACCCTTAAATAACCACCCTGAACTTGTTCTTACCCTTAAATGACCACCCTGAAATTGCTCTTACCCTTAAATGACCACCCTGAACTTGTTCTTACCTAGTAAATGACCACCCTGAACTTGTTCTTACCCTTAAATAACCACCCTGAACTTGTTCTTACCTGTTAAATGACCACCCTGAAATTGCTCTTACCCTTAAATGACCACCCTGAACTTGTTCTTACCTAGTAAATGACCACCCTGAACTTGTTCTTACCCTTAAATGACCACCCTGAACTTGTTCTTACCTAGTAAATGACCACCCTGAACCCGTTCTTACCCTTAAATGACCACCCTGAACTTGTTCTTACCTAGTAAATGACCACCCTGAACCCGTTCTTACTTGGTAAATGACCACCCTGAACTTGCTCTTACCTGGTAAATAACCACCCTGAACTTGTTCTTACCTGGTAAATAACCACCCTGAACTTGTTCTTACTTGGTAAATAACCACCCTGAACTTGTTCTTACCTGGTAAATAACCACCCTGAACTTGTTCTTACCTGGTAAATAACCACCCTGAACTTGTTCTTACTTGGTAAATAACCACCCTGAACTTGTTCTTACCTGGTAAATAACCACCCTGAACTTGTTCTTACTTGGTAAATAACCACCCTGAACTTGTTCTTACCTGGTAAATAACCACCCTGAACTTGTTCTTACTTGGTAAATAACCACCCTGAACTTGCTCTTACCCTTAAATGGCCACCCTGAACTTGTTCTTACCTGGTAAATGACCACCCTGAACTTGTTCTTACCTGGTAAATGACCACCCTGAACTTGCTCTTACCTGGTAAATGACCACCCTGAACTTGTTCTTACCTGGTAAATGACCACCCTGAACCCGTTCTTACTTGGTAAATAACCACCCTGAACTTGTTCTTACCTGGTAAATGACCACCCTGAACTTGCTCTTACCCTTAAATGACCACCCTGAACTTGTTCTTACCCTTAAATGACCACCCTGAACTTGTTCTTACCTGGTAAATAACCACCCTGAACTTGCTCTTACCTGGTAAATGACCACCCTGAACCCGGTCTTACTTGGTAAATGACCACCCTGAACCCGTTCTTACTTGGTAAATGACCACCCTGAACTTGCGCTTACCTGGTAAATGACCACCCTGAACTTGCGCTTACCTGGTAAATGACCACCCTGAACTTGCTCTTACCTGGTAAATGACCACCCTGAACTTGCTCTTACCTGGTAAATGACCACCCTGAACTTGCTCTTACCTGGTAAATGACCACCCTGAACTTGCTCTTACCTGGTAAATGACCACCCTGAACTTGCTCTTACCTGGTAAATGACCACCCTGAACTTGCTCTTACTTGGTAAATGACCACCCTGAACCCGGTCTTACTTGGTAAATGACCACCCTGAACCCGTTCTTACTTGGTAAATGACCACCCTGAACTTGCGCTTACCTGGTAAATGACCACCCTGAACTTGCTCTTACCTGGTAAATGACCACCCTGAACTTGCGCTTACCTGGTAAATGACCACCCTGAACTTGCGCTTACCTGGTAAATGACCACCCTGAACTTGCGCTTACCTGGTAAATGACCACCCTGAACTTGCTCTTACCTGGTAAATGACCACCCTGAACTTGCTCTTACCTGGTAAATGACCACCCTGAACTTGCTCTTACCTGGTAAATGACCACCCTGAACTTGCTCTTACCTGGTAAATGACCACCCTGAACTTGCTCTTACTTGGTAAATGACCACCCTGAACCCGGTCTTACTTGGTAAATGACCACCCTGAACCCGTTCTTACTTGGTAAATGACCACCCTGAACTTGCGCTTACCTGGTAAATGACCACCCTGAACTTGCTCTTACCTGGTAAATGACCACCCTAAACTTGTTCTTGGCCAGCAGGTCCCCCTGGGTGGCCTCCACCTTCTTCACCCTCAGGTTCTGGTTCTCCACGCGCACCCGGACGTCTTTGACGTGGCGGCTGACCTTGCGCGTCTTCTCCAGCAGCCGGTCCACCGTGGAGTTGGTGTTGGCATGGTCGCTGGTGAGCTTGACCACATCAGCCTGGATGGTTTTCACCGTGCTCTCCAGCTCCTGCTGGCGCTCCTCCATGCGCTGCTGCGTGGTCTGGACGCTCTCCATGAGGCCGGCCACGCGCTCCAGCAGCGCCATGATGCTGCCCGCATCGTCCCCCCCACCGGCCGGCATGCCAGCTTTATCTGCCATGTCTGCTTGTTGGCTCGTCTCTCCGTGGCCTGGTCGCCCCCTCACTTTGAATCCAGCGATCCAAATGAAAAATCCAACAGGATCTGCTGCAGTTGGTTCTGTTTTCTCCAAATATCGAAGATCACATGTGGGTTGAAGGTTGGGGATCCAGAGGAAAAAGACGGAGTCAAACAGAAGCACCCCTCTACGACTGGAGGTTGACCCGAAATCCGTTCGGACCAACTGACAGACTCCACCCTGTTGGACGAGGGAGGGAGGGGGGGTGGAGGAGCTAAAAAGAGACGAGGTAAAAAACAGAAGGAGCGCCGGGAGGATCGGTGAACTTTAACAGCATCTAGTCAGCGTTGTAAAGAGATGGCAGCCAGCGAGGGTCTGCTGCTCATGCTGGTATGAAGCATGAATGCGCGGCTCCAGAAACACCGACCTGCTCACCAAGAGCTTTAAAATGGAAAGCATGTGATGGATGAAGGGTGTCATGGACCCCAGCGTCTCCCTGTGCTCTGCTGCTATAAATACAGCCGAGGTAAAGTGACTCCCCATGCTTCTTTGGGACATGAGGGTATTAAAAGAAGTGGAAACCCCCTCCCATCTATTCCTCCGTCACCCATCAATCAACCACCAACTTTTCACTTTGTTCTGTCTTAATCCCTCCAGCTTTTTGGGTTCTGGAGGTTTTCGGGCCCCTCGGGGCTCCAAATGGAGGGCCAGATTTCCATAAAGCGTTCTGAATTCTAACGCCAGAGTCGGCTCGTCCACATTTGGTTGGAGCCCAAGGTGGGAGGAGCAAGAAGCCAGTGGAGTTTTCAGGATTCTGGGGCATCTGCCAGCAGGACGCTGGCCACAGATTCTTCAGGCCCGGTGGCAGGGTGCAGTGATTTTAAATGTGGGGTGTTCCAGGGGTGGCACATGAGCGCCACATCAAGCCCATAGAATGTATATAAAAAGGTCATATCTCTCTCTCTCTCACCCACTCACACTATTGTGATCACAATATTCACCAGCAGGACATACGCATCCCTCTTTACATTAACAATCTGGGCAAAGTGAGGCTCCACTTCTATAAACTGGAGATGCATTTAGCTGCCTTTGAATACTCTGACCTGGTGGTGGTAGCCTGGCTCCTGTGTCTGCCCACACTGACTTGCCTGGTTGGGAGCTAACAGGGCTGCTGGTTTCATGGCTGGGGTCTGACTGGGCCTGATCTGGGTCTGACTTGTGCTTCTTTACAAAGAAGTCTTTTCATTGTTATCTGTCCCTACACAAAATAAGACACCCGGATAAACCTCAATATTGTGTTAAACTTAAATTATTTGTCTCCATTCTTGTGCTTTAACTTACTTAAAAATAAATTACCAGTCTAGCTACTATAAAATTAAACTAGATCATGTAGGTTAGTCTTTAAGTAGCTTGGTTAAAGTTATACTTTTAGACCTTGATAATAACAAACAAGCGTATACGTCAAATCAATATTCACCATTGAAATGAATGGCAATGACGATGGCCCTGTTCACCATTTTCACAAATCAAAATAAGATTTCAGAAATCCCAGACTAGGTTTTAATGAATCTACAGCCTTTTTAGAATAATTTTATCCAGATTTGAGCAGTGTAACTATTGTAATTTCCATACGGGACCTTGTTTTGGCCAGCCAACGCCATCAAATCCCAAACCAGCCGGTGGAGAATCGTCCTGTTGGTGGATGTGCGGCTGGTCTTAGAAGATTGTTTAAGAAGTTTAATTGACAGAAAATGGAAGGAAACGTCCCTCTGAATGTCAGGATGCAGATTACTAAATAAAGAAATACCTTCTTCTCTGCAGTGGCTGCAAGGTGCCCAGGTCCTGTGGCTGCAGAACCAGCCCAGATCATCAGCCCTCCACCACCGTGCTTGACAGCTGGTGTGAGGTGTTTGTGCTGATATGCTGTGTTTGGTTTCCTCCAAACGTGCTGCTGTGCATCATGAGCAAACATCTCCACTTTGGTCTGCTCTGTCCAAAGGACATTGTTCCAGAAGTCTTGTGCTTTGTTCAGATGCAGCTTTGCAAACCTAAGCTGTGCTGCCATGTTCTTTTTAGAGAGAAGAGGCTTTCTCCTGCAGCCCTTCCACACAAGCAACACCTGTTCAGTCTGTTTCTAACTGTGCTGTCATGACCTTTCACCTTTAACATGCTAACTGAGGCCCGCAGAGTCTGAGATGTAGCTCTTGGGTTTCTGACCTTGGGGTGACCTTTAACCTTTAACATGCTAACTGAGGCCTGCAGAGTCTGAGATGTAGCTCTTTGGGTTTCTGACCTTGGGGTGACCTTGCTGGGACGTCCACTCCTGGGCAGACTGACAGCTGTCCTGAATGTTTTCCACCTGTGAATAATCTTTCTCTCTATAGAACGATGGACTCCAGATAGTTTGGAAACGGCCTTATAACCAACTTTCAACCCGTCTGCAGCGGAACGTTTAATGAAAACATTGGACAGCGACCAGCTGATGATCGAATATCGAAGAATAGCTTGAAGCTTTTAGGTGGAGGTGGGGGGGGACTCCCCACCACCTAACAGACCTCCACCAGCTGCAGCCTATAACCGTCCTGCAGTCATCCCTATATTTAACCACCGAGGCTGCTTCAGCTGCCAGGGGCGCTCGGCTTTGGTCCCTCCCTCCCTCCAGGTGGGCGGAGTCAGCAGTTTAACAACTGAGTGAGTCAGAGGAGAAGCTTCGACCCGACTCAGGGGCGGATGTTAATCCATTTCAATCTGTTTTGTAGTTTCAGTATGCGCTCATAGCTAATATGTCCAAAGTTGCACCATTTTTTTAACTCTTGGTCCATCAGATCTGATTCTGAACTGAGCTGCCGTTAACTCGCACGGAAACCAGGGCCGGGCAACGATTAAAATGTTTAATCTAATTAATCACATGATTTCCCTGATTAATCACGATTAATCGCATTTGTACGCAGAATCCAAAAATGAATCCAAAAGTAGCGTATAGCTTTTAGCATTTAGCTTTATTTTAAATGTGCTGCCATATGAATGAAAGTGCCATAACATTTGTTGTGCAAACACACTTTTAACATCAGCATCTTTCTGTAGTTTTTATGTAGAAGCCTCGCTCCACTGTCTGTTTCCTTGAATGACTTGCTGCTATCAGTTGTGTGTTTTGCCTTTAAGTGATATTTTAGACTGGAACTACTACGCTGAGAAGACAATTCAACTTGGCAGAGTTTACAGATGACTTTGGTTCTGTCGACTCCGCCGTCTGGAAGAACTTTAAAATGAAAATGGCCGAGTAAAAGTTCCGTACCCTTCTCCATGTTTGGTGGATCCGCCGATTACTTTCTTTTCCTGTTCCACAGCAGACAGCAGCAGACTTTTACAAAATAAAAGCCTGTGAGCAGCAGACTTTTACAAAATAAAAGCCTGTGAGAAACAGACTTTTACAAAATAAAAGCCTGTGAGCAACAGACTTTTACAAAATAAAAGCCTGTGAGCAGCAGACTTTTACAAAATAAAAGCCTGTGAGCAGCAGACTTTTACAAAATAAAAGCCTGTGAGCAACAGACTTTTACAAAATAAAAGCCTGTGAGCAAGAGGCTTTTACAAAATAAAAGCTTGTGAGCGACAGACTTTTACAAAATAAAAGCCTGTGAGCAGCAGACTTTTACAAAATAAAAGCCTGTGAGCAACAGACTTTTACAAAATAAAAGCCTGTGAGCAACAGACTTTTACAAAATAAAAGCCTGTGAACGACAGACTTTTACAAAATAAAAGCCTGTGAGCAGCAGACTTTTACAAAATAAAAGCCTGTGAGCAGCAGACTTTTACAATAATAAAATAAATAATAAAACAGGGGTGGTTTGTGGCGTAGTGGGTTGAGCAGGCGCCCCGTGTACAGAGGCTATAGTCCTCGCTGCAGCTGGCCCCGGTTCAAGTCCCATATCGGACGGCCCTGCGCTGCATGTTGTTCCCCCTCTCTCTTCCCCCTGCTTCCTGTCTCTCTGAACTTTCCATTAAAGGCACAAAAGTCCTCAAAAGGAATTTTTTTTTTTTTTAATTTAAAAAAATTGTAAAATAAATAAAACATGCGTTAATGTGCGATAAAATATTTAATGCCGTTAAATAATGAATGCGTTAACGTGATAATAACGAGTTAATTCACCCAGCCCTAACGGAAACCTTTTGCCAGAGCTCCGCCCCCTGGGACTGGGGAGATATTTTAACTTTTACAGGTGTTCCCTGTAAAAAGCTTCTCCTTAAAGCAGACTCTGATCAGGTTTTCAGTTCGAATGGATGGAAAACAAAAGCGAAGTGGTTTAAACATCATAATTTAATTCTAGTTCAGCTACAGCACAGTCTAAACATCAACTTCAGTGGTTCATGCAACATCTACAGTAAAATCGGGCCGCGGCTCCTGCAGCGTCGGCTGCCCGGCGCAGCGGGAGCCGCGGCCCAGCTGATCCGTCTACTCCTTCTACCAGAAAACAGCCAACACAGACACTTCGTACCGTCGTTACAAATCAGATTAAAAAGCCAAAAAAGAAAGACTGTCATCCCCGACTCGTCCCAACACACACAAAAAAAAAACTGGAGTCCATTTCCGGAGTGGCGTCACCTGAAAAAGAAGCGGGGAAAACAACTCCAGCAGTAGAAAAAACAGCATTTTGGTTTCCAGGTGCGTCTCATCGTGACAAATACAAACATGAAATGTTACTTCTGTCCCTGTGGGACACAGCAAAGCGAGCCCGAGGGGCTTCAGTGGTCCCTGATAATCCTGTTTCCCCGGTGCACAGCGCCCCCTGGAGGTTTAAGGCGGAATTAAACGACACAGAAAAAGAAAAGTCGAGCCAAACGTGAGCCGCAGCGCTGCTTTGGAATCGGCTCGATGGGAACTTCCCACAGTCTGCGGGTTCATTCTGGAATGTTCAATGGAAGAAAACGCCTCGTTTAAATCTGAGAAGCAACGAATCCGTTGAGTTTAAAAGTTTAGATTCCAGCAGACACGGACCCTTTCAGACATGATGAGCAGCTTCCTCACAGTTCACGGGTGGAAACGGCTCTTCTCTACAAGCTTTTACATTTTTAAGAACTCTTTCTCGATGCTTTTATGCAGCTGCAGCAACAAATGTGGAGAAAAACTGCAGTTTTTTCATCATCTGGCTCAGATGGAGCGAGGAGAGCCGGGGCTTCTAGTCCCGCCGCCGCCGTGTGTGAGCGCCTTAAAGGGACAGTTTGCCTCTTTAAAGGGACAGTTCGCCTCTTCTGACATGAAGCTGTGTAACATCTCATATCAGCAGCATCATTTCTGAACATCTTCTTACCCCCTGCTGCGTCCTGTGAGCAGAGTTCCAGCTGAGTTTTGGTGTTGATGAAGGTAGTCCGGCTAGTTGGCTGGGGTTTAAAAAATAATTGTGAGGTCTGACTTTTTCCTGGAGAACCATTGTGTGATGCAAATGTATTACTCTTTTGAACGCATATTGTTCTGAGAAGCAAAACGCTTTATTTTTTAAACCCTAGCCAACTAGCCGGACTACCTTCATCAACACCAAAACGAGGCTGGAACTCTGCTCACAGGACGCAGCAGGGGGTAAGAAGATGTTCAGAAATGATGTTGCTGATATGGGATGTTACACAGCTTCATGTCAGAAGAGGCGAACTGTCCCTTTAATGTGAGACGTGAGCAGGCCCAGAAAGCATTGAGGCAGCGCTTCATGTCTGAAAGGCGTCACTGCTCAAAGGGTTTCAGAGCTCGGAGGAACATGGCAGCAGCTGCTAAAGGAGCAGTCCGTAAAAAGCAAAGCGTCTCAAATCTGTTCACAGAAACATTAAATGTGGAGAAATAATTCTGCTCAAATATAAAAGAGGTTGAGATGAATGCTTTGTCATGAGATCTGAGCTTGTATTCTCACTGACATTCAGGAAGAAAACTGCCTTTAACCTTCACATCTCAGATTCATCCGCCGGTGTTGGCGCTGACCGACTTGCAGGCTGCGTAAAGTTAAACCAATCGAACAGAAGAGGCAGGAAAACGGTGCAAGAGTGCGTCCCACAGGGTGGAAACCTGTGTGTTTCAGCATGACATGACCATACAATCATATAAATAAGGTTTCTGCTTCCTGTCGGAGGGCCCGGCGGCAGCTCCACCAACAGAAACAAACCTGGGAAATAAGGCCCCTTCAGAACTAAAGAAACGGGAAAAACAAACAACCAGGCACCAAAACGTTGGTATAAAACTGCAGTCTGTCCCTGTGGTACGAAAAGGGGGATTTTATAAAAAAGACGAGGAGAGGAGGGCGGCTACATCATCCTGGAGGAGGTTCCTGACGGGAAGTGGCCCAGGTGCTGCTTCTGTCTGCGGCCACGCTTCGTCTTGTTGCACCGCCTGCAAGCACACAGCAGGAAGTACACGTCACCATGGAAACCAGCACCGTCAGACTGAAGTAAATGTGTTTAATTTCTACAGCCCTTTACAGACGATCCTTACGGTGTACCCAAGTGCTTTACAGCAGGTAATAAATAAAGAGGAGAATAAGTAAAAACAAATAAATAAAAACAATAAAAGAACAGTGAAAGCAATAAAAATAAAATAGAATCAAAATAGAATGAGATAAAACAAGATAAAAGTGTCATCATACTACTGGGTATTAACTCATTCAATGCCTTCGACGGTTGCTTCCGTCAATTGTGTTTTTAACGGAGCGGGCTGGGGGACAATCTAGCGGAGTTCGTCACTAAATCTTAGGCTTGTAAACACTAAACAGAGAATATACTGGCAAAATTACCCGCTAGGTGGCAGCAGTGCCACTTTGCACAAAAAAAAAAGAAGCTTGTTTTCTCCGTTTTTTGGTCAAAAACAGCTGTTTTTGGTGAAACCAACCTATGTTCTACTGTCTATTACTAAAGGACTGAAAATGGTAGAAACAAACTTTTTTTCCTGATGAAAGAAGAGAGTCTACTCTTTCTTTTGGTAATTTCCGTGTGTACATAGTCATAAGACACACTTTTCTGTGGGTCTTGGAAAATCAGTCAAAATACTGTAAAACACTTGGCAGTATGGGTCTCTCTGCACTGAAAATGGCTGGCAGCCAATGAGTTAAAGAGCCATCCTAAATAAGCAGGTTTTTAGCCTAGATTTGAAGAGGCCCAGGTCAGAAATAAGTATAATAATAATAATAAAAAAATTATTAATTAATTAATTAATTAATTAATTAATTAATTAATTAATAACTAAATAATAATACAGCGTACCAAAGTGCTTTACAGCAGATAATAAATAAAGAGGAGAATAAGTAAAAACAAATAAAAGAACAGTGAAAGCAACTAAATCGAATAAAATCAGATAAAAGTATCATCATGCTACTGGGTATTAAAGCCATCCTAAATAAGCAGGTTTTTAGCCTGGATCTGAAGAGGCCCAGGTCAGAAATAAGACGCAGCTGGACGGGGGGCTTATTCCAGAGCCTGGGGGCAGCTTTGGGAAAAGGCTCGCTCACCCCAGGGTTTGTATTCTGACCTGGGCACTTCCAGCAGAAACTGATCTGCTGACCTCAGAGCTCTGCCAGGACTGTTAAAAGCTCAGATAAATACGACGGGGCGAGGCCGCTAAGAGCTTTAAAAACCAACATTAAAAGTTTAAAATCAGTTCCATAAAGGACAGGAAGCCAATGGAGGGAGTTAAGAACAGGAGTGATGTGCACACGTCTGTTGGTGTTGGTTAGTAAGGGTTAGAGTTAGTAAGGGTTAATAAGTAAAGGTGAAAATGATTACCAGCACTAAAACATCTTTCAGATGAGCCTGACATCAGCGTGTTGCTCTTCCTGCAGGCGGCTTAAAAAGCCTGCGGTGCCACAGCTGAACATCAGCCTCAGGCTCCCCCTGCTGGCTGAGAGCCGGCACTGCGCCCTCGGTGGGTTAACTCTCAGAGAATGAATATCTCATCTCTGAGCCGGCCCACCGGTCACCGATCATTACGCTTCACTCTGACAGCCCTCGTGTGTGATGTGGGGAACCGGGTGTGCGTACCTGGTGAAGCACATCACCACGGCGACGATAACGGCGATCTGAACGGCTCCGATGATGGCGGCGATGAGGACGTAGTGCAGCTTCTGCCCGCTGGGCACGACGTAGAGGATGTTAAAGTCCAGCAGCTGGTCGCACTGAGGACCGCCGTACGCCGCGTCACACCTGCAACGCACAAACACACGGTGGTTACCCACGGTTACGCCTCCTGAACGAACAGAGGGGAACTTCTTTGTGTTGGACGATCTGACGCTGTCCTTCAGCTGGACCGATGTGGACCGATGTGGACTGATGTGGACTCGGGGGTCAGCAGGTGAGCAGGAGCTTCGTCTCTTTTAAATCACGAACAGTCGGCGCCCTGCGGTGGCTCAGCAGGTCGAACACGGAGGCGTGGGCAGAATGAGAGCAGGAAGGTTTCCATCTGTCGGTCCGGCCTCACCTCAGCATGGAATAAACTGATAAACTATAAATATATAAACTATAATAAACTGTGTTCTGCTTTTATCGTCTTTTTCTGTATTTTCCTTTAAAGCAGAAACGTTTCTGATTCACTTCGACTGAAGGATCCATTTCAATCATTTCAGCTGATTTGTGAAAGAGGCTGAAAACTGAAAACGTCTTCATGCTGCAGCTCTGACCCGTCAACACCTGGGGTCACTGTCCAGGCCGGTTGGGCCTTGGACACCGTCGTCCTCAGCAACGATGTCACCAAGATGATGAAGGAGGACGTGTCAGCCCCGCCTCCTGAGCATGTGGGCGGGGCCTACATTTACGGGCTCTTCCTGGATGGGGCGGGATGGGACCGACGTGGTGCCAAACTGGCTGAAGCCCCGCTCAAGGTCATAGGCTGTGTTCCAAACAGCATACTTCTCCTACTACTCATACTAACTTTTTGAGTTAGTATGTGAGTTTGAGTAAGCAGAAGTTCCCGGATGCATACTAGATTCTCCTAAATGTTGGGTATGCATCATGAGGTTAATACTCAAACTACCCAAGATGCAACGTAACGTGACGTCGCCGATCGTCATTTCCTGTCAAAACGGCAGTTTCAAGCTAGCTACAACGAGGGTAGGTTCACTTCCTGTTTTCAAAACAAAAGCACCAATTGTATGGTAATGGCTTTCCCTATGATAAAAGGCAACGGGTATTTTATTTTGTGAAAATAACAGGAAGTGCGTTGCTCACTGCGGCTAGCTTTAGTAGCGCCGAATTCGTGGGAACAAAATGGTAAACAGCCGGTATTTTGTCAGGTAATCAACACGTTGGGGATCTAAACGACTACTTTCTCACCTGAAAATGTTTCAAATGTTGCTAAAGTTTACAGAGTTTAGAGCTTAAGAGAAATCAGCTTCAGGCCGGCTGATTTCGGCTCGGGCAGGAGCGAAATGCATTGTGGGTAAACGCTCTGCATACTGTCTGATCGATGAGTATGTAGTATGTAGTATTTAGTATGCGGTTTCGAACACAGCCTATGACTCAACCTTTTACTTTGGTGCTTCCTGTTTTATTTTGAAGAGCTCACCACCTTGTGTGTACTTCCTGTTCACGCCTGCTTTAGGTTTAGGAATACTTTAGTGTTCAGATCTGAGGTCTGACCCGTGGGACTGGGCCGTTACCTGCAGGTCGGCAGGTTGTGCCGCATCTCGCACTGGCCGTGCTCGCAGAACTGGGCGTAGTCTTCGGGACAGGGGGCGGGGCTGTCCGCAAAGCCCTCCCCCTCACCAGGCTTGGACACAGCTGAAGACAGAAGAAGAAAATGCTGCTTAACGATTGGCTTGTTGTGACAAACGCAGCGAAGGCGTTCGGCGAGTTGACGGCGTCTCACCATAGATGTCCGGTTTGGTCTTGGTGCCATCGTCCTTCCTGCTTTTATCTGAAACCACAGAAGAAGAAGCTGCTTCTTTATTGTTCTCACTTCAAACGAAGGAAGAATCAGCAGCAGACACCTGTCCACCCAAACCTCATCTTTAGGCCTTGTACCTGAGCACAGCGGCGTCAATTCAGCCAAAGCTAAGCTAAGGCGAGGTCACTATAGTCACATGACTACAGTATCAATCAATAAATATACAATAATCACCACAAAAGTCTGCTATGTAGCTTATCTGTGTGCAAATGCAGTCTCACTCACATAGCCACTAACATAACAATGGACTCGTCTCCGTCTCCCTGTTAGCATTAGCATTAGCATTAACATTAGCATTAGCATTAGCATTAGCGTTAGTATTAGCATTAGCGACGGAGGTGCTGAAGTGGACAG
This sequence comes from Odontesthes bonariensis, assembly GCF_027942865.1. NCBI lineage: Eukaryota > Metazoa > Chordata > Actinopteri > Atheriniformes > Atherinopsidae > Odontesthes > Odontesthes bonariensis. The sequence goes on along the minus strand of NC_134525.1, from coordinate 1,466,307 downwards.
CCTCGTTAACAGCCTGAATCCCGCCTTCACTTCCTGGTCCTCCTTCCTCCGCCGCTGGGGCAACATTGGACCCATCATCACCCTTTTTTTTGGTGATAAATAAATCTAAAGTTTTCTGCTTCCTTTTCATATTTTACATTAATTAGCAAACAACAAATCCCGCTAATAACATCAGCTTTGACCTCCAGGCTCCGTCATCTCGGGGGGGGCTGGGAGATACCACATTTCAAAAGGGAAGATGATACTTAGATAAGTTGATTGTGTTGTTCAGAATTTCATTTGTAGTTCATTTATATGTATTAAATAATAGAATAATCAATACAAACTGACACAGTCAATTAATAATCAAATGTATTGATTATTCCATACATTCATATAAAAAAAGAAAAGAAATAAGAAAAACAAACATTTACATTTCCCCCTGGAGCCGAGGTGTGGCAGCTGCCGTACCCAGTCTGTCTGAGCATCTTCAGAGGAATGTGTTTTTTCTTTGTTCAGCCACGTAACTCTGAGCTATGAACCATTCAGGCAGGAAAAAACTGTGGGCGCCTGAAAAACCGGTGAAAAAGGGTTCTGGTTCTGGTTCTGGTTCTGTTGTAGGACCCTCTCAGTGCTGTGGTGGAGCAACGCATGAGGAGGAAGTTAGATTCTGTTCTGGAGAACCATAAACGTCCTCTCCATGTAGGCAGGACCGAGGAGCAGCTGCAGGACCGAGAGGTTCAGGAGGGCCTTCACCCCACAGCCAGAAGCTTTTTAACAGGACCGCTGAGTTCTTCTCAAATAGATTTATTTCTTTAGTCATTTATTGCTCTATAAAGCTTATTGTTGTTAATATACAATCATTGTATAATATTTATAATTTTTTTGCGCTACTTGACTAATTTGAATGAATAAAGTGTTTTTTTCTTCTATGCTTGAACATGTTTCAGTGGATCTCTGCAGCCGTTTCCATGGAAATGAGTAAAGAATTGAAGGCTGGATCAGAACAAAGCTGAAAGTTACAGTTTTTCATGTTGTTTTCTCTTAGAGATTCACATGAGTTTATGAATATTCAGTCATGCGTGTTACTGCTTTGTGTGTTTGTGTTTGTACATCTCTGCATCGCGGGGCCTTTGGGGCCTTTGGGGCCTTTGGGGCCCTCAGAGGTCTGTTTCTCGGCTCCAGACCTGGTTCCAGGGTTCAGGTCTCTGTAATAAATTAATCAGTGACGGGCCTCGCAGCTCCAGGAAGATCGGCGTGTGTTTAGATTGAGGTCAGGTCATCATTTAATATAAATGAACTGAAAACGTTTTCCACCTTTTCTGCTTCTCCCCGCTGACTCTTCTTCTCCTTTCTCCACCCATCCCCCCTTCCTTTTCTTCTTCTTCACGTCCTAACTCTGTGTCGTTTTGTGTGCCGCGTTCCGGTTACCTTGGCAACGCCCCACGTGCTTGATGTCGATCTTGAGCTGTTTGAGGCAGGACGCCTCGCGCACGTGGCACGGCGTGTCGTAGGTGGCGCCGTCGCCGCCGCACACCGGGTTGTCGTTGTGGCCGTTGCACACGATGTTGCACATGCAGCTGCGCACACAACAAACATCGTCTGTGAGGAGGAAGCGGGTTATTGTAGTGTGCATGTGTGTGCGTGTGTGCGTGCACGCTCACAGCATGTCCTCAGAGTCTTCGTCACACTCGGCTCCGAACTTGCAGTTGCCACATTTGGACGCCTTCTTGCCGCGCCCGGAGCCTTCGTCGTCTGCGGACACAAACACGCTTTCACCTGGAGCTCCTTTTTATTTCGTGTTTTTAAAGCAACAAAAGTCCGCTTACCTCCGTCTCCGGATCCCGAACCTGCGTCTGCCAGACAGAAGGAGACGGTGCGAGGTTAGCAGCGGACCAGAAACCGTTTTACCTTCTTATTTCCAGCTCGTTTGACTTTATTTTGCTCCTCAGATGCTTAATGCTGCGTTAAAGCTCCTTAATGCTTCCTCACACGTTTCACTCAGATACTACAAACTAAACTTTAATCTTTCTCTGGCAGCGGTGTTGTTGATAACCCTAAACTTTGACCTGTCCAGCTCTCTCTGGCAGCGGTCTTAACCCTATTTTCTACACTTTTTGTTGTGCACCTCGCAGGCAGATTCTTCACGGAGCGTCACCAAATAACCGACTATTTTCATCTTATCACAGGATGTTTTAAAAATTCAAGCGCCTTTCCATGCTGATATATGAATTTAAAGCCTAAATACGGGCCTGTTTTAAGCCCAATAACCACATGAAACTGGATTTTAATCTAATCTAAAATGCATCTGAGCTGTATTTGCTCACCCTGGCTGATAAACCCTGTTTCTGGGTTCATTGTACGAGTTATGAATGAGCGAAGGACAGGATGCTTTCAGACGCTGTTTGACAGCAGACTATGAGCGTGCGTTACCGTGGTAACAGGGTCCCTCTGACACGATGCTGATGGCCCTCTGCTTCTTGCAGGCGGCTCTCCGCAGGAAGCACTCGTTCTGGTACGTGTCTCCGTTGGAGCCGCAGACCGGGACGTACTTCTTATGGCACTGAAACACAAAACCGTTTGTTTGCATCAAACTCGTTCATTTCAGCAGCTCTCTGCTCATCTCTGAGCAAACCAGCGGCTCAAACTGTGTCCAGTCGGACCCGAATCTGGACCGGTTCTGATGAAAACACAGGCGCCGTGTGCGGGACTCACGTGGAACTGACAGACGCACTTGATGTCGGCTCCATTTTCCCGGCAGGTGCCTCCAAACCGACACGTCCCGGCGTCACAAACGCGCAGGTCGCTCTTCTTCTCTGACAAATCTGAAAACAGACAAAACAACGCCGACTGTTACCAAGCATCATCAGGTGGGAGAGTCCAGCCTGATGGAGCTGCTCAAATCAGAAGCTAATCAGACTAGCTTAGACTTGCTAGTAACCACAGCAGCAGACCTGTTGCTAGTATTAGCATGCTAGTAACCACAGCAGCAGACCTGTTGCTAGTATTATCATGCTAGTAACCACAGCAGAAGACCTGTTGCTAGTATTATCATACTAGTAACCACAGCAGAAGACCTGTTGCTAGTATTATCATTCTAGTAACCACAGCAGAAGACCTGTTGCTAGTATTATCATGCTAGTAACCACAGCAGAAGACCTGTTGCTAGTATTAGCATGCTAGTAACCACAGCAGAAGACCTGCTGCTAGTATTATCATGCTAGTAACCACAACAGAAGACCCGTTGCTAGTATTAGCATACTAGTAACCACAACAGAAGACCCGTTGCTAGTATTAGCATACTAGTAACCACAGCAGAAGACCTGTTGCTAGTATTAGCATACTAGTAACCACAGCAGAAGACCTGTTTGCTAGTATTAGCATACTAGTAACCACAGCAGAAGACCTGTTGCTAGTATTATCATGCTAGTAACCACAGCAGAAGACCTGTTGCTAGTATTAGCATACTAGTAACCACAGCAGAAGACCTGTTGCTAGTATTATCATGCTAGTAACCACAGCAGAAGACCTGTTGCTAGTATTAGCATACTAGTAACCACAGCAGAAGACCTGTTGCTAGTATTATCATGCTAGTAACCACAGCAGCAGACCTGTTGCTAGTATTAGCATGATAGTAACCACAGCAGCAGACCTGTTACTAGTATTAGCATGCTAGTAACCACAGCAGAAGACCTGCTATTAGTATTAGCATGCTAGTAACCACAGCAACAGACACATCAGATGTTGAGTCGCCATCCAGGTGGACTAGAATAGATTTCTCTTGGAAAACACATCCATCCTAACAGGTGGGCGTGATCAGGTGGTCCCGCCATCAATTACACGCCAGAGACCAAAGTTAATAACACTGACAGGGCTGTTAAACATCTTCCAAAGTTCAGACCCAGCAGGTTATCTCCAACTGAGCCCGACGTGTTTTAGACGCATGTCACTATCTGACCTGAAGGTGGAACTACAGAACTTGTACTTTTATGTACTTCTTAACTGTGTTTCTATCGTACCTGTAAACCGCTTTGTGACCCTGGTGCTGTACAAATAAAGATTACTTACTTACTACAGATGCATTTTCTAAAGTCACCCCTTTTCCTCCTCCGAGGACTCAGAGTCATAATAACTCTAAGGTGGATGCACTCAAACTGAGCTGAATGTGTTCCAGCTTTGAACGTAAAGGATTTCCTCGCTGACTGAGTTAAATTACATCGCGCTTTATGCATGCAAACACTGCAGCAACGTGCTCGTTGGTGGTTGGACAGCACAGAGAGTGCAGCTGATTTAATGAGAGGCTAACTCAGGAGCTAATAAAGGCTTTCTGGGGGGCATTCCATTCAGCTTTTCCACGTACGAGTTCAGCTGGAACGCGTCCACCAGCTGGGAGGACACACAAACACACTGACACACACTATTATCCAGGCTGGTCATTTCCTGATGGCATCTGATTGGTTCTCTGCACGCAGGCCGGCCAATTAGAGGCAGTAATTACAGGGGCCGTGACCTCAGCCTTCCCTGTGATTAGTGAATACCTCCGAGTGCTGAGGCAGCCAGGTGCACCGGCTCACACACAAGCAGCAGAGAGTGTGTTCTCAGGATGGGTTAGATCAGCCGATCAGCTGAGGGATCAATAACGTTATCTGCAGCCGATCAGCTGAGGGATCAATAACGTTATCTGCAGCCAATCAGCTGAGGGATCAATAACGCTATCTGCAGCTGATCAGCTGAGGGATCAATAACGTTATCTGCAGCCAATCAGCTGAGGGATCAATAACGCTATCTGCAGCTGATCAGCTGAGGGATCAATAACGTTATCTGCAGCCAATCAGCTGAGGGATCAATAACGTTATCTGCAGCCAATCAGCTGAGGGATCAATAACGCTATCTGCAGCTGATCAGCTGAGGGATCAATAACGTTATCTGCAGCCAATCAGCTGAGGGATCAATAACGTTATCTGCAGCCGATCGGGTCCCACAGCATCCTCTCTGGTAGGTTTCACGGTAGGAGGCTGTCTGGTTGCTATAGCGACCGACTCCTATTCTTCAGCTGCGGCTTGTTTACAGTCAGAGACGCCCTTAGAGACGCCCTTAGAGACGCCCTTAGAGACGCCCGTAGAGACGCCCTTAGAGACGCCCTTAGAGACGCCCGTAGAGACGCCCCTAGAGACGCCCTTAGAGACGCCCTTAGAGACGCCCTTAGAGACGCCCGTAGAGACGCCCTTAGAGACGCCCGTAGAGACGCCCTTAGAGACGCCCTTAGAGACGCCCGTAGAGACGCCCCTAGAGACGCCCTTAGAGACGCCCTTAGAGACGCCCTTAGAGACGCCCGTAGAGACGCCCTTAGAGACACCCGTAGAGACGCCCTTAGAGACGCCCTTAGAGACGCCCTTAGAGACGCCCGTAGAGACGCCCTTAGAGACGCCCTTAGAGACGCCCTTAGAGACGCCCTTAGAGACGCCCGTAGAGACGCCCTTAGAGACGCCCTTAGAGACGCCCCTAGAGACGCCCTTAGAGACACCCGTAGAGACGCCCTTAGAGACGCCCTTAGAGACGCCCTTAGAGACGCCCTTAGAGACACCCGTAGAGACGCCCTTAGAGACGCCCTTAGAGACACCCTTAGAGACGCCCCTAGAGACGCCCTTAGAGACGCCCTTAGAGACACCCGTAGAGACGCCCTTAGAGACGCCCGTAGAGACGCCCGTAGAGACGCCCTTAGAGACGCCCGTGGAGACGCCCTTAGAGACGACCGTAGAGACGCCCTTAGAGACGCCCGTAGAGACGCCCCTAGAGACGCCCGTAGAGACGCCCGTAGAGACACCCTTAGAGACGCCCGTAGAGACTCAGGACGTAACTCAGAGTGTACCTCAGGATGTAACTCAGGACGTAACTCAGAGTGTACCTCAGGATGTAACTCAGGACGTAACTCGGGACGTAACTCAGGATGTAACTCTGGACGTAACTCTGGACGTAACTCTGGACGTAACTCTGGACGTAACTCAGGACGTAACTCGGGACGTAACTCGGGACGTAACTCGGGACGTAACTCGGGACGTAACTCTGGACGTAACTCTGGACGTAACTCTGGACGTAACTCTGGACGTAACTCGGGACGTAACTCTGGACGTAACTCTGGACGTAACTCTGGACATAACTCAGGACGTAACTCAGAGTGTACCTCAGGATGTAACTCTGGACGTAACTCAGGATGTAACTCAGGACGTAACTCAGGACGTAACTCTGGACGTAACTCGGGACGTAACTCTGGACGTAACTCTGGACGTAACTCAGGACGTAACTCTGGACGTAACTCTGGACGTAACTCTGGACGTAACTCAGGACGTAACTCAGGATGTAACTCAGGACGTAACTCAGGACGTAACTCTGGACGTAACTCTGGACGTAACTCGGGACGTAACTCGGGACGTAACTCTGGATGTAACTCGGGACGTAACTCAGAGTGTACCTCAGGATGTAACTCGGGACGTAACTCGGGATGTAACTCGGGACGTAACTCTGGACGTAACTCAGGACGTAACTCTGGACGTAACTCTGGACGTAACTCTGGACGTAACTCGGGACGTAACTCTGGACGTAACTCGGGACGTAACTCGGGACGTAACTCGGGACGTAACTCGGGACGTAACTCGGGACGTAACTCGGGACGTAACTCTGGACGTAACTCTGGACGTAACTCAGGACGTAACTCTGGACGTAACTCTGGACGTAACTCAGGACGTAACTCTGGACGTAACTCAGGACGTAACTCTGGACGTAACTCTGGACGTAACTCTGGACGTAACTCGGGACGTAACTCGGGACGTAACTCGGGACGTAACTCTGGACGTAACTCAGGACGTAACTCTGGACGTAACTCTGGACGTAACTCAGGACGTAACTCAGGACGTAACTCTGGACGTAACTCTGGACGTAACTCTGGACGTAACTCAGGACGTAACTCTGGACGTAACTCTGGACGTAACTCTGGACGTAACTCGGGACGTAACTCGGGACGTAACTCTGGATGTAACTCGGGACGTAACTCAGGATGTAACTCAGGACGTAACTCAGGACGTAACTCAGAGTGTACCTCAGGACGTAACTCAGGATGTAACTCAGGATGTAACTCAGAGTGTAACTCAGGATGTAACTCAGGACGTAACTCGGGACGTAACTCAGGATGTAACTCAGGACGTAACTCAGAGTGTACCTCAGGACGTAACTCAGGATGTAACTCAGAGTGTAACTCAGGATGTAACTCAGGACGTAACTCGGGACGTAACTCAGGATGTAACTCAGGACGTAACTCAGAGTGTACCTCAGGACGTAACTCAGGATGTAACTCAGGACGTAACTCGGGATGTAACTCAGGACGTAACTCAGGACGTAACTCGGGACGTAACTCAGAGTGTACCTCAGGACGTAACTCAGGATGTAACTCAGGACGTAACTCGGGATGTAACTCAGGATGTAACTCAGGACGTAACTCGGGATGTAACTCAGGACGTAACTCAGGACGTAACTCAGGACGTAACTCGGGATGTAACTCAGGACGTAACTCAGGACGTAACTCAGAGTGTACCTCAGGATGTAACTCAGGACGTAACTCTGGACGTAACTCAGGACGTAACTCAGGACGTACCTCAGGACGTAACTCTGGACGTAACTCAGGACGTAACTCAGGACGTAACTCTGGACGTAACTCTGGACGTAACTCAGGACGTAACTCAGAGTGTACCTCAGGACGTAACTCTGGACGTAACTCGGGACGTAACTCGGGACGTAACTCAGGACGTAACTCTGGACGTAACTCAGGACGTAACTCAGGACGTAACTCAGGACGTAACTCAGGACGTAATTTTGGACGTAACTCAGGATGTAACTCAGGACGTAACTCGGGACGTAACTCGGGACGTAACTCGGGACGTAACTCGGGACGTAACTCGGGACGTAACTCTGGACGTAACTCAGGACGTAACTCGGGACGTAACTCGGGTTAACTCAGGACGTAACTCTGGAAGTAACTCGGGACGTAACTCGGGACGTAACTCGGGTTAACTCAGGACGTAACTCTGGACGTAACTCAGGACGTAACTCGGGACGTAACTCGGGACGTAACTCTGGACGTAACTCAGGACGTAACTCGGGACGTAACTCGGGTTAACTCAGGACGTAACTCTGGAAGTAACTCGGGACGTAACTCGGGACGTAACTCGGGACGTAACTCGGGACGTAACTCGGGACGTAACTCGGGACGTAACTCGGGACGTAACTCTGGACGTAACTCAGGACGTAACTCGGGACGTAACTCGGGTTAACTCAGGACGTAACTCTGGAAGTAACTCGGGACGTAACTCGGGACGTAACTCTGGATGTAACTCTGGACGTAACTCAGGACGTAACTCGGGACGTAACTCGGGTTAACTCAGGACGTAACTCAGGACGTAACTCAGGACGTAACTCGGGACGTAACTCGGGACGTAACTCGGGTTAACTCAGGACGTAACTCTGGACGTAACTCGGGACGTAACTCGGGACGTAACTCGGGACGTAACTCTGGACGTAACTCAGGACGTAACTCGGGACGTAACTCGGGTTAACTCAGGACGTAACTCTGGACGTAACTCTGGACGTAACTCTGGACGTAACTCAGGACGTAACTCAGGACGTAACTCTGGACGTAACTCGGGACGTAACTCAGGACGTAGCTCAGGACGTAACTCGGGACGTAACGGCCACCTGGATTTATGGACAGATCTGAGGCTGCCTGAGGGCGTCCATCCTTTTTTTTTCACCAGTCACAGCAGCTTCTGGGAGCCTTTCTGTGTCTGGGGGCCACATTTGGCCAGCAGCCCCCCTCCAGCTGCTATAAATCTGCCAGTACAGTCACACATGGTTTAACCTCGCCCTGCTTCTCCAGCCTGTAATTAACCCGAGAATAGAGCAGGTCAGTGAGGGGTGGTCAGCACGTGCACGTCACATGCACGTGCACGCTCACACGTGCACACGCACACACATCAGAGCAGCTCCAGCAGGTTAAACATCTGTTCAGTCTCATTACATCACACAGGTGCGCTTATCGACCTCCCTGTTGCCATGGTGACAGCTGCCCTATCACTCCATCATTGAGGTGTGCACGCGCCTTGTTTTATCCTCCGGCGGGTCGCCATGACAACAGAAAAAAAACACACAAAGATGGAAAAGGTAACGAGCGCTGGATCACGTGATTGGCTGCACCCAGGAGCGGAGAAAATGACCTCTGACCTTTGGCCTCAGGTGTGCGTGCAGGTGTGTGACGCGCCGCGGAGGCCGCGGTGACTCACCTGGGCAGTCAGCGGCCTTCCCGGGGCCGCAGTCCGAGCCGCCGCCGCGGGGGAAGGAGCTCCGGGCGGCGGGGAGAAGCAGCAGCAGGACCGGCAGAAGCAGCAGGCAGCGGGACCAGGAGGACCGGCGCGGAGCCATGATGGAGGCAGGGACAGATGGAGCTAGATGCGGGCGGACTGAGGACTGAGCAGCGGGAGGAATAAAGATGGATAAAAAGGATGATTTGAAATGTCTTTCTGTGGTTCTCCTGCAGAGGAAACAAACAACACCGCAGAACAAGAAGACAATAAAAAGCTGCGGCCACAGGCAGCCTCAGATGCTGCTTTTGTCCATGTGTTTCCCTAAAAGTCCCGCAGGGTCTCAGGAGAGCGGCTCCATGGGGGAACGGGCCGGGAAAAACGAGGCGAAAGCCGCGAGGAAAGCCGCAAAGCGGAGCCCGGGACAACAAAGCAACGCAGGGCCCGGGGCTTCACACAGCGACCCCCACACCTCCGCCACCCCCTGAAAGCAGTCTGCTCACAGCCCGGACTCAGACTCCATCCCCCAGCCGCGCTGCCGAGCTCTCAAACCGGCGGGGAGAAGCGACCGCGCAGCGCCGCGCGGAGCAGAACCAGGTGGAGGTCCGAAGCGGCTCTCAGTAGCATCCGGGCCGAAGCGGAGCGAGTGTGCGCCGGGTGAAGGTGGACGGAAACGGTCGGTGGGTCGGACCGGGACTTTTTTTTTTTTTTTTTTTTTGTCCTCCTGTTCGTTCTCCGCTGAATCACATCAACAAAGGCCCGGACCACGTGACCTGCAGGAGACCACTCCCACAGAGAGAGAGGGGAGAGAGACAATCACATCTCCCTGCATGCTTTGCAGCGACCTGATTCAAACACAAAGTCAGTAAAAAAGTGACGTATGCAATGACCTGCTGCTCTGTAAAACACACCCAGGAGGTGTCAGCAGGCCTCAGACTGTGGGGCCAGGGATGCAACATTTAGAGTCAGGTTGTCTCCGTCAGGTTCACACATTTCAGATGTTTATGTGGGGCCAGTGATGCTCTGCAGCATCAGCTCACCTTCTGTTGGACAGACACACAGCTCAGGTCTGTGCAAAACCAGAGATTACTGTACGATTCAGTCCCGATTAAAGTGCTTCCGTCACTCATTTAAAGACCAGTTCAATCAAAGAGAGGCCCAACATAAATCTCAAACAATGTTTTAAAGACTCTGTACCCTCTTTAGAATAATTCCATCCAGATTTGAGCAGTCTAACTATTGTAGTTTCGATACAGGACCCAGTTTATAGCGATCAAAATGCAAAAAAAAGCAGTAAAATGGCCCTGTTCTGCATTTTTACAAATCAGAAAAAGGTTTCACAAATCCCAAACAAGGTTTTAATGAATCTACAGCCTCTTTAGAATAATTCCATCCAGATTTGAGCAGTCTAACTATTGTAGTTTCGATACAGGACCCAGTTTATAGCGATCAAAATGCAAAAAAATGCAGTGAAATGGCCCTTTATGCCCATCCCTTTAATTGGCGAATCGGATGCCAACTTCAGCGGCGTTTCCTTTGAGCTGAAATCAAAGTGTGATTTTTTTTTATTGAGCTTCAGTGCCTCATCACAGAGCTTCAGCAAACAGATGGAAACGGCTTTTAATCAGGATACAGAGAAGGAAACATGCAGCTAAAGAGGAGCCACGGAGGGAAAAGCAGCTGTGAGAAGGTGTTTTCTTGCTATAGAAAGTGTGACACACTGTGATCCGTCTGTGGAGTTCATGTTGTTGACCAGCAGGGGGCGCCACCTGCCTGCAGCTGTCACCGCAACAAAAGCTCATAAAACAGATGGATGCAGGTTCTGACGGCTCCAACAGCAGGGACGTCACGGTGCAAAAGATTCAAATATACAACATGATGTCATAAAACTAGAGCTGGGCAACAATTAAAATGTTTAATCTAATTAATCATGAGCAACAGACTTTTACAAAATAAAAGCCTGTGAGCAACAGACTTTTACAAAATAAAAGCCTGTGAGCAACAGACTTTTACAAAATAAAAGCCTGTGAGCAACAGACTTTTACAAAATAAAAGCCTGTGAGCAGCAGACTTTTACAAAATAAAAGCCTGTGAGCAACAGACTTTTACAAAATAAAAGCCTGTGAGCAGCAGACTTTTACAAAATAAAAGCCTGTGAACAACAGACTTTTACAAAATAAAAGCCTGTGAACAACAGACTTTTACAAAATAAAAGCCTGTGAGTAACAGACTTTTACAAAAATAAAAGCCTGTGAGCAACAGACTTTTACAAAATAAAAGCCTGTGAGCAACAGACTTTTACAAAATAAAAGCCTCTGAGCAACAGACTTTCACAAAATAAAAGCCTGTGAGCAACAGACTTTTACAAAATAAAAGCCTGTGAACAACAGACTTTTATAAAATAAAAGCCTGTGAACAACAGACTTTTACAAAATAAAAGCCTGTGAACAACAGACTTTTACAAAATAAAAGCCTGTGAGTAACAGACTTTTACAAAAATAAAAGCCTGTGAGCAACAGACTTTTACAAAATAAAAGCCTGTGAGCAACAGACTTTTACAAAATAAAAGCCTCTGAGCAACAGACTTTCACAAAATAAAAGCCTGTGAGCAGCAGACTTTTACAAAATAAAAGCCTGTGAGCAACAGACTTTCACAAAATAAAAGCCTGTGAGCAGCAGACTTTTACAAAATAAAAGCCTGTGAGCAACAGACTTTCACAAAATAAAAGCCTGTGAGCAGCAGACTTTTACAAAATAAAAGCCTGTGAGCAACAGACTTTTACAAAATAAAAGCCTGTGAGTAACAGACTTTTACAAAAATAAAAGCATGTGAGCAACAGACTTTCACAAAATAAAAGCCTGTGAGTAACAGACTTTTACAAAAATAAAAGCCTGTGAGCAACAGACTTTTACAAAATAAAAGCCTGTGAGCAACAGACTTTTACAAAATAAAAGCCTCTGAGCAACAGACTTTCACAAAATAAAAGCCTGTGAGCAACAGACTTTTACAAAATAAAAGCCTGTGAACAACAGACTTTTACAAAATAAAAGCCTGTGAACAACAGACTTTTACAAAATAAAAGCCTGTGAACAACAGACTTTTACAAAATAAAAGCCTGTGAGTAACAGACTTTTACAAAAATAAAAGCCTGTGAGCAACAGACTTTCACAAAATAAAAGCCTGTGAGCAGCAGACTTTTACAAAATAAAAGCCTGTGAGCAACAGACTTTCACAAAATAAAAGCCTGTGAGCAGCAGACTTTCACAAAATAAAAGCCTGTGAGCAGCAGACTTTTACAAAATAAAAGCCTGTGAACAACAGACTTTTACAAAATAAAAGCCTGTGAACAACAGACTTTTACAAAATAAAAGCCTCTGAGCAACAGACTTTCACAAAATAAAAGCCTGTGAGCAGCAGACTTTTACAAAATAAAAGCCTGTGAGCAACAGACTTTCACAAAATAAAAGCCTGTGAGCAGCAGACTTTTACAAAATAAAAGCCTGTGAGCAACAGACTTTCACAAAATAAAAGCCTGTGAGCAGCAGACTTTTACAAAATAAAAGCCTGTGAGCAACAGACTTTTACAAAATAAAAGCCTGTGAGTAACAGACTTTTACAAAAATAAAAGCATGTGAGCAACAGACTTTCACAAAATAAAAGCCTCTGAGCAACAGACTTTCACAAAATAAAAGCCTGTAGTTTGCTGCTCTCACCCCATAAACTCCAGAACAAAATCTTTCTTTGTGTTGCACACTTAGAACAAATGCGAAAAACAACAGAAACATTGAAATATATCTGAGCAGTAGGACAGTGTTTAAAGTTGTATCCTGATAACAGCAATAATACAGTAAACTGATTAAACGACAAAGAGAATTCATGAAAGCTTTAAATAAAGAGGGAAACAAACAGAAACATCCTTGAGAAAGTGAATAAAATGTTCAGAACAAATGAATTATTAATGATTTGATGCTTCCGTGTGATTTTAAAGCCTCGGGACGTTCTCACCCGTCACATCGATCACACTCTGAGTTTAATCCTGGACCTGTTCTTTAAGCCATCAGGGCTCATTAGTTTACCCTCTCCTCTCCATCACTAATCTGCTCCTCTGCCTTTGTTTGCTGCTCTTCCTCCTCTCAGGGTGTTTTAGCTTCTCAGACTCTACATCAGCAGCAGGAAAAGGGAAGCGAACGGGATTCCTGCGAGCCATCAGCCTCGTGTTTTCCATGTTTCTCTCTGTTTGTCACGCACATCGTTTCCCACTGAAAGCTCTCAGTCGATTAGCTTGATTCCACCTGCAAATACAGGTGACGCAGACGGGAAGAAAGCTGCCACCTTTAATCCTGATGCACATCTGCATGTAGAAAGCTCGAGCTGCAACATCTGCACTGCAAAAAGTGAAATCTAAGTAAAAAGAAATATCTCAGCTCAAAGGGATATATGCTTATTTTTTGTCCGATAAGATGGTTCTTCTTAGTAAGCAGTTTTTATGTTAGACTGCTTCACTTGTTTCTGTCCTTAATTATCTAAATAATATATTACAGCTTGTTACTGAGATGTTATGACCTGTTTTGAGTAAGTTGTACATGCTTGAAGCTAGAATATCAACAGTTTCCAAGCTGGTTTCAAGAAATATAAGGCCCAGTGCATACCACTATGTCAAGATAATGGCTCTAGCATTTACTTAATTCAAGAATATTTTACAATATATTGAGAAAATAGGCCACGTGTATTTAATTAGAATCAAGAAAAATGTACTTGTTATTAGTTAAAATACACTAATTCTAAGGTAGTTGTGGGTTAATTGAGATTAGATATTTTTACTTGTTTCGAAAAATCTTGACAAGCCACATCTTCTTCCATTGGCAGATAATTTTGCGTTTTTTAAGCAAAATACACCTAATGTTTGTACTTTTTTTTCTTGTTTTTGAAAGCTTTTTGCAGTGTGGTGTCCTTCAGCAGAAATAAAGCGGCTGAACTGCATCCAGAGCAAAGTTTTTCTTTGTTTTAAAGAGGCAAACGACCCGATTCTTTGACTCTCCAAAAGCCCGCCGGTGGGTTTGAGACGCTGTAAGAGATAAAAACCTTCAGGATGATGCAGTGTGTTAAAGCCAGGAAGAGTCCAAACAGAAAGTAACGCGGGATGTTCAAATCAAAGTGGAAGAATAAGCAAACACGACCTTAAAGTGTCCTCAAACTCACTTTATTCTACATGCCACAGCTAAAACATCTGGTTCCACAGAGGTTCCACAGAGGTCCAGAGTTTTCCTGGAGCAGCTCTTTACCTTCAGAAGGGTTTGGAGGATGTGGGAGTTTGTCTTCACGTGTGTTTTTGGACTTGGAGAACGTCCAACTGTGTCCTTCATGGTGTTTCTGCTTCAAAGCTGAGAGGTTTTTCTTTGTTTTTGCAGTGTTTTGCTCACTTATTCTGTTCATAAATGTCACGGACAGAACCTCCAGTTTGGTTGTGGCGGGATTTCATCTCTCCTGTTTACAGGTGATGTGATCCAGGTGGGTTCCCCCCCGTGGAGACCTCCAGCAGGCGCTGTGGGGGGGGGCAGGGGGGGGATAAACATGTCCAGGCCTGAGGCAGGAAAGGGTCGAGTTTAAGGTTCTTGTTCACCAGCTGGGGCAGAAGCGAGAGGGTCGCAAAGCTGTCAGTTCACTGTTTTTTTTTTAATTTATTTATTTATTTGAACAGGGACAATGCACATTAATGAACATCAGTATAAAAACAAATGTAAATATGCCGGATTATAGCTACAAAGCTAGTTTTCATCCGTAGTCCCTCGGCAGGCAAATACACAGGAAAGAAAATACATCAGAATCAGAATTAATCCAATATTTAGGGGATAACAGATTCACAGGCAACGGTAAGCTTTCAAAAATATATAAAATATTACAAAACTTACCAGTGTTAAAATGGAAGTAAAACAAAAATGGGAAGAGGAATTGAATATTGACATCACAATGGAAAACTGGTCAGATTCACTAAAAGGAAATATAAAAATGACACAATCAAGATATTGGAATGAATTTGCATGGAAAAAACAACAGAGATTTTTCATTACACCGGAGAAATGTAGCCGAACGCAAACAGGGACAAATTGCTGGAGGAACTGTGGAGAACAAAGAGCAAACTACAGTCACAGATTTTTTATGTCCAGTATTAAACACATTCTGGGAAGGATTTGAAAAAGCTGTGAAATACATCTTGGGTATAAAACAATCCCTGACTGTAGAGAACCTTTTAGGCACTAACATCTCAAGTAAAATTAAACCAACAAATCAAAAGTTATTCCATATATTGCGTATTTCTGCAATAAAACAAATAACAAAAGAGTGGAAACAACCAATACCACCAAACCTTGATAATTGGTATAATATAATAGAAAATATTTTGAATATGGAGAAACTTACTTTACGCTCCAGAAATCAATTACATAAATGGTATAAACTATATCCAAATAGCATAACATTTAAAATAACAAGCTATTTTTACAGAACAGATTGAAATAAATATAATTAAAACAAAGCATCCACCTACCAACCCATACCCCCACGCATACACGCACATGGGGCACACACACATTTATGATCTACCTATCTACTAAAATATTGGGCTCTTTCCTCTTTTCTTTTCTTTTTCCTTTTATTTATTTATTTATTTATTTATTTTTCTTCTTGCCCCTCCCCCTTATTGAACAATATATGAAAGCCGTTGGATTTTATTTTTCCTTTTATTTCTCCCCGGCACTTATCAGTTTACTTCACTTGTTACCATTCTTTATGGACAAAAAAAAAAAAAAATGTTTGCAAGATGGAACTGCAATCAAAAGAAATGTTTCTATGACCGTGTGAAACTTGCAATAAAGTATTAAAAAAAAAAAAAAGAATCAGAATCAGAATCGCCTTTATTGTCATTATAATCTACATTGGTGAGAGAACAACTTGTGATGCAAGTATTCAATGTGAGATAAAATCATTGAATGGAGAAACATTCTGGCAGCACCGAGTGTTAAAAAAGCTTTAAGGTTACATTTTACAGTATTGGCCAGTTTTTTAATATGATACTTGAAGGTCAAAGTGGAATCAAGTATCACGCCGAGGTTCTTGAATTCTGTGACGAGTTGTAATTCTTCTTATTTCTTCTGATTGCTCTTGAGAACATGCTTTGAGGCTTCAGCCCTAAGGTAGAACACTTCTGGCTGAGCCGCTCTGTCGTCACTCTTCTCCTGCTGCATATTTCAGGGAAACACAGGCCACATTTACACATAGATTTAGAGAAACGGATATTTCCCCCCCCTCCGTTTTCAATAATAACATCGTGCACACAACATCGTTTTCAAAAAACTTGTCATTTACATCAACCCGCATAAATATGCCGTCAAGCGCCATAATAACTGTGCCAAACCTGTCGGAAGGAACAAAGCCATGCCAGCCAATCAGAAGCCTCAGAATCGACACCAACAAATAACACGAGCGACTTTTTCTGGATTAATGACAAACACAAAATTTGATTTTGTGTCTGTCAAGTGTCAGATCTCGTCAGAAGTAAAATGTCTGAAAAATGAAGACGTGTGTCAGTGTTTATTCAGTATGGCTCAAACCAGATCAACGGATTATAGAATCCCTTTATGATCCTGATCAGCACCCAAACAAACTGTAAGCAAGGCGCTCGCATGACGTTGAGCTTTTTCTGGCGCATAATGTGACGTTTAAGAACCTAAAACGCCGTTTCTCCCCGTTGACACGGCAACACATAACCGGCGTTATCAGAAATCTCCACTTTGGTCGGAGGTTTTAGAAATAATCGTTTTCTGTGATTAAAAACGGGGTTTTGGTGTAAATGAGAGGAAAATATCTGCGTCTTCCCATCGTGTAAACGGGGCCAGAGTCATATTCAACAGGTTTGCAGATTCCTTCTGAGCACAAACCCAGTTTTTTGACTCGCAGGGACGTATTTCAGTGCTTTAGCTGAAGAAACTTCCTGCTGCAGCACGTTAACTCTGGAGCTTCATTCACTGGAGCAGATCTGCAGGTAGAACTCCTGCGGACCTGAGCTCCTCTCTGAGCTCCTCCCTGAGCTCCTCTCTGAGCTCCTCCCTGAGCTCCTCCCTGAGCTCCTCTCTGAGCTCCTCTCTGAGCTCCTCTCTGAGCTCCTCCCTGAGCTCCTCCCTGAGCTCCTCTCTGAGCTCCTCTCTGAGCTCCTCCCTGAGCTCCTCTCTGAGCTCCTCTCTGAGCTCCTCCCTGAGCTCCTCCCTGAGCTCCTCCCTGAGCTCCTCCCTGAGCTCCTCCCTGAGCTCCTCCCTGAGCTCCTCCCTGAGGCTGCTGACTGATTCTTACACAGAAACCCCGGCCTGCAAGTTTCCTGCATGTGGAGGCTGATCTGGTTTTTAGATGCTGTAGCTGCAGGGTTGCCAACTCTCACACACCTGCCGGGACACTCACTCTTTCAGACTTAGTGTCACGCTCTCACACTTAAAGGCAGGGTAGGGGATCTTTTTCTGAAACATTTTTTTACATATTGCTTGAAATACTCTTCACACCCCCATTGCAACCAATTAATTAAAAGTTTTGACACAAAAATGAAAAGTTTTAGTGGCCTCTAGAACGTACAAATTAGGAAAAACAGTATCCAATCATACTGAACGGACCGTTAACAATGATTGGATTCTGATGCGTCTATCAAACTGCAATCTGCTCCCCCTCCCCCTCCTTCCCCCTGTGCACGTACCCTGCTCCGTGAACGAATTACTCGCCCAGAAGCTTGGCAGGAAGCTAAACTAGAGCCAGCTTGGCTAGCACCTAGCATTATTAAACGTATAGTTAGCATAAACTAAATACTAAATATGGCAACGATCGATGGTTGCTGTCAGAACAGCGCTCGTGCACCTTCGTGCTCGTGCGCGTTCATGTACTCTAGAGGCGTGCCTTCGGGGGGAAAGTGAAGAAAAGGGTACCTGTGTATTTTCAAAATGCAGCTTCGCTGGACTCAAAATCCAGGATCTCCTACCCTACCTTTAACAAAGAAATCTCACGCTAGATCATTTTTTCTTTCTGTGTTGATTTTTTTTCACTCTCGTTCTATAATTTCCGAATGCTTAAACTCATGATTGGCCACAGCAGAGTGTCTAATCCCTCTCTGATTGTTGATTCGCTGGAAACGGCCTGTCATTACGTCAGTCGGTACGTCAGTGACGTCGGTCTGCCAAGGCCAAATCTGATTGGTAACGCAGCGCTGTCTCACTACAGCAATGTAGGGTTATTCGATTCAAGTGAATTTAGGATTTACCATGTCTAACTAGTCACCCTAAAATCGACTAGAATGGAAGAAATTGTATTTAAGAAATTCAAAATTTTCTAGAGGAAGGCCCCACACTCTGCATGATTGCATATTCATAAAATGTATACATGTATCTACATCATATCTACACAGATATATATATATATATCTGTACTGTGGAACAACTTCTGAGATGCGTGTCGCCAACCGACCCGCTGACATCTCACTCCAAGGTTTTTGGAAAAGTTGGCAACCCTGTGTAAATGTCAAAGTGTTGGAACACAGCCCGTACGCACACAAGCAGTAAATCAAAGGCTCATTTTTCTCATGTCAGCTGCAGAAACCCCCCCACAGAGGAGATAGAGTTCACATCGTCTTCTATCCATTCATCCAAAAACGTTTGGAAGTTTTCTAAAATGCAGAAAAACCTAAATCTGTAACTCGTTGGTCGGCTTGAACTCAGCAGACGCAGGTCTGATGAAAGGACTCTCAGTGTCTCCACGCTCCAACCTTTCTCCCTCTTTGTAAGGTAAACATGCTTTCAGTATGAGGCCTCGTCTGCGTCTTCATTTCCCACCGTTGGTTCTGACATCTTTCATCTGTTTCTTTGTTTGTTTGCTGCGACTGCTAATGCTAAAGCTAACCCGTCCCGCCGCTGAGATCGAGTACGGTCACGTGACCAGACTGCACGGCTGCGTCTGATTGGTGGAACACAGTCAGGTGGTAGAGCCTTTGGCGGAAGTCTCTGGCTGTGTTCCAAACCACATACTTCTCCTACTACTCATGCTAACTTTTTAAGTTAGTGTGCGAGTTTGAGTCAGCGAGAAGTTCCCGGATGCATACTAGATTCTCCTAAATGTTGGGTATGCATCATGAGGTTACTACTCATACTCAAACTACCCAAGATGCAACGTAACGTGACGTCGCCGATCGTCATTTCCTGTCAAAACGGCAGTTTCAAGCTAGCTACAACGAGGGTAGGTTCACTTCCTGTTTTCAAAACAAAAGCACCAATTGTATGGTAATGGCTTTCCCTATGATAAAAGGCAACGGGTATTTTATTTTGTGAAAATAACAGGAAGTGCGTTAGCTCACTGCGGCTAGCTTTAGTAGCGCCGAATTCATGGGAACAAAATGGTAAACAGCCGGTATTTTGTCAGGTTTTCAACACGTTGGGGATCTAAACGACTACTTTCTCACCTGAAAATGTTTCAAATGTTGCTAAAGTTTACAGAGTTTAGAGCTTAAGAGAAATCAGCTTCAGGCCGGCTGATTTCAGCTCGGGCAGGAGCGAAATGCATTGTGGGTAAACGCTCTGCAGTATGTAGTATGCGGTTTCGAACACAGTCAGGTGGTAGAGCCTTTGGCGGAAGTCTCTGGCTGTGTTCCAAACCACATACTTCTCCTACTACTCATGCTAACTTTTTAAGTTAGTGTGCGAGTTTGAGTAAGCAGAAGTTCCCGGATGCGTACTAGATTCTCTGAAATGTTGGGTATGCATCATGAGGTTACTACTCATACTCAAACTACCCAAGATGCAACGTAACGTGACGTCGCCGATCGTCATTTCCTGTCAAAACGGCAGTTTCAAGCTAGCTACAACGAGGGTAGGTTCACTTCCTGTTTTCAAAACAAAAGCACCAATTGTATGGTAATGGCTTTCCCTATGATAAAAGGCAACGAATTCATGGGAACAAAATGGTAAACAGCCGGTATTTTGTCAGGTTTTCAACACGTTGGGGATCTAAACGACTACTTTCTCACCTGAAAATGTTTCAAATGTTGCTAAAGTTTACAGAGTTTAGAGCTTAAAGGAAATCAGCTTCAGGCCGGCTGATTTCAGCTCGGGCAGGAGCGAAATGCATTGTGGGTAAACGCTCTGCAGTATGTAGTATGCGGTTTCGAACACAGTCAGGTGGTAGAGCCTTTGGCGGAAGTCTCTCTCTCTGTCAGAATGAAACATTAAAATGAGGCGTACGCGGGGGGATAAAAATAATGAGGCGTAGAATACCAAAGAGGTAAGAAGAAAAGTAACCAGCTCATTGTAGCCTAATGTAGCGGAGTAAGAGGACAGTTTCTGCTGCACACATCTACTCAAGGAAAAGTAAAAAGTATAGAGATTTAAAACTACTCCTAGAAGTATAATTGTTTAAAAAACTTACTCAAGTAAATGTAACTCGTTACTACCCACCTCTGTCAAAGCGTTAAGAAGGTCATTAAAGGAAGCAACGGAGCAGGATGGGAACTCTGGAACAGCTGATGCTTCAGATTCTGCTTCTAAAGTCAAAGAAGAATATCAGAGAAGATGCCGAGAATCATTTAAGTTTTATTAATCAAAAAAAGGCCAATCATTTCCTGCTTCCGGCTCGACTTCTTCTGCTTCTGACTCAAAATCCCGTCTTCCATCTTCACGTTGGGCTTCAGAAAGACGGGATCTTAAGTGGAAAATCTTTTGTCCGTGACCACCCGAACTGTTCTGTCAGGACCCTCCTCAGGTAGGAGCCGAGGTGTTTCTGCCCGGCGGCGTGCTGTCAGACGACATCAAGCAGAAACCAGCAAGAGGGCCCATTAAGGGGTTTGTCCTGCTTCCAGATGCTGTGTTGGCGAAAAGCGGCTGGCTGCACGCCGAGGGATTTTCTGTAAACAGCAGAAAAACACACAGAGTGGGTATTAATTATGAATGCAGCAAATGCTGAATGGGTGAGAAATCAGTGACCCGGTTAGCATGAAAACACAAGTGGAACAAACAAAGAGGACCGAATGTGACAAAACGACAAGAAGAAGGGACAAAACTGTCAAATCTGCACAAAACTGTCAAATCCGAGTAATTCTCTGCTCAAAGTAAAGAGCTAAATCAGGTAAAATGATGCAGGAAGATTCTGAAGGAGAGAAAGAACACGTGAAAAGCCGATGAGGAGCCGCAGCTTTTAAGGAAATCACTCTTTTTGTTGAATTAACTCGGTTATTTTCAGTGTTTTCTTGATTGTCTGAAATTAGGATGTTTAAAATGTAAAAAAAAAAGGGCAGCAAATATAAAAGGAACCAAGAAGGAGAGTAAATAAGAGTTAGTGCACAAACTGACGTGAGGAATGAATTAGCATCGCTCCCAATGTGGAACCATGTGACTCAAGAACCTGTAGAAACGACATCTTTTAGCTTAAATGATGTTGTTTAGCTTAAATGATGTTTATTAGCTTAAATGATGTTGATTAGCTTAAATGATGCCGTTTAGCTTAAATGATGTTGTTTAGCTTAAATGATGTTGTTTAGCTTAAATGACTTTGTTTAGCTTAAATGATGTTGTTTAGCTTAAATGATTTTGTTTATCTTAAATTATGTCGTTTAGCTTAAATGACTTTGTTTAGCTTAAATGATGTTGTTTAGCTTAAATGACTTTGTTTAGCTTAAATGATGTTGTTTAGCTTAAATGATGTTGATTAGCTTAAATGATGTTGTTTAGCTTAAATGATGTTGTTTAGCTTAAATGACTTTGTTTAGCTTAAATGATGTTGTTTAGCTTAAATGATGTTGTTTAGCTTAAATGACGTCGTTTAGCTTAAATGATGTTGATTAGCTTAAATGATGTTGTTTAGCTTAAATGATGTTGTTTAGCTTAAATGATGTTGTTTAGCTTAAGTGATGTTGTTTAGCTTAAATGATGTTCTTTAGCTTAAATGACTTTGTTTAGCTTAAATGATGTTGTTTAGCTTAAATGACGTCATTTAGGCCCTGCGATGGACTGGCGGCCTGTCCAGGGTGTACCCCGCCTCTCGCCCATTGACTGCTGGGATAGGCTCCAGCCCCCCCGCATGGATGGACGTCGTTTAGCTTAAATGATGTTGTTTAGCTTAAATGATGTTGTTTAGAGGGAACTGAGGAAAACTAAGACTAACTGATCAAAGTGAAAATAACTAAACTGAAGAAATGCAGACAACAAACCGATAACTCCAGAACACAAACAGGCTAAACTCAGAGAACAGACAGCAGCCATGCTTCACAATTTAATATTGTAGATTTAAAAATCCTAGAGGAAACAGTTCGGCATCTGAAATCAACAACTTGTTCTCTGGACATAATACCAGCCGACTTTTTAAAAACTGTTTTTACCTCAGTAGAAAGTGATCTCCTACAAATGGTTAACAGCTCACTGGCATCAGGCATTTTTCCCAAGTCACTAAAGACAGCTGCCATTAAGCCATTAAGGCTTCAGACGTCCTCACAGCACTGAAACAGCTCTGGTCAAAGTGTTAAACGACATCAGGTTGAATACTGATTCTGGTAATGTTTCAGTCCTGGTTCTGTTGGACCTCAGCGCTGCGTTTGATACTGTAGATCACAGAATCCTGTTGCACAGGCTGGAAAACTGGGTTGGACTTTCTGGAGCGGTCCTTAACTGGTTCAGGTCCTACTTAGAAGGCCGGAGTTATTTTGTTACTATTGGCAGCTATGAATCTGAGCGTGTGGCCATGACTTGTGGAGTCCCCCAGGGGTCAATTCTTGGACCTCTTCTGTTTAACTTGTATATGCTCCCTTTGGGTCAGATATTGCAGAATTTTAACATCAGTTATCATCAGTTATGCAGACGATACACAACTTTATGTGTCTCTGTCACCGGACGACTGCAGCCCAGCAGACGTACTGTGTCAGTGTCTGGAGGAAGTAAACACCTGGATGAGAGATAATTTTCTATAATTAAATGAAGACAAAACTGAGATCATTCTGTTTGGTAGCAAAGAGAAGAGGGTCAGCGTTGGTAAATATCTTGAGACTCGGGACCTTACAATCACTGACCAAGTTCGTAACCTCGGAGTGTTGATAGACTCAGATCTGACTTTCAGCAGCCACATCAAAGCTGTCACCAAGGCAGCTTTTTACCATCTCAGAAACATCAACAGAATTAAAGGTTTCCTCTCCCAAAAAGACCAGGAGAAACTCATCCATGCATTCATCTCCAGCAGACTTCATCACTGTAACGCTCTTTTAACTTTTAACTTCCCAAAAAGAGCATTAAACATCTGCAGCTCATCAAGAACGCTGCTGCTGGAGTTTTAACCCGGACTAAGAGATCTGAACACATCACAGCAGCTTTAAAATCTTTACTCTGGCTTCCAGTCAGTCACAGAATAGATTTTAAAAGCCTGCTGATGGTTTACAAATCCCAGAATGGTTTAGGCCCAAAATACATCTGTGATGTGTTCAGAGAATATAAAGCCAGCAGAGCTCTTAGATCCATGGCCTCAGGTCAGCTGGTCCAGTCCAGAGTCCAGACTAAACATGGAGAAGCAGCATTTAGCTGTTATGCTGCAAACAAGTGGAACAAACTGCCAGTGGAGATTAAACTTTCACCAAATGGAGACATTTTTAAATCCAGGTTAAAGACATTTCTGTTCTCATGTGTCTATGCATGAAATATCTTTTTAAATTCATTTAAATTATTTTATTTGTTTCTCTTTATATTCTTTTATGTATTTTTAATGCTTCTTCCACTCCCTGCTGCAATGCTTTTATTTGATGTAAAGCAATTGTTTGTACATGAAATGTGCTATATAAATAAATTTGATTTGATTTGATTTGATTTGATTTGATGCTTCCTGCTTCAGGTGAGGTAGGGTGAGGCACCAAAGCACTGCTCAGGCTTTGAAAGTGATGCCTATCTGAGTGGTTTTAGCATCCCGGTGACCTGTTCAACAAAGCATCTGGTTCCACCTGCTGCAGTGTGTGCGCTCCTGTGGGCTGATTCACCAGGAGCTGAAGCTTCCCCGTCAGAGCACAACAGCAGAACGGTCACAAAGTCTTTATTGACTGACGGAGGACTGAGGAGCTGATGACTGAGCTGTTTCTGAAAGCGATCCTCCCGATCATGTGCGAGTCTGTGTCATCGTTGTTGTCTGACGGCAGTCGTGTTATTCCTCAGAATCACATGGCTGACGGTTTGTTTGCAGCTTTGGGTGGTTGTTGCTGGGAAGGGAGCGGCAGTTTGAACAGCTCGGGTTTCAAAAGTCGTTTTGTTTGATTCTCAATGCATAATTAAATTAAAGGTCATGAAAACATCCTGTATTAACAGCCTGGATCAGCTGTTCCCAACATGAGATCCAACCATTCAGAATCAGACAGGTCAGGGAATCACTGACAGCAGGAAGAACCAGAAGGTTTCATGTATAAGACACGTTAGAAATGTGTAAGAGATGTATTAGACATGTTAGATATGTGTTAGAGATGTATTAGACATGTATTAGACATGTATTAGACATGTTAGACATGTTAGATATGTGTTAGAGATGTATTAGACATGTTAGATATGTGTTAGAGATGTATTAGACATGTATTAGACATGTATTAGACATGTTAGACATGTTAGATATGTGTTAGAGATGTATTAGGACATGTTAGATATGTGTTAGAGATGTATTAGACATGTTAGATATGTGTTAGAGATGTATTAGACATGTTAGATATGTGTTAGAGATGTATTAGACATGTATTAGACATGTTAGACATGTTAGATATGTGTTAGAGATGTATTAGACATGTTAGATGTGTGTTAGAGATGTATTAGACATGTTAGATATGTGTTAGAGATGTATTAGACATGTTAGACATGTTAGAGATGTATTAGACATGTATTAGACATGTTAGATATGTATTAGACATGTATTAGACATGTATTAGACATGTTAGATATGTTAGACATGTTAGAGATGTATTAGACATGTATTAGACATGTTAGATATGTGTTAGATATGTGTTAGAAATGTAATAGACATGTATTAGACATATTAGACATGTGTTAGATATGTGTTAGATATGTGTTAGAGATGTATTAGACATGTATTAGACATGTATTAGACATGTATTAGACATGTTAGATATGTATTAGACATGTATTAGACATGTATTAGACATGTTAGATATGTTAGACATGTTAGAGATGTATTAGACATGTTAGACATGTTAGATATGTGTTAGAGATGTATTAGACATGTTAGACATGTTAGATATGTGTTAGATATGTGTTAGATATGTGTTAGAGATGTATTAGACATGTATTAGACATGTTAGACATGTTAGATATGTGTTAGAGATGTATTAGACATGTATTAGACATGTTAGATATGTGTTAGAAATGTGTTAGAGATGTATTAGACATGTATTAGACATGTTAGATATGTGTTAGAAATGTGTTAGACATGTATTAGACATCTATTAGACATGTTAGAGATGTGTTAGAGATGTATTAGACATGTATTAGACATGTTAGACATGTTAGATATGTGTTAGAGATGTATTAGACATGTTAGATATGTGTTAGAGATGTATTAGACATGTTAGACATGTTAGAGATGTATTAGACATGTATTAGACATGTATTAGACATGTTAGATATGTGTTAGAGATGTATTTGACATGTTAGACATGTTAGAGATGTATTAGACATGTATTAGACATGTATTAGACATGTTAGATATGTATTAGACATGTATTAGACATGTTAGATATGTGTTAGACATGTATTAGACATGTATTAGACATGTTAGATATGTATTAGACATGTATTAGACATGTTAGATATGTGTTAGAGATGTATTAGACATGTATTAGACATGTTAGATATGTGTTAGATATGTGTTAGAGATGTATTAGACATGTATTAGACATGTATTAGACATGTTAGAGATGTATTAGACATGTATTAGACATGTATTAGACATGTTAGAGATGTGTTGGAGATGTATTAGACATGTATTAGACATGTATTAGACATGTTAGATATGTGTTAGAGATGTATTAGACATGTGTTAGACATGTTAGATATGTGTTAGATATGTGTTAGAGATGTATTAGACATGTATTAGACATGTATTAGACATGTTAGAGATGTATTAGACATGTATTAGACATGTATTAGACATGTTAGATATGTTAGACATGTTAGAGATGTATTAGACATGTATTAGACATGTTAGACATGTTAGATATGTGTTGGAGATGTATTAGACATGTTAGACATGTTAGATATGTGTTAGATATGTGTTAGAGATGTATTAGACATGTATTAGACATGTTAGACATGTTAGATATGTGTTAGAGATGTATTAGACATGTATTAGACATGTTAGACATGTTAGACATGTTAGAGATGTATTAGACATGTATTAGACATGTTAGACATGTTAGAGATGTATTAGACATGTATTAGACATGTTAGATATGTATTAGACATGTATTAGACATGTATTAGACATGTTAGATATGTTAGACATGTTAGAGATGTATTAGACATGTATTAGACATGTTAGATATGTGTTAGAGATGTATTAGACATATTAGACATGTTAGATATGTGTTAGAAATGTAATAGACATGTATTAGACATATTAGACATGTGTTAGATATGTGTTAGATATGTGTTAGAGATGTATTAGACATGTATTAGACATGTATTAGACATGTTAGATATGTATTAGACATGTATTAGACATGTATTAGACATGTTAGATATGTTAGACATGTTAGAGATGTATTAGACATGTTAGACATGTTAGATATGTGTTAGAGATGTATTAGACATGTTAGACATGTTAGATATGTGTTAGATATGTGTTAGATATGTGTTAGAGATGTATTAGACATGTATTAGACATGTTAGACATGTTAGATATGTGTTAGAGATGTATTAGACATGTATTAGACATGTTAGATATGTGTTAGAAATGTGTTAGAGATGTATTAGACATGTATTAGACATCTATTAGACATGTTAGAGATGTGTTAGAGATGTATTAGACATGTTAGACATGTTAGACATGTGTTTGAGATGTATTAGACATGTTAGACATGTTAGATATGTGTTAGAGATGTATTAGGACATGTTAGATATGTGTTAGAGATGTATTAGACATGTTAGATATGTGTTAGAGATGTATTAGACATGTTAGATATGTGTTAGAGATGTATTAGACATGTATTAGACATGTTAGACATGTTAGATATGTGTTAGAGATGTATTAGACATGTTAGATGTGTGTTAGAGATGTATTAGACATGTTAGATATGTGTTAGAGATGTATTAGACATGTTAGACATGTTAGAGATGTATTAGACATGTATTAGACATGTTAGATATGTATTAGACATGTATTAGACATGTATTAGACATGTTAGATATGTTAGACATGTTAGAGATGTATTAGACATGTATTAGACATGTTAGATATGTGTTAGATATGTGTTAGAAATGTAATAGACATGTATTAGACATATTAGACATGTGTTAGATATGTGTTAGATATGTGTTAGAGATGTATTAGACATGTATTAGACATGTATTAGACATGTTAGATATGTATTAGACATGTATTAGACATGTATTAGACATGTTAGATATGTTAGACATGTTAGAGATGTATTAGACATGTTAGACATGTTAGATATGTGTTAGAGATGTATTAGACATGTTAGACATGTTAGATATGTGTTAGATATGTGTTAGATATGTGTTAGAGATGTATTAGACATGTATTAGACATGTTAGACATGTTAGATATGTGTTAGAGATGTATTAGACATGTATTAGACATGTTAGATATGTGTTAGAAATGTGTTAGAGATGTATTAGACATGTATTAGACATGTTAGATATGTGTTAGAAATGTGTTAGACATGTATTAGACATCTATTAGACATGTTAGAGATGTGTTAGAGATGTATTAGACATGTATTAGACATGTTAGACATGTTAGATATGTGTTAGAGATGTATTAGACATGTTAGATATGTGTTAGAGATGTATTAGACATGTTAGACATGTTAGAGATGTATTAGACATGTATTAGACATGTATTAGACATGTTAGATATGTGTTAGAGATGTATTTGACATGTTAGACATGTTAGAGATGTATTAGACATGTATTAGACATGTATTAGACATGTTAGATATGTATTAGACATGTATTAGACATGTTAGATATGTGTTAGACATGTATTAGACATGTATTAGACATGTTAGATATGTATTAGACATGTATTAGACATGTTAGATATGTGTTAGAGATGTATTAGACATGTATTAGACATGTTAGATATGTGTTAGATATGTGTTAGAGATGTATTAGACATGTATTAGACATGTATTAGACATGTTAGAGATGTATTAGACATGTATTAGACATGTATTAGACATGTTAGAGATGTGTTGGAGATGTATTAGACATGTATTAGACATGTATTAGACATGTTAGATATGTGTTAGAGATGTATTAGACATGTGTTAGACATGTTAGATATGTGTTAGATATGTGTTAGAGATGTATTAGACATGTATTAGACATGTATTAGACATGTTAGAGATGTATTAGACATGTATTAGACATGTATTAGACATGTTAGATATGTTAGACATGTTAGAGATGTATTAGACATGTATTAGACATGTTAGACATGTTAGATATGTGTTGGAGATGTATTAGACATGTTAGACATGTTAGATATGTGTTAGATATGTGTTAGAGATGTATTAGACATGTATTAGACATGTTAGACATGTTAGATATGTGTTAGAGATGTATTAGACATGTATTAGACATGTTAGACATGTTAGACATGTTAGAGATGTATTAGACATGTATTAGACATGTTAGACATGTTAGAGATGTATTAGACATGTATTAGACATGTTAGATATGTATTAGACATGTATTAGACATGTATTAGACATGTTAGATATGTTAGACATGTTAGAGATGTATTAGACATGTATTAGACATGTTAGATATGTGTTAGAGATGTATTAGACATATTAGACATGTTAGATATGTGTTAGAAATGTAATAGACATGTATTAGACATATTAGACATGTGTTAGATATGTGTTAGATATGTGTTAGAGATGTATTAGACATGTATTAGACATGTATTAGACATGTTAGATATGTATTAGACATGTATTAGACATGTATTAGACATGTTAGATATGTTAGACATGTTAGAGATGTATTAGACATGTTAGACATGTTAGATATGTGTTAGAGATGTATTAGACATGTTAGACATGTTAGATATGTGTTAGATATGTGTTAGATATGTGTTAGAGATGTATTAGACATGTATTAGACATGTTAGACATGTTAGATATGTGTTAGAGATGTATTAGACATGTATTAGACATGTTAGATATGTGTTAGAAATGTGTTAGAGATGTATTAGACATGTATTAGACATCTATTAGACATGTTAGAGATGTGTTAGAGATGTATTAGACATGTATTAGACATGTTAGACATGTTAGATATGTGTTAGAGATGTATTAGACATGTTAGACATGTTAGAGATGTATTAGACATGTATTAGACATGTATTAGACATGTTAGATATGTGTTAGAGATGTATTTGACATGTTAGACATGTTAGAGATGTATTAGACATGTATTAGACATGTATTAGACATGTTAGATATGTGTTAGAGATGTATTAGACATGTATTAGACATGTTAGATATGTGTTAGATATGTGTTAGAGATGTATTAGACATGTATTAGACATGTATTAGACATGTTAGAGATGTATTAGACATGTATTAGACATGTATTAGACATGTTAGAGATGTGTTAGAGATGTATTAGACATGTATTAGACATGTTAGATATGTGTTAGATATGTGTTAGAGATGTATTAGACATGTATTAGACATGTATTAGACATGTTAGATATGTGTTAGAGATGTATTAGACATGTATTAGACATGTTAGATATGTGTTAGATATGTGTTAGAGATGTATTAGACATGTATTAGACATGTATTAGACATGTTAGAGATGTATTAGACATGTATTAGACATGTGTTAGAGATGTATTAGACATGTATTAGACATGTATTAGACATGTATTAGACATGTATTAGACATGTTAGACATGTTAGATATGTGTTAGAGATGTATTAGACATGTTAGATATGTGTTAGAGATGTATTAGACATGTTAGACATGTTAGAGATGTATTAGACATGTATTAGACATGTATTAGACATGTTAGATATGTGTTAGAGATGTATTTGACATGTTAGACATGTTAGAGATGTATTAGACATGTATTAGACATGTTAGATATGTGTTAGAGATGTATTAGACATGTTAGACATGTTAGATATGTGTTAGATATGTGTTAGAGATGTATTAGACATGTATTAGACATGTTAGACATGTTAGATATGTGTTAGAGATGTATTAGACATGTATTAGACATGTTAGACATGTTAGACATGTTAGAGATGTATTAGACATGTATTAGACATGTTAGACATGTTAGAGATGTATTAGACATGTATTAGACATGTTAGATATGTGTTAGATATGTGTTAGAGATGTATTAGACATGTATTAGACATGTTAGACATGTTAGATATGTGTTAGAGATGTATTAGACATGTTAGACATGTTAGATATGTGTTAGATATGTGTTAGAGATGTATTAGACATGTATTAGACATGTTAGATATGTGTTAGAGATGTATTAGAGATGTATTAGACATGTTAGACATGTTAGACATGTTAGACATGTTAGAGATGTATTAGACATGTTAGACATGTTAGATATGTGTTAGATATGTGTTAGAGATGTATTAGACATGTATTAGACATGTTAGACATGTTAGATATGTGTTAGAGATGTATTAGACATGTATTAGACATGTTAGATATGTGTTAGACATGTATTAGACATGTTAGATATGTGTTAGAGATGTATTAGACATGTTAGATATGTGTTAGAGATATATTAGACATGTTAGATATGTGTTAGAGATGTATTAGACATGTATTAGACATGTATTAGACATGTATTAGACATGTTAGAGATGTATTAGACATGTATTAGACATGTATTAGACATGTTAGATATGTGTTAGAGATGTATTAGAGATGTATTAGACATGTTAGATATGTGTTAGATATGTGTTAGAGATGTATTAGACATGTATTAGACATGTTAGATATCTATTAGACATGTATTAGACATGTATTAGACATGTTAGACATGTTAGACATGTTAGAGATGTATTAGACATGTATTAGACATGTTAGACATGTTAGATATGTGTTAGATATGTGTTAGAGATGTATTAGACATGTATTAGACATGTTAGACATGTTAGATATGTGTTAGAGATGTATTAGACATGTATTAGACATGTTAGACATGTTAGACATGTTAGAGATGTATTAGACATGTTAGACATGTTAGATATGTGTTATATATGTGTTAGAGATGTATTAGACATGTATTAGACATGTTAGACATGTTAGATATGTGTTAGAGATGTATTAGACATGTTAGATATGTATTAGACATGTATTAGACATGTTAGATATGTATTAGACATGTATTAGACATGTTAGATATGTTAGATATGTGTAAGAGATGTATTAGACATGTATTAGACACGTTAGATATGTGTTAGAGATGTATTAGACATGTATTAGACATGTATTAGACATGTATTAGACATGTTAGATATGTGTTAGAGATGTATTAGACATGTATTAGACATGTATTAGACATGTATTAGACATGTTAGATATGTATTAGACATGTATTAGACATGTTAGATATGTGTTAGAGATGTATTAGACATGTTAGACATGTTAGAGATGTATTAGACATGTATTAGACATGTATTAGACATGTTAGATATGTGTTAGAGATGTATTAGACATGTATTAGACATGTTAGATATGTTAGATATGTTAGATATGTGTTAGAGATGTATTAGACATGTATTAGACATGTTAGATATGTGTTAGAGATGTATTAGACATGTATTAGACATGTATTAGACATTTTAGATATGTTAGATATGTGTTAGAGATGTATTAGACATGTATTAGACATGTTAGATATGTGTTAGAGATGTATTAGACATGTATTAGACATGTATTAGACATGTTAGATATGTATTAGACATGTATTAGACATGTATTAGACATGTTAGATATGTGTTAGACATGTATTAGACATGTATTAGACATGTATTAGACATGTTAGACATGTTAGATATGTGTTAGAGATGTATTAGACATGTTAGACATGTTAGAGATGTATTAGACATGTATTAGACATGTTAGACAAGTTAGATATGTGTTAGAGATGTATTAGACATGTTAGATATGTGTTAGACATGTTAGATATGTTAGATATGTGTTAGACATGTATTAGACATGTTAGACATGTTAGATATGTGTTAGACATGTATTAGACATGTTAGATATGTGTTAGACATGTATTAGACATGTTAGACATGTTAGATATGTGTTAGAGATGTATTAGACATGTTAGAGATGTGTTAGAGATGTATTAGACATGTTAGATATGTGTTAGAGATGTATTAGACATGTTAGATATGTGCTAGAGATGTATTAGACATGTATTAGACATGTTAGACATGTTAAACATGTGTTAGACATGCATTTGAAATGTTAGACATGTGTTAGATATGTGTTAGACATATTAGACACATATTAGACATGTTAGACATGTAAGACATGTTAGACAGGTATTAGACATGTGTTAGACATGTTAGACATGTGTTAGACATGTGTTAGACATGTGTTAGACATGTATTAGACATGTTAGACATGTATTAGACATGTTAGACATGTGTTAGACACATGTTAGACATGTATTAGACATATTTGAAATGTTAGACATGTATTAGACATGTTAGACATGTTAGACATGTTAGACATGTAGTAGACATGTTAGACATGTTAGACATGTATTAGACATATTTGAAATGTTAGACATGTTAGACATGTTAGACATGTTAGACATGTAGTAGACATGTTAGACATGTTAGACATGTATTAGACATGTAAGACATGTATTAGACACATGTTAGACACATGTTAGACATGTATTAGACATTTATTAGACATGTAAGACATGTATTAGACACATGTTAGACACATGTTAGACACATGTTAGACATGTATTAGACATGTAAGACATGTATTAGACACATGTTAGACACATGTTAGACATGTATTAGACACATGTTAGACACATGTTAGACACATGTTAGACATGTATTAGACATATGTTAGACACATGTTAGATGTGTTAGACATGTATTAGACACATGTTAGACACATGTTAGACACATGTTAGACATGTATTACACATGTTAGACATGTATTAGACACATGTTAGACACATGTTAGACATGTATTAGACATATGTTAGACACATGTTAGACGTGTTAGACATGTATTAGACACATGTTAGACACATGTTAGACACATGTTAGACATGTATTACACATGTTAGACATGTATTAGACACATGTTAGACACATGTTAGACATGTATTAGACACATGTTAGACATGTTAGACATGTATTAGACACATGTTAGACACATGTTAGACATGTATTACACATGTTAGACATGTATTAGACACATGTTAGACACATGTTAGACATGTATTAGACACATGTTAGACATGTTAGAGATGTATTAGACATGTATTAGACATGTTAGACATGTTAGAGATGTATTAGACATGTATTAGACATGTTAGATATGTATTAGACATGTATTAGACATGTATTAGACATGTTAGATATGTTAGACATGTTAGAGATGTATTAGACATGTATTAGACATGTTAGATATGTGTTAGAGATGTATTAGACATATTAGACATGTTAGATATGTGTTAGAAATGTAATAGACATGTATTAGACATATTAGACATGTGTTAGATATGTGTTAGATATGTGTTAGAGATGTATTAGACATGTATTAGACATGTATTAGACATGTTAGATATGTATTAGACATGTATTAGACATGTATTAGACATGTTAGATATGTTAGACATGTTAGAGATGTATTAGACATGTTAGACATGTTAGATATGTGTTAGAGATGTATTAGACATGTTAGACATGTTAGATATGTGTTAGATATGTGTTAGATATGTGTTAGAGATGTATTAGACATGTATTAGACATGTTAGACATGTTAGATATGTGTTAGAGATGTATTAGACATGTATTAGACATGTTAGATATGTGTTAGAAATGTGTTAGAGATGTATTAGACATGTATTAGACATCTATTAGACATGTTAGAGATGTGTTAGAGATGTATTAGACATGTTAGACATGTTAGACATGTGTTTGAGATGTATTAGACATGTTAGACATGTTAGATATGTGTTAGAGATGTATTAGGACATGTTAGATATGTGTTAGAGATGTATTAGACATGTTAGATATGTGTTAGAGATGTATTAGACATGTTAGATATGTGTTAGAGATGTATTAGACATGTATTAGACATGTTAGACATGTTAGATATGTGTTAGAGATGTATTAGACATGTTAGATGTGTGTTAGAGATGTATTAGACATGTTAGATATGTGTTAGAGATGTATTAGACATGTTAGACATGTTAGAGATGTATTAGACATGTATTAGACATGTTAGATATGTATTAGACATGTATTAGACATGTATTAGACATGTTAGATATGTTAGACATGTTAGAGATGTATTAGACATGTATTAGACATGTTAGATATGTGTTAGATATGTGTTAGAAATGTAATAGACATGTATTAGACATATTAGACATGTGTTAGATATGTGTTAGATATGTGTTAGAGATGTATTAGACATGTATTAGACATGTATTAGACATGTTAGATATGTATTAGACATGTATTAGACATGTATTAGACATGTTAGATATGTTAGACATGTTAGAGATGTATTAGACATGTTAGACATGTTAGATATGTGTTAGAGATGTATTAGACATGTTAGACATGTTAGATATGTGTTAGATATGTGTTAGATATGTGTTAGAGATGTATTAGACATGTATTAGACATGTTAGACATGTTAGATATGTGTTAGAGATGTATTAGACATGTATTAGACATGTTAGATATGTGTTAGAAATGTGTTAGAGATGTATTAGACATGTATTAGACATGTTAGATATGTGTTAGAAATGTGTTAGACATGTATTAGACATCTATTAGACATGTTAGAGATGTGTTAGAGATGTATTAGACATGTATTAGACATGTTAGACATGTTAGATATGTGTTAGAGATGTATTAGACATGTTAGATATGTGTTAGAGATGTATTAGACATGTTAGACATGTTAGAGATGTATTAGACATGTATTAGACATGTATTAGACATGTTAGATATGTGTTAGAGATGTATTTGACATGTTAGACATGTTAGAGATGTATTAGACATGTATTAGACATGTATTAGACATGTTAGATATGTATTAGACATGTATTAGACATGTTAGATATGTGTTAGACATGTATTAGACATGTATTAGACATGTTAGATATGTATTAGACATGTATTAGACATGTTAGATATGTGTTAGAGATGTATTAGACATGTATTAGACATGTTAGATATGTGTTAGATATGTGTTAGAGATGTATTAGACATGTATTAGACATGTATTAGACATGTTAGAGATGTATTAGACATGTATTAGACATGTATTAGACATGTTAGAGATGTGTTGGAGATGTATTAGACATGTATTAGACATGTATTAGACATGTTAGATATGTGTTAGAGATGTATTAGACATGTGTTAGACATGTTAGATATGTGTTAGATATGTGTTAGAGATGTATTAGACATGTATTAGACATGTATTAGACATGTTAGAGATGTATTAGACATGTATTAGACATGTATTAGACATGTTAGATATGTTAGACATGTTAGAGATGTATTAGACATGTATTAGACATGTTAGACATGTTAGATATGTGTTGGAGATGTATTAGACATGTTAGACATGTTAGATATGTGTTAGATATGTGTTAGAGATGTATTAGACATGTATTAGACATGTTAGACATGTTAGATATGTGTTAGAGATGTATTAGACATGTATTAGACATGTTAGACATGTTAGACATGTTAGAGATGTATTAGACATGTATTAGACATGTTAGACATGTTAGAGATGTATTAGACATGTATTAGACATGTTAGATATGTATTAGACATGTATTAGACATGTATTAGACATGTTAGATATGTTAGACATGTTAGAGATGTATTAGACATGTATTAGACATGTTAGATATGTGTTAGAGATGTATTAGACATATTAGACATGTTAGATATGTGTTAGAAATGTAATAGACATGTATTAGACATATTAGACATGTGTTAGATATGTGTTAGATATGTGTTAGAGATGTATTAGACATGTATTAGACATGTATTAGACATGTTAGATATGTATTAGACATGTATTAGACATGTATTAGACATGTTAGATATGTTAGACATGTTAGAGATGTATTAGACATGTTAGACATGTTAGATATGTGTTAGAGATGTATTAGACATGTTAGACATGTTAGATATGTGTTAGATATGTGTTAGATATGTGTTAGAGATGTATTAGACATGTATTAGACATGTTAGACATGTTAGATATGTGTTAGAGATGTATTAGACATGTATTAGACATGTTAGATATGTGTTAGAAATGTGTTAGAGATGTATTAGACATGTATTAGACATCTATTAGACATGTTAGAGATGTGTTAGAGATGTATTAGACATGTATTAGACATGTTAGACATGTTAGATATGTGTTAGAGATGTATTAGACATGTTAGACATGTTAGAGATGTATTAGACATGTATTAGACATGTATTAGACATGTTAGATATGTGTTAGAGATGTATTTGACATGTTAGACATGTTAGAGATGTATTAGACATGTATTAGACATGTATTAGACATGTTAGATATGTGTTAGAGATGTATTAGACATGTATTAGACATGTTAGATATGTGTTAGATATGTGTTAGAGATGTATTAGACATGTATTAGACATGTATTAGACATGTTAGAGATGTATTAGACATGTATTAGACATGTATTAGACATGTTAGAGATGTGTTAGAGATGTATTAGACATGTATTAGACATGTTAGATATGTGTTAGATATGTGTTAGAGATGTATTAGACATGTATTAGACATGTATTAGACATGTTAGATATGTGTTAGAGATGTATTAGACATGTATTAGACATGTTAGATATGTGTTAGATATGTGTTAGAGATGTATTAGACATGTATTAGACATGTATTAGACATGTTAGAGATGTATTAGACATGTATTAGACATGTGTTAGAGATGTATTAGACATGTATTAGACATGTATTAGACATGTATTAGACATGTATTAGACATGTTAGACATGTTAGATATGTGTTAGAGATGTATTAGACATGTTAGATATGTGTTAGAGATGTATTAGACATGTTAGACATGTTAGAGATGTATTAGACATGTATTAGACATGTATTAGACATGTTAGATATGTGTTAGAGATGTATTTGACATGTTAGACATGTTAGAGATGTATTAGACATGTATTAGACATGTTAGATATGTGTTAGAGATGTATTAGACATGTTAGACATGTTAGATATGTGTTAGATATGTGTTAGAGATGTATTAGACATGTATTAGACATGTTAGACATGTTAGATATGTGTTAGAGATGTATTAGACATGTATTAGACATGTTAGACATGTTAGACATGTTAGAGATGTATTAGACATGTATTAGACATGTTAGACATGTTAGAGATGTATTAGACATGTATTAGACATGTTAGATATGTGTTAGATATGTGTTAGAGATGTATTAGACATGTATTAGACATGTTAGACATGTTAGATATGTGTTAGAGATGTATTAGACATGTTAGACATGTTAGATATGTGTTAGATATGTGTTAGAGATGTATTAGACATGTATTAGACATGTTAGATATGTGTTAGAGATGTATTAGAGATGTATTAGACATGTTAGACATGTTAGACATGTTAGACATGTTAGAGATGTATTAGACATGTTAGACATGTTAGATATGTGTTAGATATGTGTTAGAGATGTATTAGACATGTATTAGACATGTTAGACATGTTAGATATGTGTTAGAGATGTATTAGACATGTATTAGACATGTTAGATATGTGTTAGACATGTATTAGACATGTTAGATATGTGTTAGAGATGTATTAGACATGTTAGATATGTGTTAGAGATATATTAGACATGTTAGATATGTGTTAGAGATGTATTAGACATGTATTAGACATGTATTAGACATGTATTAGACATGTTAGAGATGTATTAGACATGTATTAGACATGTATTAGACATGTTAGATATGTGTTAGAGATGTATTAGAGATGTATTAGACATGTTAGATATGTGTTAGATATGTGTTAGAGATGTATTAGACATGTATTAGACATGTTAGATATCTATTAGACATGTATTAGACATGTATTAGACATGTTAGACATGTTAGACATGTTAGAGATGTATTAGACATGTATTAGACATGTTAGACATGTTAGATATGTGTTAGATATGTGTTAGAGATGTATTAGACATGTATTAGACATGTTAGACATGTTAGATATGTGTTAGAGATGTATTAGACATGTATTAGACATGTTAGACATGTTAGACATGTTAGAGATGTATTAGACATGTTAGACATGTTAGATATGTGTTATATATGTGTTAGAGATGTATTAGACATGTATTAGACATGTTAGACATGTTAGATATGTGTTAGAGATGTATTAGACATGTTAGATATGTATTAGACATGTATTAGACATGTTAGATATGTATTAGACATGTATTAGACATGTTAGATATGTTAGATATGTGTAAGAGATGTATTAGACATGTATTAGACACGTTAGATATGTGTTAGAGATGTATTAGACATGTATTAGACATGTATTAGACATGTATTAGACATGTTAGATATGTGTTAGAGATGTATTAGACATGTATTAGACATGTATTAGACATGTATTAGACATGTTAGATATGTATTAGACATGTATTAGACATGTTAGATATGTGTTAGAGATGTATTAGACATGTTAGACATGTTAGAGATGTATTAGACATGTATTAGACATGTATTAGACATGTTAGATATGTGTTAGAGATGTATTAGACATGTATTAGACATGTTAGATATGTTAGATATGTTAGATATGTGTTAGAGATGTATTAGACATGTATTAGACATGTTAGATATGTGTTAGAGATGTATTAGACATGTATTAGACATGTATTAGACATTTTAGATATGTTAGATATGTGTTAGAGATGTATTAGACATGTATTAGACATGTTAGATATGTGTTAGAGATGTATTAGACATGTATTAGACATGTATTAGACATGTTAGATATGTATTAGACATGTATTAGACATGTATTAGACATGTTAGATATGTGTTAGACATGTATTAGACATGTATTAGACATGTATTAGACATGTTAGACATGTTAGATATGTGTTAGAGATGTATTAGACATGTTAGACATGTTAGAGATGTATTAGACATGTATTAGACATGTTAGACAAGTTAGATATGTGTTAGAGATGTATTAGACATGTTAGATATGTGTTAGACATGTTAGATATGTTAGATATGTGTTAGACATGTATTAGACATGTTAGACATGTTAGATATGTGTTAGACATGTATTAGACATGTTAGATATGTGTTAGACATGTATTAGACATGTTAGACATGTTAGATATGTGTTAGAGATGTATTAGACATGTTAGAGATGTGTTAGAGATGTATTAGACATGTTAGATATGTGTTAGAGATGTATTAGACATGTTAGATATGTGCTAGAGATGTATTAGACATGTATTAGACATGTTAGACATGTTAAACATGTGTTAGACATGCATTTGAAATGTTAGACATGTGTTAGATATGTGTTAGACATATTAGACACATATTAGACATGTTAGACATGTAAGACATGTTAGACAGGTATTAGACATGTGTTAGACATGTTAGACATGTGTTAGACATGTGTTAGACATGTGTTAGACATGTGTTAGACATGTATTAGACATGTTAGACATGTATTAGACATGTTAGACATGTGTTAGACACATGTTAGACATGTATTAGACATATTTGAAATGTTAGACATGTATTAGACATGTTAGACATGTTAGACATGTTAGACATGTAGTAGACATGTTAGACATGTTAGACATGTATTAGACATATTTGAAATGTTAGACATGTTAGACATGTTAGACATGTTAGACATGTAGTAGACATGTTAGACATGTTAGACATGTATTAGACATGTAAGACATGTATTAGACACATGTTAGACACATGTTAGACATGTATTAGACATTTATTAGACATGTAAGACATGTATTAGACACATGTTAGACACATGTTAGACACATGTTAGACATGTATTAGACATGTAAGACATGTATTAGACACATGTTAGACACATGTTAGACATGTATTAGACACATGTTAGACACATGTTAGACACATGTTAGACATGTATTAGACATATGTTAGACACATGTTAGATGTGTTAGACATGTATTAGACACATGTTAGACACATGTTAGACACATGTTAGACATGTATTACACATGTTAGACATGTATTAGACACATGTTAGACACATGTTAGACATGTATTAGA
The DNA here is from genome assembly GCF_027942865.1 of Odontesthes bonariensis. NCBI lineage: Eukaryota > Metazoa > Chordata > Actinopteri > Atheriniformes > Atherinopsidae > Odontesthes > Odontesthes bonariensis. The sequence goes on along the minus strand of NC_134525.1, from coordinate 1,425,103 downwards.
CATATGTTAGACACATGTTAGACGTGTTAGACATGTATTAGACACATGTTAGACACATGTTAGACACATGTTAGACATGTATTACACATGTTAGACATGTATTAGACACATGTTAGACACATGTTAGACATGTATTAGACACATGTTAGACATGTTAGACATGTATTAGACACATGTTAGACACATGTTAGACATGTATTACACATGTTAGACATGTATTAGACACATGTTAGACATGTGTTAGACATTTATTAGACATGTTACACATGTTAGACATGTATTAGACACATGTTAGACACATGTTAGACACATGTTAGACATGTGTTAGACATTTATTAGACATGTTACACATTTCAGACATGTATTAGACATTTATTAGACATGTTACACATGTCAGACATGTATTAGACATTTATTAGACATGTTACACATGTCAGACATGTATTAGACATGTTAGACATGTGTTAGACATGCCGGTCCTAACAACCTTTGAGTAACACTATAGTAAAAGTGCTCTTGATTATTTAAAAACACACTGAAATTACTTGTTTTTAGTAACTGAGGACATAAAAAAGAGAGAATAACCCTAACCCTTAAATCTGGTCTAAATGAATCTGAATATAAGGCAATTAAATTGATTTTAAAGGCTACTTCGTACAAACTTGTCCAGCTTATCAAACCATTAAATCTTCCCTTTGATCCAATCTCCCGTCCTGAGCGTGCACGAGGCAACTGTGGAGAGAAAAAACTCCATCCTTGAGCCTCTAAATCACCCAATCCAACACTGGACGTTACACTTCTACTTTTTTACACCTTAATGAGTTTATTTCACCTTGAATCACTACAGTTGGACACCGTTGGAGCTCTGGAGCAGAGTTAATTTACCCCAACACACTTCAGTACAAGGTTTGAGTTCTTATTGCTCAGTATTTCTGTCATCTGAGACTTCAGTTTTCTCATCATTCATCTTAAAGGAAGCTGTTACAACCAGCCTTACCTTGACTTAACGCAGCTCTCATGCATTAGTTGTAAATTAGATTTTTTTTCCCCCTTTTTGGTTGCCAACATCTACTACTGTGCTCCTTCATGTCGCTGCACTATTTGCATCAATGTAGACGACACATAAATGAACTATAACAAAATTAGACACAGAAAATAGCTCCAAACAAGGTCGATACATCAAATTAGTCAAATAGGCGCTACGTCAGAGAAATAATTGGTTAACAGAATATAAATAAATAACAATAAGAAGAAGCACTGTTATGCATTTATCCAGCACTACTTAAAACTTGCATCTCTCCACTATATGACCCCTTTCAGGAGTATTTGCCCCACTTTGCTTCATGTAGATCCAGTCCGCCCGGTCGTTTATATGACATTTTTCACTGAAAAAAAAACAACTCATAAGATTTACTCAAAAAACCCTTTGTAAGTATTTCCACTTACTTAAAATGATTAAAATGAAGTAATCTTTAATGCTGCTATATCAAGTAAATGTTACTCACCATAAAACACAACAGTTTTGAAGATATTAAGTAACATGTACTTAATTACATTTAAGTTTTAAGTTATATTTAGTTCAACAAATTAAGTAAAGTCTACTTGTTTTTTATAGGCAGGAACATAATTTTACTCAGAATTTTAAGTAAATGTTATATATCTGTAGTATTTGCTGTTATGAAGTAACTTAGTAGATTTTAACGATACACTTTCAGAGTAAAGTTTCTGTAGTATTTCTAGGTTTATGTACATACAACTATCAAACATTTAAATTGTATGAGGAAACCGAAGTAAAACTTACTCCCATAATTCATGTGTTACGTTAATAAAATGTTTAATTTTACTTAAGAAGCTCGAGTTCTTACTGAATCTTAAAAATACAAGGTGGAGATTATTACTCTAATAGAGTTTACTTCACCAAAGGACTTGTCTGCCAGTCATGATGCTGGTTTGGATAAAACTTTTGATAAGTTTATCCTGTCCTGTCACAACTGCACGATCACCCAAAATAAATAATCTGGGGCTAAATGGCATTTATATCTCTGCAATCTCACACAAGTTATCATTAATATTAGTCCAAAATGGTTGGACTTTATCACATGAGCATAAAACATGAACTAAACTGCCTTCCTCAGACTTGATGTGGCTAATAATCTAAATCTAAATAACCTGGAAGGAGTCCAACAAAAGTGGTGTGTAATTTTGAATTGAATGAGGCGCACTCTTGCCATTAATTGTAATTTATTAATGAATCAACGTTGAGCCTGAACAAACGGAGGGGTGTTTGGGGCCCCATGGCCGCCAGGGGGCCCCTGGGAGGAGCATCCGCTGCTCATTGGCTGGATTGGGACACATTCAAGTGAGTTCAACAGGACGCGGGTCCCTCTGATGTTTAAACGTTTCTGCAGAAACGGAACCTGTAATGGGTCAACAAGCCCGAACTGTTTGGTTCAGAATATTTGAATCGATCCGGAGGTTCCTCAGAGAACATTCACAGCTCTGAGCTTCATGGCGCCCAGAAGTGCACTGGGAAAAATCAAAGTCTTACCCAATATTTGTCTCATTTCTAGTCCAAATATCTCATTACACTTAATATCAGACACAACTGCCTAACAAGCACCATTTCAGACAGATATAGGGACTTGTTTTAATACGATACATCTGGAATATCTTGTTAAATGAAAAAGTCTTGAAAACAAATAGTTTTGAGTCGGATTTCACATGAAACAAGCTATTTTTTTTTACATTTGAAGAGGTTTTTAAGCTAATTTCAAGATTACTTTTATCTCAAAAGTCCTAAATATCACATCTTCTTTCAAGAAATCTGGACAAGCCGATTTTCACTAGTTCCATTGGCAGATTTTTTTTGCTTATTTCAAGCAAAAAACGTCTTTTATTTGTTGTTTTTTTTACTTATGTTTTGAGGGGCATTTTTTCCAGTGCGGGACGCATGCGCGTGGGATAAGCAGAGTTTAATAATGATTTTATTATTATTAAAGGCTTAAATGGTCTGAAAGTGTTTTCACTGATGCATGAAGGACAGAAGCAGAGAGGGAAAGTGACTTAAAGAGATCCGTTCAATCAGTTTATTGATCAGGCTGAATTTATGCGTTTAAAATGAAAAACAGAAGAATCAATGTTCTGCTTTATTTAGTCTAAAAACCTGGTTAATTTCTTTGTTCTGCCTGCTCACTAAATGCTTCCCACGTCACGTTAATAAAGGAGGAGGAGGAGGAGGAGGAGGTGTGGAGCAGCCCGGACCTGAATGCGCTCAGACCCGTCACACAGCCTCAGAGCAGGCACACATCCGGAGCTCTGCGGCTCACGGAGGAACCTTCTGCCCGCAAACACCTCCACAGTCACCTGGAAGAATTCAGGCACAGCGGCCGTCAGCATGAAGTGTGTGCCCGGAGGAGCCGCGCTGCTGCCGCCGCTGCTGCTGCTGCTGCTCGGCCGCCGCTGCTGCGCAGGTCCCGGCCGGAGAGGTGAGTGCGCCCGGGGTGAGAGCTCCGGAGGGAGGGAGGGAGGGAGGGAGGGCGGGGGGGAGCCGAGCTGCTGACACACGGACACTTTTAACTTTCTCAGCGCTTAAAAAGTGAACTTCCGGGTGGTTCTGCGGCTTGTTTCAGGTGCGCGCAGCACTCCCACGTGAATTATAGGTCAGATTTCTCAGATTTGTTCCTCTTTGGGAGATTTATTCAGAGTTATTCAGGGCTCAGGCTGAGGGTCTGACACAGGGAGACTCCTGGAGGACTTTAAACAAACGGAAGGTGGATTATTATTAAAGATTAAAGGTTTATGCATTATATAAAGTTATGAAGTTAACTTTGGGATCTGACCGTCGCTGTTAAAGCAAAGCAAAGCAAAGCAAAGCCTTATAAATGAGTAACAGTTCTGTTTAGCTGTGCAGATGACACCTGGGGTCTCAGCTGGGTTCTCAGGTGGGTTCTCAGGTGGGGTCTCAGCTGGGTTCTCAGGTGGGTTCTCAGGTGGGGTCTCAGCTGGGGTCTCAGCTGGGTTCTCAGGTGGGTTCTCAGCTGGGTTCTCAGGTGGGGTCTCAGCTGGGTTCTCAGGTGGGTTCTCAGGTGGGGTCTCAGCTGGGTTCTCAGCTGGGGTCTCAGCTGGGTTCTCAGGTGGGGTCTCAGCTGGGTTCTCAGGTGGGGTCTCAGGTGGGTTCTCAGCTGGGTTCTCAGGTGGGTTCTCAGGTGGGGTCTCAGCTGGGGTCTCAGCTGGGGTCTCAGCTGGGTTCTCAGCTGGGTTCTCAGGTGGGTTCTCAGGTGGGGTCTCAGCTGGGTTCTCAGCTGGGTTCTCAGCTGGGTTCTCAGCTGGGTTCTCAGGTGGGGTCTCAGCTGGGTTCTCAGCTGGGTTCTCAGCTGGGTTCTCAGCTGGGTTCTCAGGTGGGGTCTCAGCTGGGTTCTCAGCTGGGTTCTCAGCTGGGTTCTCAGGTGGGTTTTCAGGTGGGTTCTCAGCTGGGTTCTCAGCTGGGTTCTCAGCTGGGTTCTCAGGTGGGTTTTCAGGTGGGTTCTCAGCTGGGTTCTCAGCTGGGTTCTCAGCTGGGTTCTCAGGTGGGTTTTCAGGTGGGTTCTCAGCTGGGTTCTCAGCTGGGTTCTCAGCTGGGTTCTCAGGTGGGTTCTCAGCTGGGTTCTCAGCTGGGTTCTCAGGTGTTGTAACTCCTGGATCAGCTGCTGTCAGAGCAGAAAGGAAGGAGTCGGGCTGGTTTAAACCTTTAAAGCTCGCTGGCCTGCTGTCTGAGCCAGATCTGCAACACCTGCGCGTCCCGGGCTTGTTGTCAGACTCCTCAGAGGAAGCTGGGGGCGGCAGAGGAATCACTAATTCAGTGAATGTGAAGGTCTGAGGTGCAAACTTTGTTTAGTCTTCAGCGATCTGCAGAGAGGGAGAAGCTGCAGGTTTAATGACTGATGGACTCTCACTGATGCTGAGACATCAGATCCAATCAAACAGAACCGACAGAATCTTGGTTTCATGGTTTTTATGGTTTTTAACTCAAACAGAATCTTGGTTTCATGGTTTTTATGGTTTTTAACTCAAACAGAATCTTGGTTTCATGGTTTTTATCTCAAACAGAATCTTGGTTTCATGGTTTTTATGGTTTTTATCTCAAACAGAATCTTGGTTTCATGGTTTTTATGGTTTTTATCCCAAACAGAATCTTGGTTTTTATGGTTTTTATGGTTTTTAACTCAAACAGAATCTTGGTTTCGTGGTTTTTATGGTTTTTATCTCAAACAGAATCTTGGTTTCGTGGTTTTTATGGTTTTTATCTCAAACAGAATCTTGGTTTCGTGGTTTTTATGGTTTTTATCTCAAACAGAATCTTGGTTTCATGGTTTTTATAGTTTTTATCTCAAACAGAATCTTGGTTTCATGGTTTTTATAGTTTTTAACTCAAACAGAATCTTGGTTTCGTGGTTTTTATCTCAAACAGAATCTTGGTTTCGTGGTTTTTATGGTTTTTATCTCAAACAGAATCTTGGTTTCATGGTTTTTATGGTTTTTAACTCAAACAGAATCTTGGTTTCGTGGTTTTTATGGTTTTTAACTCAAACAGAATCTTGGTTTCATGGTTTTTATGGTTTTTAACTCAAACAGAATCTTGGTTTCGTGGTTTTTATGGTTTTTAACTCAAACAGAATCTTGGTTTCATGGTTTTTATGGTTTTTATCTGAAACAGAATCTTGGTTTCATGGTTTTTATGGTTTTTAACTCAAACAGAATCTTGGTTTTATGGTTTTTAACTCAAACAGAATCTTGGTTTCGTGGTTTTTATGGTTTTTAACTCAAACAGAATCTTGGTTTCATGGTTTTTATGGTTTTTAACTCAAACAGAATCTTGGTTTCGTGGTTTTTATGGTTTTTAACTCAAACAGAATCTTGGTTTCGTGGTTTTTATGGTTTTTATCTCAAACAGAATCTTGGTTTCGTGGTTTTTATGGTTTTTATCTCAAACAGAATCTTGGTTTCGTGGTTTTTATGGTTTTTAACTCAAACAGAATCTTGGTTTCGTGGTTTTTATGGTTTTTATCTCAAACAGAATCTTGGTTTCGTGGTTTTTATGGTTTTTAACTCAAACAGAATCTTGGTTTCGTGGTTTTTATGGTTTTTATCTCAAACAGAATCTTGGTTTCGTGGTTTTTATGGTTTTTATCTCAAACAGAATCTTGGTTTCGTGGTTTTTATGGTTTTTATCTCAAACAGAATCTTGGTTTCGTGGTTTTTATGGTTTTTATCTCAAACAGAATCTTGGTTTCGTGGTTTTTATGGTTTTTATCTCAAACAGAATCTTGGTTTCGTGGTTTTTATGGTTTTTATCTCAAACAGAATCTTGGTTTCGTGGTTTTTATGGTTTTTAACTCAAACAGAGCGGTTGCAGCGCAGACGTGGCTGTGGTTCTGAAAGCTGTTGCAGGTGAAGTCCTGCAGCCTGTTCTGATCTGCAGCTTCAGACAGAACAGAACCCTTGAGTTTGAGTTTGAGTTTATTTATTTAAACATTTTATTTTTACATGTAAATATGCAAGATTATAGCCAACGGCTACTTTCCATCTTTAGTCCCTTCGGCAGATTGATGTCAACAACACAGGATAGTAAAATCAATAAAGCAACAGCCTTCATGGCCAGTGTGCACAGAGGGAATAATTACAGAGAACCCAATAGGACAGAAAATAAAACAGAAAAGCAAGAACAATGAAGAGTTTAGTGGATCATGAAGCACAGCAGCCGTGGCTATTCAGAGACAACAGGGGAAGCCGGGCAGCCTCTCCCATTCTCTGGCCAAACTGCTCCATCTTCAATGTTAAATTGACGATAAAACAGTTATTCACAAAACACAAGATATGCCCAATACTGCATTTACTCCCATAACTACAACATGTTGTCCTGTAGCTTAATGAAGTGATTTGTTCACTGAGGAAATCACGTTATGAAGCCGCCACTAACAGCCAGGCTTCCGAGCCGAGGGCTGCCCGGCTTCAGGAGGGGGTGGGAGAGTCAAGTTTTTTCTACAATTCTAGGTCATCATTGGCTAAATCGACAAAAACTCATCACTTCCGGAAGCCCGGCGTCTCTGGGGGTAGATTAGACGTGGGCGTGTCTATGAGGGGCTGTGTCGTGATGATTGGAGTTAGTGTGTGTCCATCATGAGAGATTCTGTGGCAGCCGAACTTTTAAGCGGGGAGAAGCACGCTGGAACTTCAGTCTGGTTGTCTGTGAAAGTGCTGTCGGAGTTTCACTCATTTCCCATCGTTTCCATTTCCATCCTCACACACATACACTTTTGTAAATATTACACTGTAAATAAGAAACACATCCTTGTTGTTTAGAAGTTTTGTCAATCATATTCCTGTTGTGGATTTGTTTGTCGTGTTCGCTAGTAGTTTTGTCACAATGGCGGCTATGCTCGCAGCTAAGCAGTTAGCAACACCAAATGTAGTTGACGTGCTTTTAGCCAAGCGTAATATGGGCTTCCCCTGTTTTAAAAGTCAGCAGCCGCCACTGTTGCACATATACATGTTTAGGCAGGATTGTTCCTCCAGTGGCCGAGCTTTAGGATGTTCAGAGGTCAGAGGTCACGTGTTGAATTCCAGGTGTGAGAAGCAGGAACAGAAAACCTGGTTTGAGTGAAGGATTCTTCTTTCTGAAAGGAACTAAAACCTCTGGAGCTGCTCTTGTTGATCTGTTTGAGTTTTTTGTCACTAATTCTTCTCATGGAGGAGGAGCTTTGCCATGTTAGATAGCATCAGTGTGTTTAACTGTGTCGACCCAGTTTAAGCGCTCGTGTTGTTTCAGTATCTGACACGTTTTTGTTCTCTTATCTCGTACTTTCAGAGCTCGTTTATGAACTGTTTCATCGGTTTTAGTGTCGTTTTACAGGCCGATGCCCAACTTATTAAACTATAGGACGTGATCATCGACAGTTAGATGGTTCCTAATAAACCTAAAGTTGGACTTCATTTCATTCACAATGTTTTTTATCTGTCGTTTGAACAGAAGTTGTGGTTCCTGAGTATTCAAACTCTTGTACCGCCTCAGTTGTTTTTAGACGTTGGGATCACTTTGGCTCTTTTTGATAAGTACAAACAAACAGTCTTCGATATGTTCAAGTATAGCTGGGATTTCTCAAGCCATTTGTCATAGCATCTGTCTGTTCCTGCGCAGCGTGTTTTTTATCCTTTGCATGGACCTACAGAACCATGGTGCAGCTCTTTTATTTCAGCTGCCATGCTTCAGGTTCCCCTCACTGGAACAAAGGTCTTTAAACGGCCTTTAAATGGTCTTTAAATGGTCTTTAAACGGTCTTTAAACAGCCTTTAAATGGTCTTTAAAAGGTCTTTAAACGGCCTTTAAATGGTCTTTAAAAGGTCTTTAAACGGCCTTTAAATGGTCTTTAAATGGTCTTTAAACGGTCTTTAAACAGCCTTTAAATGGTCTTTAAAAGGTCTTTAAACGGCCTTTAAATGGTCTTTAAATGGTCTTTAAAAGGTCTTTAAACAGCCTTTAAATGGTCTTTAAAAGGTCTTTAAACGGCCTTTAAATGGTCTTTAAATGGTCTTTAAATGGCCTTTAAATGAACTTTAAACGACCTTTAAATGGTCTTTAAAAGCTCTTTAAAATTCATTTAAATGGTCTTGAAATGGTCTTTAAACTGCCTTTAAATGGTCTTTAAATGGTCTTTAAACGGCCTTTAAAGGGCCTTTAAATGTTCTTTAAACAGCCTTTAAACGGTCTTTAAATGTTCTTTAAACGGCCTTTAAATGGTCTTTAAATGGTCTTTAAACAGCCTTTAAACGGCCTTTAAACGGTCTTTAAACGGCCTTTAAACAGCCTTTAAACGGCCTTTAAATGTTCTTTAAACGGCCTTTAAATGGTCTTTAAATGGTCTTTAAACAGCCTTTAAACGGTCTTTAAACGGCCTTTAAACAGCCTTTAAACGGCCTTTAAACGGCCTTTAAATGGTCTTTAAACAGCCTTTAAACGGCCTTTAAACGGTCTTTAAACGGCCTTTAAACAGCCTTTAAACGGCCTTTAAATGTTCTTTAAACGGCCTTTAAATGGTCTTTAAATGGTCTTTAAACAGCCTTTAAACGGCCTTTAAACGGCCTTTAAACAGCCTTTAAACGGCCTTTAAACGGCCTTTAAATGTTCTTTAAACGGCCTTTAAATGTTCTTTAAACGGTCTTTAAATGTTCTTTAAACAGCCTTTAAACGGCCTTTAAATGTTCTTTAAACGGCCTTTAAATGTTCTTTAAACGGTCTTTAAATGTTCTTTAAACAGCCTTTAAACGGCCTTTAAACGGCTGCTGCTGCCGGGCAGGAAGGCCTCTTCCCTGCAGCCTGACCAAACCTCCAACGACTCCTCTTAGGACTCCAGTTCTTCCTGTGATGGTCCTCCGCGGCTCTTATGTCTTCAGACTCTGACGGCTAAGTGATAAAGCAGTCAGGAAAGGTCCCGGGGGGAGCGTTAACTCGCAGAGGAGGAGTTCAGGCTGTGGGTGGGGTCGCTCACAGAGCATTTAGTTTGCTGACCTCATCTCATTCTAACTGGAGAACTCCCCAGCATGGTTCCTACTTCTGCCTGATTTCACAGGATGTTTGGATCACAGCGTTTTAATGAAACTAAACGTGCTTTTTCTGCTCCAGTGGGCCTAAAAGCTGGGGCCTACCTAAAAAAAAAAAGGATATTTCCATCTTTTTGCCCTCTTTAATCATTGCTCTTCAACTTGAAATTACAAAAAAATAACCCAAAACCCAAATAAATTATATGAAAATGACATTTTAACAAAGAATGGTCGCAGCTGTGGCCCATCGGCGCCTTTGTTGTGCCTAAAACAGCTTTTAGGCATAAACCCTCGCATCGCTGCAGCACGGCAGCGGCGTCAATTCAGCCAAAGCTAAGCTAAGCTAAGGTCACTACAGTCACATGACTACAGTATCAATCAATCAATATACAATAATCACCACAAAAGTCTGCTGTGTAGCTTATCTGTGTGCAAATGCAGTCTCACTCACATAGCCGCTAACATAACAATGGACTCGTCTCCGTCTCCCTGTTAGCATTAGCATTAGCATTAGCGGCTAACAGCCTGAATCCCGCCTTCACTACCTGGTCCTCCTTCCTCTGCCGCTGGGGCAACATTGGACCCATCATCACCCTTTCTTTGGTGATAAATAAATCTAAAGTTTCCTGCTTCCTTTTCATATTTTACATTAATTAGCAAACAACAAATCCCGCTAATAACGTCAGCTTTGACCTCCAGGCTCCGTCATCTCGTGGGAGGGGGGGGGGGGGGGGGCTTGGAGATACATTTCAAAAGGGGATACAAGTGTTGGGGAAGATGATACTTAGATAAATTGATTATGTTGTTCAGAATTTCATTTGTAGTTCATTTATATGTATATAAACTTTGTTACAGGCTCAAGGCCCACAGTGGAAACATTACAGTACATACATCATTAATACAATACATTACACATTCATATATACATATACTATAAAAGGGGAGCTAATGAAGGCACTCATACCAGTGTTCCCAGATCATAGACATGTACCTTACAGAGCTACGACTAGGATCAGCTAATTGTGCAATAAGCTCATTTGTTGCACGGTCAAGCCTGCTCATGAACTTAAAAGTAAGATTTCTCAGCAGTGCCACGAAAGTAGTAAGACCTAGATTGCAGAATAAACCACTTGCTCTAGTACTCCTTGGTTTCTTTAGGAGAATCCTGAGACAGTCATTATAAGCTACCTTCAGTTTCAGCAGACTCTCCTTGTATCTAACCCAGAGTGGAGCTGTATAAAGAGGGGAACAGTAAGTTCCAAACAGGTTAACTTTAACATCTGTAGTGCAGTGATGGAATTTTCTAACCAGCATGTTAGCTTGGACATATAGCACTCTCCTCTGTCTGCTCATGTCAGCGTCATCCTCCAGCGTATCAGTTAGGATGTGCCCCAGGTATTTTGTGACATTAGCCACTCCCAGCTCTTCTCCAGATAAATAGAAAGGAGGGAACTTAATTTTCAGATCATCCTTGGTTCTACAGATCATTACCACACTCTTTTGAGCATTATATTTAATATCAAACTCTAACCCATAGTCAGAACAGATATTGAGGAGCTGTTGGAACCCACTACTACTAGGAGATAGAATAGTAAGGTCATCGGCATATAAGAAATGATTAATCATCATATCACCAACCATACAACCTGTTTGACATGTCCCCAAATGTCTTGACAGGTCATCCATATAAGCGTTGAATAAGGCAGGAGATAAAATCCCCCCCTGCCTTACCCCGTTGCTGACATTGAAAGGTGTAGACTGGATGTTACCCCATTTCACCCGCACACTTTGGTTGGAGTACCAATAGGCTAAGATTCGTACCAGACTACTGGGGACTCCCCTTTGCTTAAGTTTATTGAACAGTTTAAAATGATTGACACGATCAAAAGCTCTAGAGGCATCAATAAATCCTAAAATTATAGTAGAGCCCTGACTCCTATATGCCTCTACAATCTCTTTCAGTGCATAGATGTATGTATTAAATAATAGAATAATCAATACAAATTGACACAGAGTAATTACATAAATTCATTTTTTTTAAAAAGAAAAACGAACATTTACATTTTCCCCTGGAGCCGAGGTGTGGCAGCTGCCGTATCCAGTTGACGCCCATGCAGCACGGAGGGAACTCAAACAGGGACATTATTGAGGCTCCTGATTCATGGAGACGAAAGCAAAGAGACTAACATCGTGGCAGCGAGACGTGCACACGTGCACGTGAGCAGAAAGTTGTTTTTAAAGGCGACGGATCTGAAATCCAGATCATTCGCTGCAGCGAGACGGACACAATCAGACGAGTGAAAACCCAGTGGGGGATACATTTAGCCGGCTGGGCTTTACTAAGCTGAGGCTGCAGACCCAGCACTGAAGAGGCAGCTCATTGTCCCGGCTCTGTGAACCCAGCAGTGCTCTGGGAGGGGGCCACAGTCAGACCTTCATGCTAACAGAGCGAGAATTCAATGTTTCTCCTGGAGCCCAAAAGCCAAGAATGAAGTATTTTTACTCCCATCTGAACAGATTTCTGCTGATTAAACTTCTGCCCACATTCAGAAAGTCTGCGACCATCAGAGCAGATGTGGATCATTCAGGGAAGTTTGATTTAAAAGCATCTCTGTTGGCTCCTTTAACCCTCATACCGGATTTAAAACACTTCATTTCTGAAAAGGGGACATTTTTGTCCCCTTTTAAAACGACCTAAAAACATCATGTTAATATTTTTTTCTGCTTTTTTCCCCATAAATCTTTTATTCCACTTCAGTTCTGATCATAACTACCAAGTTTTCAATTATTTTAAAAAAATGAACCCCTTTAAATACTGTTTTATATGATGTAAACGCTGATTTCTGTGAAAAAAAAAACTGCTATATTTTCAATAAATAGAATGCAAAATGGAATTGTTGAGCGGGGATAATTATGGTCTGGGATATGTCAATGATCAGCAACAACATCCCTATCAGGGATTAGGTTTTAGGGTTAAACAGATCATGCTTCCATTCTGCATCAGAAAGTGGGGTCACATGGCACTGAAAGGATCGGATTATTGGCTAAATTACAATCAGACTGAGTTATTAAGTGCATGTAGACACCTTAATCTGACTAAGAATGGGACCGGATCGGATTATTGGCTAAATTACAATCAGACTGAGTTATTAAGTGCATGTACACACCTTAATCTGACTAAGAATGGGATCGGATCGGATTATTGGCTAAATGACAATCAGACTGAGTTATTAAGTGCATGTAGACACCTTAATCTGACTAAGAATGGGATCGGATCGGATTATTGGCTAAATTACAATCAGACTGAGTTATTAAGTGCATGTACACACCTTAATCTGACTAAGAATCGGATCGGATTCAGACCCGAGATGACTGGGTTGAAAGTCACTGTTTTGAAAAAATAAAAGACTTGAGACTCGACTCGGACTTGGAAGTTAAAGACTCGGCACTTGACTTGACTTGAGACACGATGACTTGAATGACTTGAGTGTTAAGCATCTAGCATAACTTCCAACTTTGTTCGTCATTTGAAGATCCATTCTGACCAGTAAGTGCTCGTCAAATTAGCTAATATTATCCTGTTAGCCTAGCCGGTAGTTAGCTAACGTTAGCTTGATATGATACGGGGTGGACAGGTTGGACACATTGGCCAATGATGTTTACTGACAGTTACTTATATCTTTGTGTTTTCACTTTATTAAGATCAGATTCTGCAGGTAAAACTGCAAAAATAAGGTGACTTTGACTTTGACTTGCCCAAGAAAAAATGACTTACTTGAGACTTGAAAGCTAAGACTTGGGACTCGGGCTCTGGTCGTGTTCTCTGAGTCGAACCTTTCGTCTCTGGTTGTCCTACATCTGCCCCAGATATCTCAACACCTCTGTTTCCTCTCTTTCCCCCGTCAGAGGAACTTAACAAACAGATTAACAGACAGATTTAACTCCAGGAGTTTGGCCGGTTTCAGACTGAATTCGCTCATTCTTTTGCAGCCTCTGGTTGGTTGGAATAAAGCAGCGCTGCAAGGCATTCTGGGAACTGCCCAGACTGGTATCTGTCTGTTTGTTCCAAGTGAAAACAGCTGACTGCACTTACTCTTTGTCATGGAATCTATTTGATTATGAGGAGAATGTGTATTATTCCTGAGTGTGTTTGTGTGACTTGTTCTGAATGGCTGTGTTGTTCCTCTGCTCAGCTCTGACAGTCAGAGGCTGCAGGTCAGGGTCGAGGACTCCGTCTGCCCTCCAGTTCTGCTGTTTTATAAGAAATGTTGAATAACGAGGTGTTCCAGTGGGAATGATTTCATTTCTACTGTTTCATAAGAAATGTTGAATAACGAGGTGTTCCAGTGGAAATGATTTCATTTCTGCTGCCAGTGGTGCGCCGTGGGGTCCTCAGAAGGTCGGGAAGTCTTTGAAAGGGTGGCACAGATCCCTGGAAAAGCTGGTGAATATCTGTTATTCTGATTCTTAGTGTCATTTGAGGAGGTTGTAGAAGTACTGAAGGAAGTTCCAGATGAATTTCAGGAGGTTATGGAGCTCCTTTTGGAGTCTATGATGATGGGAATATGATGACCTTGGTAGGTTAGATCAGGCAGAAATGAAAAGAGACAGAGGTCCCAGAGATGTTTCAGGGGTTGGCCATCCTTTGGGTATCCTGCAGAGGTACAGAGGGCGTTTGCTGAGGTTCAGAAGGAGCTTCCAGTGGTCCTTGGAAGATGAACAAACCTAGGGAAACTGTAGTGGTAAAGCCAGTGGTCCTAAAACAGGGCCAAGGCTTTAAAAGGGTGCCGTTCAGTCTTAAGCCCCTTCCACACTGAGGAAGAACCCACGTTTAATTCGCAAATTTAGTGTGTCCGCTGTTTCTTTCACACTGACGATCCGGGCTGGCGCGTCAACTCGATTCGCCATTCGACCCACATCGGACCCTAGTCTTTTTGCCGAGCCGAATTTGATGTGAAAGCAGTTGACGCGGGTCGGACGTGGGCGTGGCGTGAGGAGTTTAAAAGACAGAATGGACAGCTCACAGACAGCATGAGCTAAACAGCTAAACGTCTTTGTCGATTGCGTCGACGTTGTTCGCGTTCTTCTGCTTCAAATTGTCGATGGATGTCCTCAACTTGGACATTATAGTGCTCTTGTATTCTCCGCATATGTTCTTCAGCGGCATCCCACATTGTGACCATCCACACCCCGTAAAATAGCATCTCCATGAACTGCATATACACTTGCGTGGCTGAACAAACAGCCAGCAACAAAAACGAGTTCTCAAGGTGTCCCGCCATCGTTTGTTTGAAAAATTTGATGCAGACGGGTGTATTTAACCCTAACTCCGACGCATGGCTTGTGCCTACATCATTGTACACGCCCAGCATTTTATGTGTTTCGTGTGACGCTCTGCCACTAGGCCACGCCCCCTGAACTCGGCTTCAGGCGACACGGGTCACCTAACACGCCAAGTGTTAACATTGCTCGACGCGGGACGAAGTGGCAATCTGGACCCGCTAAGGTAGCGGGTCGCAGTGTGAAAACAGCTTTAGACAGTCAGTGGGTCAGCTTTGAGCGCTTCATGGTAAAAACCTTGGCTCTTTGATTGGTATGCAGGAGTTACCGTCTTTAATGGCAGCAGCCTTTGTTGGTCATGAGTGAGCAGGACGTTGGCGGTGTTGTTGAAGCTGAGCTTCAGCTGCAGCAGCGCCGGCTGTTGTGGCTGCACAGCGGGGGGGTCGCAGCCCGGAGCTCAGACATCCAAGGCTCTGATGTGGGAGTGTGCGTCGGCCTTGTTCCCACTGAGTTTGACTTTCTGCAGAGACCTTGGCTGCATGTGTGTGTGTATGTGTGTGTGTGTGTGTGTGTGTGTGTGTGTGTGTGTGTGTGTGTGTGTGGCTGCTTTCACTCAAACTCCGCTCAAAGAAACAAACAAAAAAGAAAAGTTGGAGTTCCGTCGTAACCGTAGCAACGGCATTAGCATAACGAGCAGGACCAACAATCAGCTGGATTCAAAAGGCTCAGCAGCTGATCTGAGATCTGCGGTTCGCCCCGATTCTTTCTGGCCTTTTGATTGGCCGGCAGCTCAGAGAAGGCAGAGCGTTCAGCCGAGGCTGGAACCTGTGGTCCCATCACACGTGGAGACACATTGTTACTGTTGCTGTGTTCGAAACCGCATACTTCTCCTACTACTCCTACTAACTTTCTGAGTTAGTATGCGAGTTTGAGTAAGAGAGAAGTCCCCGGATGCATACTAGATTCTCTGAAATGTTGGGTATGCATCATGAGGTTACTACTCATACTCAAACTACCCAAGATGCAACGTAACGTAACGTCGCCGATCGTCATTTCCTGTCAAAACGGCAGTTTCAAGCTAGCTACAACGAGGGTAGGTTCACTTCCTGTTTTCAAAACAAAAGCACCAATTGTATGGTAATGGCTTTCCCTATGATAAAAGGCAACGGGTATTTTATTTTGTGAAAAAAACCAGAAGTGCGTTGCTCACTGCGGCTAGCTTTAGTAGCGCCGAATTCGTGGGAACAAAATTGTAAATAGCCGGTATTTTGTCAGGTTTTCAACACGTTGGGGATCTAAACGACTACTTTCTCACCTGAAAATGTTTCAAATGTTGCTAAAGTTTACAGAGTTTAGAGCTTAAGGGAAATCAGCTTCGGCTCGAAATGCGTTGTGGGTAAACGCTCTGCATCCTGTCTGATCGATCAGTATGCAGTATACAGTATGTAGTATGCAGTATGCAGTATGCAGTGTGCAGTGTGCAGTATGCAGTATGCAGAATGCGGTTTCGAACACAGCCTGTGTGTCAGTTTATGTCCTGACAGTCTTTTATTCGTACAGATTTCGGGGTCTTTTCCTCTGCCTGGTGTCATGTCCAGAGGGTTTTCCCCCGTGTCTTTAGTTCTTTTGAGTTTTATCATGTGTTAGTTTATCTCACGTCTTAGTTTTAAGTTCATGTTTAGTTTAGTTTTGCCATTGTTTTTCCCTCACTTCCCATGTTCAGGTCATTAGCTGCACCCTCTCAACAATCACCCTCCTCAGTATTTAGTTTCCAGGTTGCACTTTGTCAGATCTTTATGTTAACCTTGTTTTTGAAAATAAATCGGTTTGCTTTCACCTTTGTAGTCCGCATCCGTGTCCTTCTACGCATCGCACCCACCCATCGTGACACCTGGGCTTCCTTTTCTGGGTGATTTCAGGCGTTTGTCGTCATCTCTTTCTTATCTTTTGCTTGTTTTTCGGTCTCTTTTTGGGTTCATAGCGTCTCTTTGTGCCGTGTTGTAGTTCCATCCCACATGAATAAATACCTTTAGCTGTTCAGAAGTCCCAAAGTGTTTGACACATTGAGCTGAAGGTGCTCTGGGATGCTTATTCATGCTGTTACAGCATCAGGCTGTACGGGACTCATTGCAGCAGGTGGACTGCAGGCGGTCTTATCGGGGACGGTGGGGGAACCGTGTTCGGTGGCTTTCTCACACTGACAGCGAGCAGCCTTCACATGCAGCTCGTAGGATTTTCAGAGCTGGAATGTGAAGAATGTCAATAATGGAGCTCAGAAAGTGTTGGCAGGATTAAACTGGCTGCTGGGCTGCAGCATGTGAGGCAGGGGGGACGAACCCGAGCTTTAAACATGTTTAAAAACATATCTGCATCATAGTTCAGGGAACGACTTTCGTCCCATTTCTCATTTATGATGCTTCTGTCTGTCCAAAGCTGTCATTATTTCCATTTCCCTCAGGACGGGGACCTACTCGGGCTTCTTTTTCAACCTAAATCTCTCCCTCATCCTGTTCCTCAGCCTCTCAGCCGGCCTCAGAAATCTGAGGAGCATCAGCAGAGCTGAGACCTTACTCAGGTCAGGAGAACCTGCCGTGCACGTGGCAGCGTGTCCTTTCGCCTCCAGGCTTTGAGGGATAATCTGCTCACTGGTGCTCCTTTTCTGCACCTCTGTGCCAGAATCTGGAGTCAGTGTTGGGGTCTTTTGACTTTTCTCATGCGATCCCTGCAGTGCACGTTGATAAAAGTGCACGTGTGACAGAAACCCTGAAACCCCCCCCGGTCCTCCTGCTGCTGTCCTGAGCTGCAGCTCTGATGCAGCGAGCTCGGTCTGCTGGTTTCAGGTGAACGGCAGCAGATTCACGGCGTGGAGGCGGACCACTCGTCCCGCTCGTCCCGCTCGTCCCGCTCGTCCCGCTCGTCCCGCTCGTCCCGCTCGTCCCGCTCGTCCCGCCTCTCTGACAGTTAACGGCGGCGTCCACCGTTAACTGTCAGAGAGGAAGAAGAAGTTTGTGGAATTTTCCTTCAGCAGCTTCAGAGTGAGAGACAAGCTGTGACCTGCAAACAGCTCTGCAAGCAGGACACACAGAAACATGCACACACACACACACATGCACACACACACACATGCACACACACACACATGCACACACACACACACATGCACACAAAAACATGCACACACACACACAGAAACATGCACAGAAACATGCACACACACACACAGAAACATGCACACACACACACAGAAACATGCACACACACACACACATACACACACACATGCACAGAAACATGCACAGAAACATGCACACACACATGCACAGAAACATGCACAGAAACATGCACACACACGTGCACAGAAACATGCACAGAAACATGCACAGAAACATGCACAGAAACATGCACACACACATGCACACACACACACAGAAACATGCACACACACACACACAGAAACATGCACACACACACACACAGAAACATGCACACACACACACACACAGAAACATGCACAGAAACATGCACACACACAGAAACATGCACAGAAACATGCACACACACACAGAAACATGCACACACACACACACACATACACACACACATGCACAGAAACATGCACACACACATGCACAGAAACATGCACACACACATGCACAGAAACATGCACAGAAACATGCACACACACACACACATGCACAGAAACATGCACACACACATGCACAGAAACATGCACAGAAACATGCACACACACACACACATGCACAGAAACATGCACACAAAAACATGCACACACACACACACATGCACACACATGCACAGAAACATGCACACAGAAACATGCACACACACACACACACACATGCACAGAAACATGCACACAAAAACATGCACACACACACACACATGCACACAAAAACATGCACAGAAACATGCACAGAAACATGCACACACACATGCACAGAAACATGCACACACACATGCACAGAAACATGCACACACACATGCACAGAAACATGCACACACACATGCACACGCACACACACATGCACACAAAAACATGCACAGAAACATGCACACACAAACATGCACAGAAACATGCACACAAACATGCACACACACACATGCACAGAAACATGCACACACACATGCACACGCACACACACATGCACACAAAAACATGCACAGAAACATGCACACACAAACATGCACAGAAACATGCACACAAACATGCACACACACACATGCACAGAAACATGCACACACACACACACACAGACGCACAGACAGAAACATGCACACAAACATGCACGGATACATGCACACACACATGCACAGAAACATGCACAGAAACATGCACACACACACACACACAGACACACACGTGCACGGAAACACACACATACACACACACACACACACACACACACACAGAAACATTCACACACACGTGCACAGAAAAACACACACACACACACACACACACAGAAACATTCACACACACGTGCACGGAAACACACACACACACACACAAACACACACAGAAACATTCACACACACGTGCACGGAGAAGATTTAGTGATTAGTTTCTGATTGAGATAAAGTTTGTTCAGGATGTTCCATTCAGCTTCTCCTCTGTGGGACCGTGTTTCTGCTCAGAGGTCAGAGGTCAGGGGTCAGAGGTCAGAGGTCAGGGGTCAGGCGTCAGGCATCAGAGGTCAGGTGGTTACGCTCCGCCCTGCAGGTTCTCCCACCGGCTGCATGTACGGACCCGGTTCTCCCGGTTAGGGAGACTGTGTGCTCGGGTCATGTGATGAACGGAGAGGCCGAGCAGCAGCTCTCAGAGAGCCGGTTTAATCTCTCTGAGTCAGTCAGAAGTTGAGTTGAAACCTGCTGAGATTCTCAGCTGGTTGAGACATTCCTGATGTGTGTGAGCTCAGAGAGAAGCTCACTGAGCTTTCTGTGTGACATCTGAGGCGTCCATTCAGGACCAGAGTCCTGGACCAGAGTCCTGGACCCAGAGTCCTGGACCAGAGTCCTGGGACCAGAGTCCTGGGACCAGAGTCCTGGACCCAGACTCCTGGACCCAGAGTCCTGGACCAGAGTCCTGGACCAGAGTCCTGGACCCAGAGTCCTGGACCCGAGTCCTGGACCCAGAGTCCTGGGACCAGAGTCCTGGACCCAGACTCCTGGACCCAGACTCCTGGACCCAGAGTCCTGGACCAGAGTCCTGGGACCAGAGTCCTGGGACCAGAGTCCTGGACCCAGAGTCCTGGACCCAGAGTCCTGGACCCAGAGTCCTGGACCCAGAGTCCTGGTGAACGCATCACAGATCTATCCTCACCAAACCCTAAACTAGAACCAGTTATTTCGGTTTAGGCCAGTCCTGAAAAACGTGGCGCTCCAGGAGCTCCAGAGCGAAGGAATGCTGACATCAGAGGCAGGGGGCGGGGCTTATGGGGGGCGGGGCTACAGGAGCCAACCAGATGAACCAGAAAGCTGGAGCTGTCTTTGTTTAAAGTCCAGAGCCAGCGTAGCATCGAGTGAAACCCTGAAACTAAGCTGCAGCGTGGGTGTGAAGCAGAGCCGCAACATGAGCTCCAGCTCAATGTTTTAGAACGAACGCTGGCCACGGCGCCACATCATCAGAACAGCGTCCATAAAGGCGCTCAGCGCTCCGACGTTACAAAGACAGTAAACCAGGAAGTGTCGCTCACGTGCTGACATCACATGTGGGATTAACAGTTCCTTACCTCCTGTTCCGAGATAATGTTGAGTAATGTTGGATAGTGTTGGATAATGTTGAGTAATGTTGGATAATGTTGGGTAATGCTGGGTAATGTTGGATAGTGTTGGATAGCGCTGGGTAATGTTGGGTAATGTTGGATAATGTTGGATAGCGCTGGGTAATGTTGGATAATGTTGGATAGTGTTGGATAATGTTGGGTAATGTTGGATAATGTTGGATAGCGCTGGGTAATGTTGGGTAATGTTGGATAGTGTTGGATAATGTTGGGTAATGTTGGATAATGTTGGATAGCGCTGGGTAATGTTGGGTAATGTTGGATAATGTTGGATAATGTTGGATAGTGTTGGATAATGTTGGATAATGTTGGGTAATGTTGGATAATGTTGGATAGTGTTGGATAGTGTTGAATAATGTTGGATAATGTTGGGTAATGTTGGATAATGTTGGATAATTTTGGATAGCGCTGGGTAATGTTGGGTAATGTTGGATAATGTTGGGTAATGTTGGATAATGTTGGATAATGTTGGATAGTGTTGGATAATTTTGGATAGCGCTGGGTAATGTTGGGTAATGTTGGATAATGTTGGATAATGTTGGATAATGTTGGATAGTGTTGGATAATGTTGGGTAATGTTGGATAATGTTGGATAATGTTGGATAATGTTGGGTAATGTTGGATAATGTTGGATAGCGCTGGGTAATGTTGGATAATGTTGGATAATGTTGGATAGTGTTGGATAGCGCTGGGTAATGTTAAATAATGTTGGATAGTGTTGGATAATGTTGGATAATGTTGGGTAATGTTGGATAGTGTTGAATAATGTTGGATAATGTTGGGTAATGTTGGATAGTGTTGGATAGCGCTGGGTAATGTTAAATAATGTTGGATAATGTTGGATAATGTTGGGTAATGTTGGATAGTGTTGAATAATGTTGGGTAATGTTGGATAATCTTGGATAGTGTTGGATAATGTTGGATAGCGCTGGGTAATGTTGGATAATGTTGGGTAATGTTGGATAATGTTGGATAATGTTGGATAATGTTGGATAGCGCTGGGTAATGTTGGATAATGTTGGATAATGTTGGATAGTGTTGGATAATGTTGGATAATGTTGGGTAATGTTGGGTAATGTTGGATAATGTTGGATAATGTTGGATAATGTTGGATAATGTTGGATAGCGCTGGGTAATGTTGGATAATGTTGGATAATGTTGGATAGTGTTGGATAATGTTGGATAATGTTGGGTAATGTTGGGTAATGTTGGATAATGTTGGATAATGTTGGATAATGTTGGATAGCGCTGGGTAATGTTGGATAATGTTGGATAATGTTGGGTAATGTTGGATAATGTTGGATAGTGTTGGATAATGTTGGATAGCGCTGGGTAATGTTGGATAATGTTGGATAATGTTGGGTAATGTTGGATAATGTTGGATAATGTTGGATAGCGCTGGGTAATGTTGGATAATGTTGGATAATGTTGGATAGCGCTGGGTAATGTTGGATAATGTTGGATAATGTTGGGTAATGTTGGATAATGTTGGATAATGTTGGATAGCGCTGGGTAATGTTGGATAATGTTGGATAATGTTGGGTAATGTTGGATAATGTTGGATAATGTTGGATAATGTTGGATAATGTTGGGTAATGTTGGATAATGTTGGATAATGTTGGGTAATGTTGGGTAATGTTGGGTAATGTTGGGTAATGTTGGATAGCGCTGGGTAATGTTGGATAATGTTGGATAATGTTGGATAGTGTTGGATAGCGTTGGGTAATGTTGGGTAATGTTGGATAATGTTGGGTAATGTTGGATAATGTTGGATAATGTTGGATAGCGCTGGGTAATGTTGGATAATGTTGGATAATGTTGGATAATGTTGGATAATGTTGGATATGATATAACCCTGGATCACAAGCACCAGCTGCTGTGTGCAGCACTTATAATCTGGACTGGGGATCCTGGTCTGGTTCCTGCTGAAGTTAAACCGCCCCATCAGAGGAAGGTCGGGGCGTGGGAGTTCTTTAAGGTGGCGTGAAGACGATGCTGTGGAAATCAGACATGTTCTTGGATGGTTTCTGTGTCAAATAGGGGTGCAACGGATCAAAAAACTCACAGTTCGGATCGTTCCTCGGATCAGCAAAAATAAAAATAAAAAATAGACAAGACAAATAAACATGTTTTGTCTTTTTGTTTATTAACACTTTTAAATTATTTAATTGAAATATATAAAATCAACTTAAAGTGCAACATAAAAACACACCGATAGCGTTTGTGATCGCTTTAGCCCGGTCGGATTGTGACGGAAGGGGCTGCTTAAACACCGCGGTGATGAGCGGTGATGAGCGGTTGCTGAGCCGCTTTCGGTTTCACTCCTGTCAGTGAAACACCGGGGTGATGTCGCTGCAAATGCGTGGCCATGCTCGATGTGTTTCCACTGTTGTGTGGCTTTCTTGTGCCACAGTGCCTACACACCGTCACGGTTTTATCCACCAACCTCTTTCCTTCTTCATTAAATATGACAGGGAAGCCAAAATGCTCCCAAACAGGGGATTTAAATGACGTGGGGTTCTTCTGTTCCTCCGCTCGCCATGACCACGCTGTGTTGCAGGTTAGGGGTTTTCTTTATGTTAGCTATCGCTATGTCAGCTACGTGCTATGTCTGTGTGGTAACCTAGGCGACAGGTTTGTGTGGCAGCGCGAGTATATGGAAACAGACAGAGGCAGCAGTTATCGTTACAGTAGTCACCGAAGTCTAGCCTACTTTTATTTTCCATGCCCACTGTTCTACGTGTTGTACGCTGAGGACAATAAATCACAAACGAGCCATAGGACTGTTTGCTTGTTGAAGAGGGAACTGTTGCGGACTTTTACCCAGAGCGTGGAAAGTACCTCTGTCCCTGGAACTAGCAGGAATGGTAACGGCTGTGTGAGGACTGAACATGCGCACATTTTTTTTTTTCATAAATCAATCCGCGGATCATGTGTGTGCCGAACCGAAATAATTGATCCGAACGGATCACGGATCAATGATGATCCGTTGCACCACTAGTGTCCAACCAGCCTGCAGCTCAGAGAAGCACCTTCATGTGTTTTCTAACCTCAACAGAAGGAACTGCTGATCTAAAACAGACACTGATTAAAACACTGATGCTTCCACATGGGGTGATTCTGAGCTATCTCCACATGATGTTTTGTTAGACCACCAGCTTACAGCACCTTCTCTTTGCATTCCTCTGGATGTCAGACATCTGCTGCAGGTGTCGCTCCTCATTTAAAACAACCTGTTACAACTGTCAGAGCTGTGACCTTATCCTGGAATAAGCAGCTGTTCAGTAAGGACAGACCAGATGTTTTGCTTTCTGAATAGATTCGGTTTGTGTAGGGGCTCGGCCTTGGGCCAGAGGAGGCGCTGGAGTCGGGGGTCAGGTGGGACTGAAAAAGGACGGATGTGTTGAACCTGACTAACTTCCCCCTGGAGCTCTGTGACAGCTGTTTGTCTCGTAAGAGTGGCCTGGGATGGG
Organism: Odontesthes bonariensis; assembly: GCF_027942865.1. Classification (NCBI taxonomy): domain Eukaryota; kingdom Metazoa; phylum Chordata; class Actinopteri; order Atheriniformes; family Atherinopsidae; genus Odontesthes; species Odontesthes bonariensis. The sequence goes on along the minus strand of NC_134525.1, from coordinate 1,400,976 downwards.
CTGCCGACCTGTACAGGTCTCTGAGGTTTTTAACCTGCAGTTGCACTTTGGACAGTCAGACTGAGACCGTGCAGAAAACAAATGTTGTTGGGACGTCCCTCTGGACTCAGTTTGCTGTTTCTGAATGAATCAATAAAAGCTCTTAACGACAGTTTAAAATCAGAAGTGCCATCGACAGGGCGGCACAATAAAAAGCTGCATTGATTGTTGAGTGAATATTTTTGATTTCAGCTGCAGGCGAGGAGGCAGCAGGTCAAACTCTGAAACCATTGATTTTCCATTTCAGCTTTTACTCTTTATTGTTCCAAATGTTTTCATCTGCTCTGTCAAACACTGAAGGACACGGGCGGAGCGTAAGGCAGCTTCTGTGGAACATCACAACAAAGAGAGCTGGCACACAAGGGCCTGAAGAGGTGGCGCTGCGGTGCAGGAGGGGGATGGGTCAGCCGGGATAGGGTCAGCCGGGATAGGGTCAGCCGGGATAGGGTCAGCCGGGATAGGGTCAGCCGGGATAGGGTCCGGGATAGAGTCAGCCGGGATGGAGTCAGCCGGGACGGAGTCAGCCAGGATGGAGTCAGCCGGGATGGAGTCAGCCGGGATAGGGTTAGCTGGGATAGGGTCAGCCGGGACAGAGTCAGCCGGGATAGGGTCCGGGATAGAGTCAGCCGGGATAGGGTCAGCCGGGACAGAGTCAGCCGGGATAGGGTCCGGGATAGAGTCAGCCGGGACGGGTCAGCCGGGATAGAGTCAGTCAGCCGGGATAGAGTCAGCCGGGATAGAGTCAGCCGGGATGGAGTCAGCCGAGATAGGGTCAGCCAGGACAGAGTCAGCCGGGATAGGGTCCGGGATAGAGTCAGCCGGGATAGGGTCAGCCGGGACAGAGTCAGCCGGGATAGGGTCAGCCGGGACAGAGTCAGCCGGGATAGGGTCAGCCGGGACAGAGTCAGCCAGGATAGGGTCCGGGATAGAGTCAGCCGGGATAGAGTCAGTCAGCCGGGATAGAGTCAGCCGGGATAGAGTCAGTCAGCCGGGATAGAGTCAGCCGGGATAGAGTCAGCCGGGATGGAGTCAGCCGAGATAGGGTCAGCCGGGATGGGGTCAGCCGGGATGGGGTCAGCCTTGATAGTCAGCCGGGATAGGGTCAGCCGGGATGGGGTCAGCCGGGATGGGGTCAGCCTTGATAGTCAGCCGGGATAGGGTCAGCCGGGATAGAGTCAGCCGGGATAGAGTCAGCCGGGATAGGGTCAGCCGGGATGGGGTCAGCCGGGATGGGGTCAGCCTTGATAGTCAGCCGGGATAGAGTCAGCCGGGATAGAGTCAGCCGGGATAGAGTCAGCCGGGACGGGTCAGCCGGGATAGGGTCAGCCGGGATAGAGTCAGCCGGGACAGGTCAGCCGGGATAGGGTCAGCCGGGATAGTCAGCCGGGATAGGGTCAGCCGGGATAGGGTCAGCCGGGACGGGTCAGCCGGGATAGGGTCAGCCGGGATAGGGTCAGCCGGGACGAGTCAGCCGGGATAGAGTCAGCCGGGATAGGGTCAGCCGGGATAGTCAGCCGGGATGGGGTCAGCCGGGATAGAGTCAGCCGGGATAGGGTCAGCCGGGACGGGTCAGCCGGGATAGGGTCAGCCGGGATAGAGTCAGCCGGGATAGGGTCAGCCGGGATAGTCAGCCGGGATGGGGTCAGCCGGGATAGGGACAGCCGGGATGGAGCTGGTTTTACTTTAAGGCCCAGTCGAACCCAACGTTCAGGTTACATCGTTGGTGGTTGTTTCTGTGTCTCAGCACTTTCTTCCCTCTCAGAGGGATTCGGTGAGGCCACATAAATAAAAATGACAGGAAAAGAAAGAGGCGGGATCTGTGGAATTCCTGTTCAGAACCTCAGCGTTACACTTTCAGCTTGAACTGCGGAGCTTCTGAACCATTCTGACTCTCGCTCTGCAGCAAACTCCGGTTTATTACGACCACGTGGGGCGTGCCCTTCAGCGCCACCTGCTGACTGCACTCACTGGTCTATTCCCTCCAAAGCAGCGCATGGAAAGGAGTCCGACCAGTTATTTTCTGTTAAATTTAAAGAGTTTGCTTATGTCTCAGTAAGAAGCTGCCTGGTGGTCTGCACAGAATACATTTCCACCCTTATTCCTAAATGTGGCTTGGATTTAGGTTTAGGTTGTTTTTACGGTTCCAAAACCTCACCAAGCCTCACCGCGGTCACGTCCCGCTTAGTCACTGATGGTTCTGCAGAGATTTTGGGCCGCACGGTGGCTCAGTTCAGACGCTTGTAGCGAGGGTCCATCGGTCTGCTGTTCAGGCATCTGATTGGACGCCTCAGACTGTCAACAAGGGACAAACGGACTCAGTGTTGACTGACAGAGTGTTGTTCTGGTGAACACTGACAGTGGTGTTAAAGAGTAGCTCCTCTCTGATTACAGCTAATTCAATACTCACACACACACACACACACACTCACACACACACATGCACACACACACACACACACACACACACACACACACACACACACACACATGCACACACACACATGCACACACTCAGTTCTGCCTCAGTGAGCACATTTCAGTCCTCTGAGAAACTCTAAATAAAACATGAATGTTGCAATGAGAGAGTGTGTGCATGCAGGTACAGGTGTGTGTGTGTGTGTGTGTGTGTGTGTGTGTGTGTGTGCTTGTTATCTGGACATCTCTATATGTTGTGAAACTGAGGAATCCTTCACTCCTCCCTTGGCTCTGATTGGCTGCTGCAGCGATTGTTATCTGTAAGCGTTCTGTAACCAAATCTGTCTTCATCAAGTCAAACGGAGGACGTTTGCATGTAAAAACACTGTGTTTGTTCCAGCTTTTACCTGCTCACAGTTGGTTTCTGTCTGCAGCAGGCAGCTGTCCTCAGCTTCTGGATCTGCTCGGTTGACAAAGATCCTGAAGCCAAACACACGAAGCTAAAACACATGAAGCTAACACACATGAAGCTAACACGCATGAAGCTAACACACATGAAGCTAACACGCATGAAGCTAACACGCATGAAGCTAACACACATGAAGCCAAATACGCATGAAGCTAACACACATGAAGCTAACACACATGAAGCTAACACGCATGAAGCTAACACGCATGAAGCTAACACACATGAAGCTAACACGCATGAAGCTAACACGCATGAAGCTAACACACATGAAGCTAACACACATGAAGCTAACACACATGAAGCTAACACACATGAAGCTAAAACACATGAAGCTAACACACATGAAGCTAACACACATGAAGCCAACACACATGAAGCCAAACACACATGAAGCTAACACACATGAAGCTAACACACATGAAGCTAACACACATGAAGCCAACACACATGAAGCCAAACACACATGAAGCTAACACACATGAAGCTAACACACATGAAGCTAACACACGAAGCTAACACACATGAAGCCTAACACACATGAAGCCAAACACACATGACGCTAGCACACATGAAGCTAACACACATGAAGCTAACACACATGAAGCCTAACACACATGAAGCTAACACACATGAAGCCTAACACACATGAAGCCTAACACACATGAAGCTAACACACATGAAGCTAACACACATGAAGCTAACACACATGAAGCCTAACACACATGACGCTAACACACATGAAGCTAACACACGAAGCTAACAAACATGAAGCCTAACACACATGAAGCTAACACACATGAAGCTAACACACATGAAGCTAACACACATGAAGCTAACACACATGAAGCCTAACACACATGACGCTAACACACATGAAGCTAACACACGAAGCTAACACACATGAAGCCTAACACACATGAAGCTAACACACATGAAGCTAACACACATGAAGCCTAACACACATGAAGCTAACACACATGAAGCTAACACACATGAAGCCTAACACACATGAAGCTAACACACATGAAGCTAACACACATGAAGCTAACACACATGCAGCCAAACAAGTCAATAGGTGGCTTCATGACATTCTGCGTTTTAAAACTGGTGAGACGTCTGCGCTTTGTGCTGAAAATAGTTTTATCCGTGATTCCTACACCAGCTCCTTCGTGTTTGAGCTAACTGGCTAAAGACGCTAAATTCCTTCGTGCCTTTTGCAGATGGAGCAGGACTTGTCACTATTACGGATTATTTTATAAATAATTACAATGAATTGAATTCCAATTGGCTTGAATTGGACTTTTTTATTTAAGTGCCTTGAGATGCGCTATATAAATAGAAATGAATTGAAATGAATTGAACTATAAAAATCCATAAAAATCAGATAATATGAAGCTTCGTCCTTTTTTTAGAGAGATGGAAACTCTAAATAAAGGGTTCTGGGTCGGATGGGAGCCTAAGACCAAACCGCTCCACCTTCTTTAAACAGACTTTTTTAACCTTTTGAACCTTTTTAACCAGCTTCTGTGGGGTTGGGGTGTCAACCTCAAGCTGCTGTAACTCTGAGGAGAGGACCAGCCCCAGAGGTTTGACAGATTCCTGATCCAGTGAGGGGATTCATGCACAGACTGCCGGTCTCTTCTGTGTTAGCCGCTGACGCTGCGACACCAAAACATCCCAAAAACACCGACATCAAACGGCTCGTCGGGTCACGGTCGAAGGAAGAAATCCTCCCAAAGACAAATGTTTGTTCTACCTCCGACAGGGTCAAACTCCAGCAGGAAAACAGCAAAGCTCTGTCTGATCAGACTACGCTCTGCTCATTACGTCAGACGCTCCGTTTGTGAAGGTCAGATTCTGAGTTCCATCTGGATGGAAACCCGTCTGCACCTCGTGTGAATTTGTTGGGATTTTTCCACGAAGACGCCATCTTTCAGCTCCACTTCTCCACGGCCCGGGTGGATGGAGCCCACCCACCGGAGCCCACCCACCGAGTCCCCCTTCTGACACAAGTGTCAGTTTGGTGGGTGTGAAAGGACACGGATGCGGATATTCAAAAAAGCAAACTTGATTTATTTAAAAAAAACACAAAGTTCAAACAAAAAGCGCGGCTGAGCCGGATTAAAATAAAACCTAAACTGTGGAATGATTATTTAACAAAGCAAAACACTTAACTGGGTCGTGGCATGGCATGGAGGATGTTGACGGGTAAGAATCTCACAAAACAATGAGGGAACCTGGAAACTAAATACTGTGGAGGGTGAGTGCAGCTGATGGGGAAAACACAGGTGCAGTGAATGAACTAAGTGCAGGGAAACTAAAACATGGGAAAACTAAACTAAGACGTGATCCAAAAACCAAACATGACCTAAAACATAAAACTAAAAACATAGTCCCATGGCGTGACAACAAGAAGCTCGTTTCCTACTGAAAGCGTCAGAGAAAAGGCCGAACTGTTCCTTTAAACCCGAAGCCTTGAGAGGCGCTCGGCCGGGCGGCGGCGGCGGCGATAAACAGGGCGCCGTGACCCTGAGAGTTCAGAACAGTTTGTCCAACAAGCAAACACACACACCTACGCACGCCCACAGCGTGCCACGGCGTTCCTGCTGATGGACCCGAGCATGAGCAAAAGTTCAGGAAGGTTTTCAGCAGAAAGATGGAGGATTCACAGATCCAGCTGCTTCATGTTGGTTTACCTCCCTGAGCTGTGAGGATCACAGCCTGGACGTGACCTCTGACCTCTGTCCCAACGGTTAGCATCTGACCTGAGCTCAGCTGTGCCTCGCACATCCCTCAGTGGGGTCACATGGCCCTGAAAGGATCGGATTATTGGCTACATTACAATCAGACTGAGTTATTAAGTGCATGTAGACACCGTAATCTGACTAAGAATGGGACCGGATCGGATTATTGGCTAAATTACAATCAGACTGAGTTATTAAGTGCATGTAGACACCTTAATCTGACTAAGAATGGGACCGGATCGGATTATTGGCTAAATTACAATCAGACTGAGTTATTAAGTGCATGTAGACACCGCAATCTGACTAAGAATGGGATCGGATCGGATTATTGGCTAAATTACAATCAGACTGAGTTATTAAGTGCATGTAGACACCATAATCTGACTAAGAATGGGATCGGATCGGATTATTGGCTAAATTACAATCAGACTGAGTTATTAAGTGCATGTAGACACCGTAATCTGACTAAGAATGGGACCGGATCGGATTATTGGCTAAATTACAATCAGACTGAGATATTAAGTGCATGTAGACACCATAATCTGACTAAGAATGGGATCGGATCGGATTATTGGCTAAATTACAATCAGACGGAGTTATTAAGTGCATGTAGACACCGTAATCTGACTAAGAATGGGATCGGATCGGATTATTGGCTAAATTACAATCAGACTGAGATATTAAGTGCATGTAGACACCATAATCTGACTAAGAATGGGATCGGATCGGATTATTGGCTAAATTACAATCAGACGGAGTTATTAAGTGCATGTAGACACCGTAATCTGACTAAGAATGGGATCGGATCGGATTATTGGCTAAATTACAATTAGACTGAGTTATTAAGTGCATGTAGACACCGTAATCTGACTAAGAATGGGACCGGATCGGATTATTGGCTAAATTACAATCAGACTGAGATATTAAGTGCATGTAGACACCATAATCTGACTAAGAATGGGATCGGATCGGATTATTGGCTAAATTACAATCAGACGGAGTTATTAAGTGCATGTAGACACCGTAATCTGACTAAGAATGGGATCGGATCGGATTATTGGCTAAATTACAATTAGACTGAGTTATTAAGTGCATGTAGACACCGTAATCTGACTAAGAATGGGACCGGATCGGATTATTGGCTAAATTACAATCAGACTGAGATATTAAGTGCATGTAGACACCTTAATCTGACTAAGAATGGGATCGGATTATTGGCTAAATTACAATCAGACTGAGTTATTAAGTGCATGTAGACACCTTAATCTGACTAAGAATGGGATCGGATCGGATTATTGGCTAAATTACAATCAGACTGAGTTATTAAGTGCATGTAGACACCTTAATCTGACTAAGAATGGGATCGGATCGGATTATTGGCTAAATTACACTCAGACTGAGTTATTAAGTGCATGTAGACACCTTAATCTGACTAAGAATGGGACCGGATCGGATTATTGGCTAAATTACAATCAGACTGAGTTATTAAGTGCATGTAGACACCTTAATCTGACTAAGAATGGGATCGGATCGGATTATTGGCTAAATTACACTCAGACTGAGTTATTAAGTGCATGTAGACACCGTAATCTGACTAAGAATGGGACCGGATCGGATTATTGGCTAAATTACACTCAGACTGAGTTATTAAGTGCATGTAGACACCGTAATCTGACTAAGAATGGGACCGGATCGGATTATTGGCTAAATTACAATCAGACTGAGTTATTAAGTGCATGTAGACACCGTAATCTGAATAAGAATGGGACCGGATCGGATTATTGGCTAAATTACAATCAGACTGAGTTATTAAGTGCATGTAGACACCTTAATCTGAATAAGAATGGGACCGGATCGGATTATTGGCTAAATTACACTCAGACTGAGTTATTAAGTGCATGTAGACACCTTAATCTGACTAAGAATGGGATCGGATCGGATTATTGGCTAAATTACAATCAGACTGAGTTATTAAGTGCATGTAGACACCGTAATCTGACTAAGAATGGGATCGGATCGGATTATTGGCTAAATTACAATCAGACTGAGTTATTAAGTGCATGTAGACACCGTAATCTGACTAAGAATGGGATCGGATCGGATTATTGGCTAAATTACAATCAGACTGAGTTATTAAGTGCATGTAGACACCGTAATCTGACTAAGAATGGGATCGGATCGGATTATTGGCTAAATTACAATCAGACTGAGTTATTAAGTGCATGTAGACACCTTAATCTGACTAAGAATGGGATCGGATCGGATTATTGGCTAAATTACAATCAGACTGAGTTATTAAGTGCATGTAGACACTTTAATCCGACTAAGAATGGGATCGGATCGGATTATTGGCTAAATTACAATCAGACTGAGATATTAAGTGCATGTAGACACCTTAATCCGACTAAGAATGGGATCGGATCGGATTATTGGCTAAATTACAATCAGACTGAGTTATTAAGTGCATGTAGACACCTTAATCTGACTAAGAATGGGATCGGATCGGATTATTGGCTAAATTACACTCAGACTGAGTTATTAAGTGCATGTAGACACCGTAATCTGACTAAGAATGGGACCGGATCGGATTATTGGCTAAATTACACTCAGACTGAGTTATTAAGTGCATGTAGACACCGTAATCTGACTAAGAATGGGATCGGATCGGATTATTGGCTAAATTACAATCAGACTGAGTTATTAAGTGCATGTAGACACCTTAATCTGAATAAGAATGGGACCGGATCGGATTATTGGCTAAATTACAATCAGACTGAGATATTAAGTGCATGTAGACACCTTAATCTGACTAAGAATGGGATCGGATCGGATTATTGGCTAAATTACAATCAGACTGAGTTATTAAGTGCATGTAGACACCTTAATCTGACTAAGAATGGGATCGGATCGGATTATTGGCTAAATTACAATCAGACTGAGTTATTAAGTGCATGTAGACACCGTAATCTGACTAAGAATGGGATCGGATCGGATTATTGGCTAAATTACAATCAGACTGAGTTATTAAGTGCATGTAGACACCGTAATCTGACTAAGAATGGGATCGGATCGGATTATTGGCTAAATTACAATCAGACTGAGTTATTAAGTGCATGTAGACACCGTAATCTGACTAAGAATGGGACCGGATCGGATTATTGGCTAAATTACAATCAGACTGAGATATTAAGTGCATGTAGACACCGTAATCTGACTAAGAATGGGATCGGATCGGATTATTGGCTAAATTACAATCAGACTGAGATATTAAGTGCATGTAGACACCTTAATCTGACTAAGAATGGGATCGGATCGGATCGGATTATTGGCTAAATTACAATCAGACTGAGTTATTAAGTGCATGTAGACACTTTAATCCGACTAAGAATGGGATCGGATCGGATTATTGGCTAAATTACAATCAGACTGAGATATTAAGTGCATGTAGACACCTTAATCTGACTAAGAATGGGATCGGATCGGATTATTGGCTAAATTACAATCAGACTGAGTTATTAAGTGCATGTAGACACCTTAATCTGACTAAGAATGGGACCGGATCGGATTATTGGCTAAATTACAATCAGACTGAGTTATTAAGTGCATGTAGACACCTTAATCTGACTAAGAATGGGACCGGATCGGATTATTGGCTAAATTACAATCAGACTTAGTTATTAAGTGCATGTAGACACCTTAATCTGAATGAGAATGGGACCGGATCGGATTATTGGCTAAATTACAATCAGACTGAGTTATTAAGTGCATGTAGACACCTTAATCTGAATAAGAATGGGACCGGATCGGATTATTGGCTAAATTACAATCAGACTGAGTTATTAAGTGCATGTAGACACCTTAATCTGAATAAGAATGGGACCGAATCGGATTATTGGCTAAATTACACTCAGACTGAGTTATTAAGTGCATGTAGACACCTTAATCTGACTAAGAATGGGATCGGATCGGATTATTGGCTAAATTACAATCAGACTGAGTTATTAAGTGCATGTAGACACCGTAATCTGACTAAGAATGGGATCGGATCGGATTATTGGCTAAATTACAATCAGACTGAGTTATTAAGTGCATGTAGACATCGTAATCTGACTAAGAATGGGATCGGATCGGATTATTGGCTAAATTACAATCAGACTGAGTTATTAAGTGCATGTAGACACCGTAATCTGACTAAGAATGGGACCGGATCGGATTATTGGCTAAATTACAATCAGACTGAGATATTAAGTGCATGTAGACACCTTAATCTGACTAAGAATGGGATCGGATCGGATTATTGGCTAAATTACAATCAGACTGAGTTATTAAGTGCATGTAGACACCTTAATCTGACTAAGAATGGGATCGGATCGGATTATTGGCTAAATTACAATCAGGCTGAGTTATTAAGTGCATGTAGACACCTTAATCCGACTAAGAATGGGATCGGATCGGATTATTGGCTAAATTACAATCAGACTGAGATATTAAGTGCATGTAGACACCTTAATCTGACTAAGAATGGGATGGGATCGGATTATTGGCTAAATTACAATCAGACTGAGTTATTAAGTGCATGTAGACACCTTAATCTGACTAAGAATGGGACCGGATCGGATTATAGGCTAAATTACAATCAGACTGAGTTATTAAGTGCATGTAGACACTTTAATCTGACTAAGAATGGGACCGGATCGGATTATTGGCTAAATTACAATCAGACTTAGTTATTAAGTGCATGTAGACACCTTAATCTGAATAAGAATGGGACCGGATCGGATTATTGGCTAAATTACAATCAGACTAAGTTATTAAGTGCATGTAGACACCTTAATCTGAATAAGAATGGGACCGGATCGGATTATTGGCTAAATTACAATCAGACTGAGTTATTAAGTGCATGTAGACACCTTAATCTGAATAAGAATGGGATCGGATCGGATTATTGGCTAAATTACAATCAGACTGAGTTATTAAGTGTTGGCTGCATAAAAGTAAAAAGTGTAGTCAGAAATGTTTTTTTGTTTTCACACAAACTGTAAAAAAGTTTTTGTAACTCCAGGCAGTGTCTCTGTTAGTTGAATACTAATTAGATGGGTGTGTAACACCCTTGATTGCCCCCACCCCCCTGTCACTCTCCATGTGATAATTGTCTGTTCGGCTTTGTTTATGCTGGCTGAATGGGGCGTGTTCTCACCTGTGAATAGCCACTCAATCACCTGGTTCTTTACATGTGAATAGCAATAGGTGTGGCCGAGGAAGCTGCTGCAGTCTGAGAGTACAGAAAATCCAAAGATTTCTGTTTAATCTCTTTAAAAAGGGCCAGCTATATAATTTATTTTAATATATATACATTTGAAAAGTAGAAGTTTCAAGGTTTTTAATGGTGGCACTTATATGTTACAGATGTGTTTTTGGAGAAGTGCCTCCTGGTCAGTGGCAGTTAACTGGTGGTTTCTGACTGTTCCTAAAAATTGGGAAAACTGTAAAGCTTTTGATACATTACACACAATGGTGAGAAATTGTGTACTCCAGTCTCTCAAACATTTTGCTAAATCCCTTCTGTCATCATCATTATCACAACTTAATCCACCATCTCCACTGTTTATATCAAAGTTTGGTGGTGAATCAGCGATTGCTTCATCCTGAAAACTGCACTCCTCTTCAGTGTCAACCTCAAGCTCATGCAAAGAGTCAAAGAACTTGCATTTTATTCTTTTAAATTTCTTTGTTTTTATTTTTTTGTACAGCACTTTGGTCAACTGAGGTTGTTGTAAAGTGCTTTATAAATAAAATTGGATTGGATTGGTTAACTCTTTTTTTTACAGCCCTTTTCCTTAAAGGGATACAAGGTAGTTTAGCGGCAGTATAGCGATCTCTATTGGTCAAACTGAAATTCTACACTGTCGTAGAAATGCCCACCTGTACACACCCACTAACTAACCATCGTGGCGAATGCTGCCGTTGTGTTATTTAGTCAGTGCAGTTAGGTCATCTGATTCACAAGTGTAGACTGCCCACGTAAGATACTATAATCAGAGATTTTCTGTAGAGAGAACTCAAGATAATATGCTATAATATTGTTGCTGGAGGAAGTGGCCGGGGACAGCTCGTCTGGGTTTCTCTGCTCAGGCTGCTGCCCCCGCGACCCGACCCCCGGACAAGCGGCAGATAATGGATGTATGGATGGACTGTTGCTGATCTTGAATGGGATTCTTCCCTCATCATGGTGTATTCGTGGAGTGATTCCTTTGTATTAGCAGACACTTACAAAAGTTACATCTTAGACAGATGCGCCCAAGCACTACCAACATACATGCCGCAATAAACGCAGACTAGCTCTACACTATTCCGATTACAATCACAAATTAATCAATTTTCATTTGTAGATAACAATTCTTGTTCGGATCAAAACGCTATTCTTATTCTAATCAGGTCAGTCCGTGTATTTCTGAAGCTAGGCTACGTCTCGAACTCAGGAGGAATTAGAGCACCATCATCACCTGTCTCTTTGCGATCTAAAACGCAGATCACTATGGTAGATGAACAAGATCACGCTTGGAGAAATTTCACAAAGATGGGAAGTGCCAACATCGAACGTTTCATATTCAGTCTGTGAAAGGCAGAATATGAAACGGTTGGTGTTGGCTCTTCAACGCAAGCGAACACATAGCTACAGCTACAGCTAGCATACAGTACCTAGCTAAGTGCCGTAAACACAAACGACTCTTCTCGCGCATCACGACACTTCAGAAGCGGGTCGCTCCTGCCGAAGTTACATATGGGATTTTCAGCATACAGACCCCTGTTGGGAGCGAGACAGGCTTCATTCGCTTACTATTGACTTGTTTAACCTTTGGTAAACTCCTGAAGGCTATCATTTTAGGTGAAAATGCTACCTAGTGCCCCTTTAAATGACTGCGTGTGGCATTCTACTGTTCTTTATCCATGGCACGACAGTATCACTAACCTATTTGAGGTTTGGCAGCTTGTGCAGCTCGATCAGCAGCAGGCTGTTATTCTGAAAAAGAAATAGGAGCAAGTATTAAACATTGATACATCATAGTATATCAGTACATGTATTTCACCAGAGCAGTTTAACTTTAATGAGTTCAATAATCTATATTCCACCAGCAAATGTCTTAATAAGCACACTTATTGTAAAAATCATCATCATGACAATAATACACCTTTGGTTAAAAACACATGTAGTACAAGTAAATGTGTATTTTTACTTCACAAAAATGAATTCATTCAAACAAAAAGAGAGACACATTCCCATTTCGCTGTAGACAAATAGAAAACATGTTTTTTTTTCCCTGGGCATGTTATATTTATACTGTTTGAGTTGAAGCCACCCCAAGAAAATGGCCATAAATTAAATTAAATCCGAAAATTTACTGGTAGCAAATGGACTAGCAGATGAAAAATGTACTTGCACCGTCTAAAATTTTAGGGGCAAAATGCGACCATTTAGTGGCAATCTGGAGCTCTGAGCCTAAACCTGACAGCTACCAACCAAGCTACCATCAGCTCACGTAAAACAGGTCCTTATCTAAAATGGCGTCCTTATCTAAAATGGCGCCTGGAAGGACGCGATCAACTGCCTTTCTTCATATGAAAACTAACGCTTCTCTTAAATGCAAAACTCAGCATATTCTATCTATTCAACATCTCTGTACATTTACAGTTCAATCGGGTTGTTTTTTGATAAGGTTTCAATATTGCTTAATCATAAGCAAACAGAAAAAAAAAAAAATCCCCCGTATCACACGTCCATCAATAACATAGCATGCTAAGCTAACACATAACGGAAGTCCTCGGTCGCATAAAACAAAAGAAAGCAAATCCTCCAGTCCTGGTGGTCTGGAACTGTGGCAACAACTTCAGACTCATACTAATGAACATAGAACAAGCCGTGTTTCTTCTTGAAAAATGGCATCAACCTCACTCGTGGCTGTTTTTTGGTCGCAGCATCAAGCTTACAGCACTACGGTCGTTTTGAAAAGTAATTACATTTCAACTATAGCCAAATTTTGCCAACCCTATCTGAAGAGGTACAATGCCATTTGTAGACACAGCAGGTTTGGGTAGTTTAAGAGTATGAAAGCTAAAACATCTCACACATAAAATTAAATAAGCTGAACTTACCTTCAACTTTTCTGTGGTTCAGAGTAGGCTGAATGCGGCCAGTTTCTTTTGCAAGCTTGGAACATATCAAACCCCACCAAGGGGGCGTGGCAGTGAAAAAAAACTCACATCCGGATTAGTCGTTGCTAACATGCCATAAATCAGCCAAAACTGGCCCAAGTATGTTTCAACAAAGGTGGGCCAAGTGTGTTTCCTTATATGTGGGCCACTTTAGGCTCACATCTGTTTTGTCCGGGCCAGAAGAATGCCTACAGTGCCGGATCGTTGCCTCAAGTGGCCCACATCCGCATGCTATCTGGGAGACACCTTAGTTTCACTAAGAATGGGATCGGATCGGATTATTGGCTAAATTACAATCAGACTGAGTTATTAAATGCATGTAGACACCTTAATCTGACTAAGAATGGGATCGGATCGGATTATTGGCTAAATTACAATCAGACTGAGTTATTAAGTGCATGTAGACACCTTAATCTGACTAAGAATGGGATCGGATCGGATTATTGGCTAAATTACAATCAGACTGAGTTATTAAGTGCATGTAGACACCTTAATCTGACTAAGAATGGGATCGGATCGGATTATTGGCTAAATTACACTCAGACTGAGATATTAAGTGCATGTAGACACCTTAATCTGACTAAGAATGGGATCGGATCGGATTATTGGCTAAATTACAATCAGACTGAGTTATTAAGTGCATGTAGACACCTTAATCTGACTAAGAACTGGATCGGATGGGATTCAGACCCCGAGATAACTGGGTTGAAAGTCACTCTAAACCTGCTTGTAGACGCTGAAGCTCGTGGTGAATCAGACTTTGCGTTCTGCGCATGCTCCAGATGTTTTCCCGGGGTCGTGACCCGGAAGTCAAAGGAGACGATATTCCTGTTGTTGTCGCCGTCAGAAAGAAACAAACAACGCGATGGAGAATGCTCCGTTGGGCATCAAGTTTGTGCAACAAGCAGCTCATCACAGACCAAATGTAGAGGGACGTAGCTTCATCTGGCTCTGCGTTCTCCATCTTTCTCCAACGCCTGAGTTTGTTGTTGTTGTTGGTGGTGAAGAGGTCAACAGGAAGTGGCTCTATTAGCAACAGCTGGAATGGGTACAGCGCCACCTATCATACCGGGGTATGACACGCTTTGTGCCTCTGATCCCATTCATTCACCGCCACATATCCAAGGAGAATTACCCTTAATAACTCAGTCTGATTGTAATTTAGCCAATAATCCGATCCTTTCAGAGCCATGTGACCCCACTCTGTGTCACCATGACAACGGGCAGTGGTTTATCCTGATGATCTCAGCTGAATCCAAACTGCATGAAGGAGATCTTCAGTTTCTTGTGTGAAGCACTGAGCCGCCGGTCAGAGGAGAACCAGAAGCTTTCCTGACCTGCAGCTGACGTCCAACAGCACATGTCAGAATCTGAAACCGTCACAGGTTTAGGTTTCACAATCAGTCCCAGTCAGACTTTTGTTTGCTGTCGAGCTGTTTTTTTTAATCCTCGCTGGAAAGCTTTTCTGCATTTTTCCTCTATGATCTCTGGCTTTTTCAGGCTGGAAGGGACCAATCAGCACCAGGAAACAAACTGTGGAGCCTCTCAGGTATCTCAGGTATCAAACCTGCTGCAGATAAATGAGCTGACGGGAGTCCTGATGAAACACTCTCAGAGGCTGTTTGTACAGGATCAGGTTGGGTCGGTTTGCTGCTTGGGTGACATCCTCATCTAAGGATGATTCACGCTCACCTGAAAGGTGTGTAGACATAATGAGACATTATGAGAGTAGGGCTGGGCGAGTTAACTCGTTATTATCGCGTTAACGTGTTAATTATTTAACACAGATAAATATTTTATTGGGGATTAACGCAGGTTTTATTATGATTTATTTTATTATTGTAAAAGTCTGTTGCTCACAGGCTTTTATTTTGTAAAAGTGTTGCTCACAGGCTTTTATTTTGTAAAAGTCTGCTGCTCACAGGCTTTTATTTTGTAAAAGTCTGCTGCTCACAGGCTTTTATTTTGTAAAAGTCTGTTGCTCACAGGCTTTTATTTTGTAAAAGTGTTGCTCACAGGCTTTTATTTTGTAAAAGTCTGTTGCTCACAGGCTTTTATTTTGTAAAAGTCTGTTGCTCACAGGCTTTTATTTTGTAAAAGTCTGTTGCTCACAGGCTTTTATTTTGTAAAAGTGTTGCTCACAGGCTTTTATTTTGTAAAAGTCTGTTGCTCACAGGCTTTTATTTTGTAAAAGTCTGTTGCTCACAGGCTTTTATTTTGTAAAAGTCTGCTGCTGTCTGCTGTGGAACAGGAAAAGAAAGTAATCGGCGGATCCACCAAACATGGAGAAGGGTACGGAACTTTTACTCGGCCATTTTCATGTTAAAGTTCTTCCAGACGGCGGAGTCGACAGAACCAAAGTCATCTGTAAACTCTGCCAAGTTGAATTGTCTTCTCAGCGTAGTAGTTCCAGTCTAAAATATCACTTAAAGGCAAAACACACAACTGATAGCAGCAAGTCATTCAAGGAAACAGACAGTGGAGCGAGGCTTCTACATAAAAACTACAGAAAGATGCTGATGTTAAAAGTTTTTGCACAACAAATGTTATGGCACTTTCATTCATATGGCAGCACATTTAAAATAAAGCTAAATGCTAAAAGCTATACGCTACTTTTGGATTCATTTTGGATTCTGCGTACAAATGTGATTAATCGTGATTAATCAGAGAAATCATGTGATTAATTAGAGAAGAAAATTAATGGGTTCACTTAGTTTTGTCTCAGTTTTGTTCCATAAATAATGAGACAGTGTAACATGTAACATGAGGCTGGATTTCCTGTTAAAGACCAGATGGTTTTTATTCATGACACGTTAAAAATGGACTTCACTTCACGTTTGTTTTATTTCCGTGAGGAAACAGAAGGTGTCGTTCCTCATCATGTGGAAATCTTAGCAGAGCGAGCGGGATGAAAGTGTGCGGCAGAGAAAAAGAGGGAAGAAGAGTGTTGGGAACACAGGGAAGGATGGAGGGATGGAAGGATGGAGGGATGGGGAGTAAACGAGTGGGAGGAGGCCGGATGGCCGGAGCAAGAAGAAGGAACTGGAGCTGTGTTGACTGTTGTGTGTGTCCAGATGTGCAGGGCTCCCCCTGAGGTTCTGGCCAATGGGGTAATCCCTGAATGAGCGATCAGCCAATCAGAGCCGGGCAGAGAGCAGCTGTGTTGTCTTTCTGACATCACAGCGGGGAGCCGGCCAATCAGAATCCTGCCAGTTGTTTTATCAGCACCAGCGTGTTTGCTGCTCTTCTTTTCCCGTTTGGTGAAGGTTTCCTCCTCAGAGGTGGGAGGAGACTCACCGAGGACATGAACATGTGGGCTCTGAGCAGCTCTGAGCAGCTCTGAGCAGCTCTGAGCAGCTCTGAGCAGCTCTGAGCTGCGTCAGATTAGCTGAAAGCTGAAAGCCTGCAGGGCTTCATTCCTCACCGACTCTTTGCTTTCCCCGTCACACCTTTCTGCTCCTGCCTGAAGGCTTCTTTCAGCTCCCTGCAGAACACAATCAGCTCTGATGTGGAAACATGACAGTTTACATTCCTAAACTTACCGTAAAGCTGGGACACCTGCTCAAAGACCCGACTTTTTCTCACAAGTTTGCACATTTTTCACCCTTTTCTGCTCAAAGACCCGACTTTTTCTCACAAGTTTGCACATTTTTCACACTTTTCTGCTCAAAGACTCGACTTTTTCTCACAAGTTTGCATATTTTTCACACTTTTCTGCTCAAAGACCCAACTTTTTCTCACAAGTTTGCATATTTTTCACACTTTTCTGCTCAAAGACCCGACTTTTTCTCACAAGTTTGCACATTTTTCACCCTTTTCTGCTCAAAGACCCAACTTTTTCTCACAAGTTTGCATATTTTTCACACTTTTCTGCTCAAAGACTCGACTTTTTCTCACAAGTTTGCATATTTTTCACCCTTTTCTGCTCAAAGACTCGACTTTTTCTCACAAGTTTGCATATTTTTCACACTTTTCTGCTCAAAGACCCGACTTTTTCTCACAAGTTTGCACATTTTTCACCCTTTTCTGCTCAAAGACCCAACTTTTTCTCACAAGTTTGCATATTTTTCACACTTTTCTGCTCAAAGACTCGACTTTTTCTCACAAGTTTGCATATTTTTCACCCTTTTCTGCTCAAAGACTCGACTTTTTCTCACAAGTTTGCACATTTTTCACACTTTTCTGCTCAAAGACTCGACTTTTTCTCACATGTTTGCACATTTTTCACACTTTTCTGCTCAAAGACCCGACTTTTTCTCACAAGTTTGCACATTTTTCACACTTTTCTGCTCAAAGACCCGACTTTTTCTCACAAGTTTGCACATTTTTCACACTTTTCTGCTCAAAGACTCGACTTTTTCTCACGTTTGCACATTTTTCACACTTTTCTGCTCAAAGACTCGACTTTTTCTCACAAGTTTGCACATTTTTCACACTTTTCTGCTCAAAGACCCGACTTTTTCTCACACATTTGCACATTTTTCACCCTTTTCTGCTCAAAGACCCGACTTTTTCTCACAAGTTTGCACATTTTTCACCCTTTTCTACTCAAAGACTCAACTTTTTCTCACACGTTTGCACATTTTTCACACTTTTCTGCTCAAAGACCCGACTTTTTCTCACAAGTTTGCACATTTTTCACACTTTTCTGCTCAAAGACTCGACTTTTTCTCACAAGTTTGCACATTTTTCACACTTTTCTGCTCAAAGATTCGACTTTTTCTCACACGTTTGCACATTTTTCACCCTTTTCTGCTCAAAGACTCGACTTTTTCTCACACGTTTTTCACACTTTTCTGCTCAAAGACCCGACTTTTTCTCACACATTTGCACATTTTTCACCCTTTTCTGCTCAAAGACTCGACTTTTTCTCACACATTTGCACATTTTTCACCCTTTTCTGCTCAAAGACCCGACTTTTTCTCACAAGTTTGCACATTTTTCACCCTTTTCTACTCAAAGACTCAACTTTTTCTCACACGTTTGCACATTTTTCACCCTTTTCTGCTCAAAGACCCGACTTTTTCTCACAAGTTTGCACATTTTTCACACTTTTCTGCTCAAAGACTCGACTTTTTCTCACAAGTTTGCACATTTTTCACACTTTTCTGCTCAAAGATTCGACTTTTTCTCACACGTTTGCACATTTTTCACCCTTTTCTGCTCAAAGACTCGACTTTTTCTCACATGTTTGCACATTTTTCACAGTTTTCTGCTCAAAGACTCGACTTTTTCTCACACGTTTGCACATTTTTCACACTTTTCTGCTCAAAGACTCGACTTTTTCTCACGTTTGCACATTTTTCACCCTTTTCTGCTCAAAGACTCGACTTTTTCTCACGTTTGCACATTTTTCACACTTTTCTGTTCAAAGACTCGACTTTTTCTCACGTTTGCACATTTTTCACCCTTTTCTGCTCAAAGACTCGACTTTTTCTCACGTTTGCACATTTTTCACACTTTTCTGCTCAAAGACTCGACTTTTTCTCACAAGTTTGCACATTTTTCACACTTTTCTGCTCAAAGACTCGACTTTTTCTCACAAGTTTGCACATTTTTCACACTTTTCTGCTCAAAGATTCGACTTTTTCTCACACGTTTGCACATTTTTCACCCTTTTCTGCTCAAAGACCCGACTTTTTCTCACAAGTTTGCACATTTTTCACACTTTTCTGCTCAAAGATTCGACTTTTTCTCACATGTTTGCACATTTTTCACAGTTTTCTGCTCAAAGACTCGACTTTTTCTCACACGTTTGCACATTTTTCACACTTTTCTGTTCAAAGACTCGACTTTTTCTCACACGTTTGCACATTTTTCACACTTTTCTGCTCAAAGACTCGACTTTTTCTCACGTTTGCACATTTTTCACACTTTTCTGCTCAAAGACTCGACTTTTTCTCACAAGTTTGCACATTTTTCACACTTTTCTGCTCAAAGACTCGACTTTTTCTCAAGTTTGCACATTTTTCACACTTTTCTGCTCAAAGATTCGACTTTTTCTCACATGTTTGCACATTTTTCACAGTTTTCTGCTCAAAGACTCGACTTTTTCTCACACGTTTGCACATTTTTCACACTTTTCTGCTCAAAGACTCGACTTTTTCTCACGTTTGCACATTTTTCACCCTTTTCTGCTCAAAGACTCGACTTTTTCTCACATGTTTGCACATTTTTCACCCTTTTCTACTCAAAGACTCAACTTTTTCTCACACGTTTGCACATTTTTCACCCTTTTCTGCTCAAAGACCCGACTTTTTCTCACAAGTTTGCACATTTTTCACCCTTTTCTACTCAAAGACTCAACTTTTTCTCACACGTTTGCACATTTTTCACACTTTTCTGCTCAAAGACCCGACTTTTTCTCACACATTTGCACATTTTTCACCCTTTTCTGCTCAAAGACTCAACTTTTTCTCACACATTTGCACATTTTTCACCCTTTTCTGCTCAAAGACCCGACTTTTTCTCACGTTTGCACATTTTTCACACTTTTCTGCTCAAAGACCCGACTTTTTCTCACATGTTTGCACGTTTTTCACACTTTTCTGCTCAAAGACTCGACTTTTTCTCACACGTTTGCACATTTTTCACACTTTTCAGACATTTCAGAGAAATGTTGTGCATAACTGAGGCTCTAAATGTGATCAGATTTAGTGTAAAAACACCAAACACCTGCCAGCTCATAGAGGAACTGCATCTGACTCAGCAGCGGTCCTGGCTAGATTTACGCCCCCAAAAAAAGCCTTACCCCGCCACCAACACAACAACATATTATATTATATATATATATTAGATTAGATACCACATGTAGCTTACAAAATGCCATGTCCATGTATATTAGAAGTTATTTAAGTTATTTAATTCAGCATATAGCTCTTAATAATAATAAAAAATCCACAGTCTGGACTTCTTGTTGTGTTGCAAACACAAACCAGACCAGGTTGCCTTTGGGTGAAATTAGCTGCATGACATGATGCCTCAATTCTAATTCTAGTTCAGCAAAACTAAAAATCAAACACAGTCGTGGCTAACAGCAACATGTTAGCAAGAGGCTAACAGATAGTCTCTGGCTAATAGCAACATGTTAGCAAGAGGCTAACAGATAGCCTTTAGCGTACGTCACTGATAGAAATCTGCATCCCTTTATCTTCTGCCCGTTTCTCCTCTTCTTCTCTTCTTCTCTTTCTAAACTGGGCACCTGATGGCTTCTTTGGTCTTTCACCATGATGATGATCCATGATGACTCCACATTATTACCTTTGCTTTTCCCATTAACACCGTCCGTTCAGCCGTCAATCAACCGGAGTCACGGGACGTAAACACATTCACACAGATGCTGCACAGATTTTTATTTATTTTACATTTTTCACACAACCCAGTTAATTACATGAAGGTTTATGGGTCTATGTTCATTTTAGGAATGAAATACCGTTTATTTGGCTGGTGCGCCCTGGGCGGTCGCCCACATTGCCCATAGCAACAACCGGCCCTGATCTGACCTGGTGGCCTCTGCCTCTGTTTCAGTGTGCCAGGGGATGAGCAACCACCTGACGCTGCTGGGGACGCGTGAGAATCACTACAGCAACATGGTGAGGATGTACTCCAACTGCTCCGTGGTCCTGGAGAACCTGGAGGTCACCTACAGCCTGGAGCACCAGGACCTGTCCTTCCTGCAGGTGTGTGAAAACACAGCCCAACAGAACTAAATTTACACAGTTTATCTTGATAATATATTTTACTGAATCAGGTGAGAACGCATGAACACATCAGAGCTGGAAATGGGTTAAAGTTTCTTTACAGAGTTCATAAATCCCTTCATTCCTCCTCAGTCCATCGTGGAAGTCGGCGGCTACGTTCTGATCGCCATGAATGAGGTGGCGACCGTCCCGCTGTCCAACCTGAGGCTGATCCGGGGACAGAGCCTGTACGAGGAGCAGTACGCCCTGCTGGTCATGTCCAACTACAACAGGAACCACTCGTCCGCCACGCTCAACTACACCAGCGGGCTGAGGCAGCTGCAGCTGAGCAGCCTGACAGGTGAGTCCAGGAAATACACTGAGCCGGTAAGCAGTTCAGGGCCCCTCAGAGACGGCAGCTTCCAGCGAATATGTTGAACCAGTTCAAAGCAGCCTTGGAAAGTTCAGCTTTCCGTATTACATTACATCACATTACGGTCATTTTGCAGACGCTTTTATCCAAAGCGACTTACAATCAGTGCGTTCAACATGGTAGGCAAAGGAACTTCGGGTCACAAGAAATCATAAGTGCATTTCCTTCCAAAACCAAACAGCTAAGAGCAAAACTAGTGCTAGAGTAAGTGCGATAAGTCAGGTACCGAGACAGATGGGAAGACAATTTAGAAAACAAAGACAATTTAGGATTCAATATAAACACAAGAAACTTAAAATAAAGCAAATAAAAAATTAAAATAAAATAAAGGACCAGACTCAGCGAATTATTCCCTAAACTCCCTATTATATAGATCAGTGAGCAGTGCTGACCAACATATCATTGGGGTCATCAGGTGGGAACCACCTGATGATAAATACACACTGATCTGAGCACCTCACAGAGAAATAAAAGATGTTCCAGATATCACACCGCAGCTGTGATGCTGCCACTTTCTGCAGTCGGCTTGTGTGTGTGTGAAGTGCATTAAAACCCGGAGCTTTAGCCCTGCAAACAAAGGCACGTCAGGTTTAGTTCCATATTGACACAAAGAGCTCCTCTGGTTTTCCACAACACTGTTCAGTACTCATCGTTTCCTGTTGAGGAGTGGCAGTGATGGCATATGACACGCTCAGCTGCCAGCTGAGGAGTGGCGGTGATGGCATATGACACGCTCAGCTGGCAGCTAAGTGGCGGTGATGGCATATAACACGTTCAGCTGGCAGCTAAGTGGCGGTGATGGCATATAACACGTTCAGCTGGCAGCTGAGGAGTGGCGGTGATGGCATATGACACGCTCAGCTGGCAGCTAAGTGGCGGTGATGGCATATGACACGCTCAGCTGGCAGCTGAGTGGCGGTGATGGCATATGACACGTTCAGCTGGCAGCTGAGGAGTGGCGGTGATGGCATATGACACGCTCAGCTGGCAGCTGAGTGGTAGTGATGGCATATGACACGTTCAGCTGGCAGCTGAGTGGTAGTGATGGCATATGACACGTTCAGCTGGCAGCTGAGTGGCAGTGATGGCATATGACACGTTCAGCTGGCAGCTGAGTGGTAGTGATGGCATATGACACGCTCAGCTGGCAGCTGAGTGGTAGTGATGGCATATGACACGTTCAGCTGGCAGCTGAGTGGTAGTGATGGCATATGACACGCTCAGCTGGCAGCTGAGTGGCAGTGATGGCATATGACAAGTTCAGCTGGCAGCTGAGTGGCGGTGATGGCATATGACACGCTCAGCTGGCAGCTGAGTGGCGGTGATGGCATATGACACGCTCAGCTGGCAGCTGAGTGGCGGTGATGGCATATGACACGTTCAGCTGGCAGCTGAGTGGCGGTGATGGCATATGACACGCTCAGCTGGCAGCTGAGTGGCGGTGATGGCATATGACACGCTCAGCTGGCAGCTGAGTGGCGGTGATGGCATATGACACGTTCAGCTGGCAGCTGAGTGGCGGTGATGGCATATGAGAGGAAATGTCCTTCACTCACTGACTCCACCTGAATTAATTTTGTCTTTCCTCACAGAGATTTTGAAAGGAGGGGTGAAGATGACCCACAATCCTTTGCTGTGCAACACAGATACCATCCAATGGTGGGACATCGTGGACAAAACCAGCAACGCCAGCATGGACATCACAAACAACGTCTTTGGACAGAAATGTAAGCAGATCCCTTCACTTTCCTCTGAGCTAAGTGTGAAATGTGCAGGCTCACCAACAAAAGTGTGTTTGTGTCTCCAGGTGAGGAGTGTGATCTCGGCTGTGTTAGAGGCTCCTGTTGGGCGGCCGGACCGGATCACTGCCAGAAATGTAAATACCCACGCCCTGATGGGAGGGACTGCTCCTTTAATCATCCAGGAACTGAACGAACAGCCCGATAATGAAGCTGTAAGCTGAACCTTCTCTCTGTGTCTCCGGCAGTCACCAAGCTGCTGTGTGCCGAGCAGTGCAGTAAGAGGTGTCGCGGCCCCACACTCGCCGACTGCTGCAACGAGCACTGCGCCGCCGGCTGCACCGGGCCCAAGGCCACCGAGTGCCTGGTGAGAGTCACACTTTTACCATAGAGCTTCAATCTATACACCTAAACACTACCAACCAGGCCAGAAATCTGGGTGTAGTGATGGACTCAGACCACAATATATTACTCAAACGACTGGAGAACTGGGCGGGTCTTTCCGGAACTGTACTAAACTGGTTCAAAACATACTTGGAGAACAGGAAGTACTTTATGTCAAAAGGTAACTTTACATTTGAACACACAAGAGTCACATGTGGAGTTCCCCAAGGTTCCATCCTGGGACCTCTTCTGTTTAACATCTACATGCTCCCACTGGCACAGATTATAAAAAAACAACAAAATAAACTACCACAGCTATGCAGATGACACGCAGATATATATTATAATGTCACCAGGAGACCGAGGCCCTGTACAGGCTCTTGGTAAATGCATTGAGGAGATTAATGACTGGATGTGCCACAACTTTCTCCAGCTAAACAAAAACAAAACTGAGGTAACTGTCTTTGGAGCCAAAGAGAAACGATTACAGGTCACCACAGAACTTCAATCTATACACCTAGAAACTACCAACCAGGCCAGGGTGTAGTGATGGACTCAGACCTAAATATGTTACTCAAACGACTGGAAAACTGGGCGGGTCTGTACTAAACTTGTTCAAAACATACTTAGAGAACAGGAAGTACTTTGTGTCAAAAGGTAACTTTACATCTGAACACACAAGAGTCACATGTGGAGTTCCCCAAGGTTCCATCCTGGGACCTCTTCTATTTAACATCTAAAGAGAAACGATTACAGGTCACCACAGAACTTCAATCTATACACCTAGAAACTACCAACTAGAACAAACTCTAGTTCCAGACATATGAAAACTACTTTTCAGTGCATCAACAGATCTCCGGGTCTTTCAAATGACCTAGTTTTATCTTAATAAACAACATTAAATTCATGGGATTTGTTCAGATTATTATTGTTTTATTTTCTACATTTTTTTTTTAACTTTCTTTCAATATTAATATTTTTTTCTATACGAGAGGTACCGGATTTGTCCAAATAAGTCCCGGAACACGGGCAGACCAAAACCAAGAGGTGCCGGGTCCTGTTCTGGCACAAATTAAGCCCTGCTGACGGTGTTGATCACTGCTCTCCCAGAGTGTTTTAGTCAAGCGGTGACTCCTAAACCTGACCGCAGTGTTGTTGTGCTCCGCCTCCTCTGGCAGTAAACTGTCTCTTTTGCACTTCCT
The DNA here is from genome assembly GCF_027942865.1 of Odontesthes bonariensis. Lineage (NCBI taxonomy): Eukaryota > Metazoa > Chordata > Actinopteri > Atheriniformes > Atherinopsidae > Odontesthes > Odontesthes bonariensis. The sequence continues at coordinate 1,375,661 of NC_134525.1, read as the reverse complement.
CTGCAGGCCTGCAGGGCCGTTAACGACGATGGAACCTGTAAGGATACCTGTCCTCCTCCCAAACTCTACAACTGGATTACCCAGCAGGAGGTCAGCAACCCCAACGTCAAGTACACCTTTGGAGCCTCCTGCGTCAAAGCCTGCCCACGTACGGACTGTCCACCATTTTAACCTCATCACAGCTCTGTATATCACGGCTGCTTTAAAGGGACAGTTCACCTCTTTTTGACATGAAGCTGTGTAACATCCCATATCAGCAACATCATTTCTGAACATCTTCTTACCCCCTGCTGCGTCCTGTGAGCAGAGTTCCAGCCTCGTTTTGGTGCTGATGAAGGTAGTCCGGCTAGTTGGCTGGGGTTTCAAAAATAAAGCGTTTTGCTTCTCAGAACAATATGCGTTCAACAGAGTAATACATTTGCATCACAAAATGGTTCAACAGGAAAAAGTCAGACCTCACAATCTCTTGGCCCTATTTTCTCTCCCTTCGTATCACTGCCTGCTGCCGCCTGCCGACAGCCGCGCCTGTTACGGTGTTTGCTGCTCGGTCTGCACTTCGGTCTGCACAGCAGGTAAAGGAAAGGAAAGGAAAGGAAAGAGAAGAGAAGGAAAGGAAAGAAAAGGAAAGAAAAGGAAAGAAAAGGAAAGGAAAGAGAAGAGAAGGAAAGGAAAGGAAACTAAACAAAAGGAAAGGAAAGGAAAGGAAAGGAAAGGAAAGAGAAGGAAAGGAAACAATACAAAAGGAAGGAAAGGAAAGGAAAAACAAGACAAGGAAAGGAAAGGAAAGAAAAGGAAAGAAAAGGAAAGGAAAGAGAAGGAAAGGAAAGGAAACTAAACAAAAGGAAAGGAAAGGAAAGACAAGGAAAGAAAGGAAAGAGAAGGAAAGGAAACTAAACAAAAGGAAAGAAAAGGAAAGGAAACAAAATGAAAGGAAAGGTCTGACTTTTTCCTGGGGAACCATTCTGTGATGCAAATGTATTACTCTGTTGAACGCATATTGTTCTGAGAAGCAAAACGCTTTATTTTTTAAACCCCAGCCAACTAGCCGGACTACCTTCATCAACACCAAAACGAGGCTGGAACTCTGCTCACAGGACGCAGCAGGGGGTAAGAAGATGTTCATAAATGATGTTGCTGATATGGGATGTTACACAGCTTCATGTCAGAAGAGGCGAACTGTCCCTTTAAAGAGGCGAACTGTCCCTTTAAGTCCTGCTGCAGCCTGAACGTTTGTGTTCTGTTCCTGCAGACAACTACGTGGTGACCGACGGCTCGTGCGTCCGCTCCTGCAGCGCCGGGATGTACGAGCTGCAGGAGAAGGGAGTCCACCGCTGCAAAGCCTGTGATGGACCCTGTCCCAAAGGTACAGTCGCACACACCTGAATCCTCCCGATTCAGCAGCAGCCTGAGCCGGATTCTTCTTCTTCTCTTCTTCCTGCAGAATGCGACGGAATCGGGACGGACTCTCTGGCCACTGCCATCGCTGTCAATGCCTCCAACATCAGGTCCTTCAGGAACTGCACCAAGATCAAGGGGAACATCATCCTCCTGGAATCGTCCTTCACCGGGTGAGACGCTCAGTCCCAGCTGGGGGGTGCGCTGCATCCCACACACTAAAAAACGCCAAGAAGAAGGAGTAAAATGATCCTTCATCAGTCTCTCTCAGGGCTGAAGAAAAAGCCATCGAAGAAAAATGATAAAAAGATGTCAAATAAATTAGGGCTGGGCAGCGATTAAAATGTTTAATCTAATTAATCGCATGATTTCCCTGATTAATCACGATTAATCGCATTTGTACGCAGAATCCAAAAATGAATCCAAAAGTAGCGTATAGCTTTTAGCATTTAGCTTTATTTTAAATGTGCTGCCATATGAATGAAAGTGCCATAACATTTGTTGTGCAAACACACTTTTAACATCAGCATCTTTCTGTAGTTTTTATGTAGAAGCCTCGCTCCACTGTCTGTTTCCTTGAATGACTTGCTGCTATCAGTTGTGTGTTTTGCCTTTAAGTGATATTTTAGACTGGAACTACTACGCTGAGAAGACAATTCAACTTGGCAGAGTTTACAGATGACTTTGGTTCTGTCCACTCCGCCGTCTGGAAGAACTTTAACATGAAAATGGCCGAGTAAAGCGGAGTATATGCTCGGAAACCAGGTCGTCTGCGTGTGTGTCGCAGTTAACGCAGACATGCCCCCCCCCTACGCAGACACTCTAGCGCACCTCCCCAAAATTGTAACTCACCGCAGACAGTGCCGCAGATATCGTCGCAGGGAGGAGAGAAAGGAGGCCTCTGATTGGTCAACTGTACATCCGCTCTACACTATGCGTAGTTCCGGTTTGCTAACCAGCTAATGGTGACGCTAACCGTGCTAACCGTGCTAACCGTGACGCTTCTTTCACCTCTCTGCCAGCTCCAGTAGTAGCAATATTTCTTCTATTTCTAGATCGATCAGCTGCATCTCAATCAAAGTGCGCATTCGTCCAGTCGCCGTTGTTGTTGAATGACCTCCGTAACCGGAAGAGAAACACGCCACCCACCACACCCACAATCCTAGCTTGTTCGTGATGTCCCTCTTGCGTTGTGCCGTGGGATTAACGTAGCGCAGACCGCGCTTCAAAATTGGGCATAAATCAAAAATAACTGCATCGTGTCTGCGACACACTGCTGCGAGAGTATACACGGCCCTTAAAAGTTCCGTACCCTTCTCCAGGTTTGGTGGATCCGCCGATTACTTTCTTTTCCTGTTTCAGCAGACAGCAACAGACTTTTACAAAATAAAAGCCTGTGAGCAACAGACTTTTACAAAATAAAAGCCTGTGAGCGACAGACTTTTACAAAATAAAAGCCTGTGAGCAACAGACTTTTACAATAATAAAATAAATAATAAAACAGGGGGTTCTGTGGCGTAGTGGGTTGAGCAGGCAAGGCAAGGTAATTCAAAGTGCTTTACAGCTACATAAAATCACAAGAAGGCAATAAAATCCTTTAAAACAAAAACAATAATAAATAAATAAATTAATTAATAAATTAAAATAAATAAATAAATAAATAATAAATAAAATTAAATTAAAATAAATAAATAAAATAAAATTAAAGTAAATAAATAAATAAATAAATAAATAAATAAAATTTAAACGAAAAAAAAAAAAAACAGGCGCCCCATGTACAGACGCTACAGTCCTCGCTGCAGCTGGCCCCGGTTCAAGTCCCGCATTGGATGGCCCTGTGCTGCGTGTTGTTCCCCCTCTCTCGGCCAAATTTTTCTTTTCGTTTAAATTTTTTATTTTTTTTTTTAAATGTAAAATAAAAAATAAATTTTTTTAAAGATAAATAAATAAAACCTGCGTTAATGCGCGATAAAATATTTATCGGCGTTAAATGGTTAATGAGTTAACGCGATAATAACGAGTTAACTCGTTCAGCCCTAATAAAAAGATATAAAATAAAAGATAAAACGATCCGTTTTGTGTATAAATGTACTTGGATAGAAACAAGCTCCAGCACACTGATTTATTTAAGAGTGAAACAGACATGGAGGTGTTTCACCTGAGCAGTTCGGTGGGGACGGACTCTGATCCTCTGATTGGCTGTTTCAGGGACCCTCACTACAAGATCCCCCCCATGGACCCCGACATGCTGCGCTTCTTCCGGACGGTGAAGGAAATCACGGGTAGGTCTCCTCTGGCGGTGCGCTCACGCTGGGCTTCCTGTCGGCTGAGCCGCGTGACCTCAGTGTCTGTGTCGTCCAGGTTACCTGCTGATCGCGTCCTGGCCTCAGAACCTCACGTCTCTGTCGGCGTTCGAGAACCTGGAGATCATCCGGGGAAGGATAACGTTTCAGAAGTGAGTCCCTCCTCAGCTCTTAGCTGGTTAGGACTCAGCTTCAGGTAAATCAGAGCAGCCTGGGGCTCTCAGACTGGGTACCCAGCTCCCCCCGGTGGCCAGTCGGTGGTACTTCACCATGGAGGAGTGTGTGTGTGATTCAGTTTGATTCTACTTGTAGGAGCTATTTGCAAAGTTGGTTTTTGTTTTTTTTGGTTCTGGTTGGAAATTAAATTTGTTAATTATGAGTAACTTTATTTGATTAATTTCAGTGCTTTATTTAGATTAGATTTTTTGCTAATATTCCTTTAGTTATTTGTTTGGAATATTTTGGTAATAGGAGGGTTTCACTTGACGTCACTTCCGTATTTTTCTAAGCGCGCGAACCTAAGTGGTGGGCAACCTGAGCTGGAGCCCATTGAAAACACTGTTTTGTCTGCCACTTTTTTGCCCAAAATACCTCAGTTTTGTGCCGTTTTTGGATGTAGCAATCGGTCTAACCGAGAGAAGGGAAAGGGTTACTATCGGGTACCGAAGGTAATCGCCCATAGAGGTGAGAAATGGAAAAAACTCACAGAACAACGCCGCAAAAAGTGGATAGCTAACCTACGTTTACAGACTGGAGGAGCTGAATCTGCAAATGCTCGTGCCTGCGGTGACCACTTCGTCATGTGCGAAATCTAACGGTTTAGTAGTAGTGCAGTAAAGAATTATGTTGTTTAATGCCAATCAACAGTAATGTAATACGGGCTCCGTTTGGGCTTTGTTTTGAAGGCTGCCCCAGCGCGTTGTTGGCTACTGTCAGTGGACTGGGCTCCGACGGTCAAGCTGGGTTACCCAAACACAGAGCTAACACACCGCCATCGGTGTTTCATGCGATCTCTGAGAGTGGTTGATCTAAACAAAACAAATTTGTCACGTCGTCACAAACTTCACGTTTCAGTAGTATCCTCGAAGTGCTTAAATGCTAACAGCGCACATTAGCTCCCAAGTACATGACAACAGAATCGCTCTCTCTCTGCCTTGTGCATTAGGCTAACAAAGACACAATGTCAGCATTTGGATATTTGGAACTCGGCATTTTATCAAAACATGAGTGCCAACATTCACAGCTCGGCATTCAACATGTTAGGTTCTGCTTTACTGCCCAGCCCTGCACTACACACTGCATTTTCCACTGGGATAATGCACCATAAACAAACTTACCCTGGCCAACACCAAAACACAATCATTCTGCAGACGTTTTACTCCCAGTTTGCTGATCCATCCGCTGTGGTAATAGTTATATGCCTACAAACTTTTGTGGGCCTTCATCTGTCGCTTGGTGTAGTGAGACGTCTGGAGAAGCAGGTAGCTCGTTATGTCCACAGCCTCTATATTCGGCAAATCGTTCTGGTCTTGCGAAAATTCTGACATTTTCATTAAGTATGGGTCACGCCCAATGTATTTCTCAACTAACGCCAAATACTTTTCCCTATGTGCCGGCTCCAAACCACTACAATGTTCACTCATCTCCATGTTGGTGCTGCTGTAGTCAAGCTTCCTGCCCACCAACTTCAATTTGCTCGCTCCCGTGATGACGTAACTGAAACCCTCCTATTGGGTCACACTGGGCATCTGGAGTCCCAGCATGCACCTGGGTGGGCCGATGGTTTTTTTTACCAGGAAAAAGGAGAGAGCAGCAGGTTTTCTTTGTTCTTTTGTTTGTTTTATTGTTTGGAAATAAATCATCAGAAAACATAAGAATTCATTTTGGACATTCATCTTCTTTTGCCTGCGTTAAACCACATCCCCCATGATGCATCAGTGGCCTTTTGATTTAGTTTGGTTTAAGTTTAATTTGTTTTTTTATGGACAAATGGTCACTACAATACTAGATGAATTAAAGGGAAAAACCTGATAATTGGAGAATGTGGTAAGAAAGAAGGCCAGTAATGCTCTGTGGCAGGTATGAAAACACACATCTAACACTAACTCTTAGATGCTAACTTTTAGATGCTAACTCTAGATGCTAACTCTTAGATGCTTACTCTTAGATGCTAACTCTTAGATGCTTACTCTTAGATGCTAACTCTTAGATGCTAGATCTTAGATGCTTACTCTTAGATGCTTACTCTTAGATGCTTACTCTTAGATGCTTACTCTTAGATGCTAACTCTTAGATGCTTACTCTTAGATGCTAACTCTTAGATGCTAACTCTTAGATGCTTACTCTTAGATGCTAACTCTTCAATGCTTACTCTTAGATGCTTACTCTTCAATGCTTACTCTTAGATGCTAACTCTTAGATGCTTACTCTTAGATGCTTACTCTTAGATGCTAACTCTTAGATGCTTACTCTTAGATGCTTACTCTTAGATGCTAACTCTTAGATGCTAACTCTTAGATGCTTACTCTTAGATGCTAACTCTTAGATGCTTACTCTTAGATGCTTACTCTTAGATGCTAACTCTTAGATGCTTACTCTTAGATGCTTACTCTTAGATGCTAACTCTTAGATGCTAACTCTTAGATGCTTACTCTTAGATGCTAACTCTTAGATGCTAACTCTTAGATGCTTACTCTTAGATGCTAACTCTTAGATGCTAACTCTTAGATGCTAACTCTTAGATGCTAACTCTTAGATGCTAACTCTTAGATGCTTACTCTTAGATGCTAACTCTTAGATGCTAACTCTTAGATGCTAGATCTTAGATGCTTACTCTTAGATGCTTACTCTTAGATGCTAACTCTTAGATGCTAACTCTTAGACGCTTACTCTTAGACGCTTACTCTTAGATGCTAACTCTTAGATGCTAACTCTTAGATGCTAACTCTTAGATGCTTACTCTTAGATGCTAACTCTTAGATGCTAACTCTTAGATGCTTACTCTTAGATGCTAACTCTTAGATACTAACTCTTAGATGCTAACACGTAGATGCTAACTCTTAGATGCTAGATCTTTACCTCTAGTTTTCAGACTGGTTTAAAGATTTAACTGCCTGCTTCCTCCCAGTCAGTACAGCCTGGTGGTGGTGAAGGTGGCGCACCTGCAGTGGCTGGGTCTGCGCTCCCTGAAGGAGGTGAGCGCCGGCCGGGTGCGTCTGAAGGAGAACCTGGAGCTGTGCTACACCGACACCGTGCAGTGGGCCCACCTCTTCAGATCCACAGACCAGACCATCAGGGACGACTCTCTGCCCGACGTGTGCGGTGAGTCCGGCCTACCTACCTACCTACCTACCTACCTACTTAACTACCTACCTACTTAACTACCTAACTACCTACATACCTGCAGAGTGAGACGTGTTCTGCTCTGCCTCACACAGGGCGGGAGAATCGCACCTGTGACCAGGAGTGCTCTGAGGACGGCTGCTGGGGCCCGGGGCCCGACATGTGCGTGTCCTGCCTGCACTTTGACCGCAGGGGGCGCTGTGTGCCGCTCTGCAACCTGCTGCAGGGGTGAGAGACTCAGACCTTTGTTTGGATGTCTCAGGGTTTCAGGAATAATGATAATCCTACAGTTAGAAGTAAATATTTTCTCCTCAGATTCACACAGATTATAGATTATTGCAGATTAATGCATATTATTGATTATTGCAGATTATTACAGATTATAGATTATTGCAGATTCACGCAGATTATTGCAGATTATTGATTATTGCAAATTATTGCAGATTATTACAGATTATTGCAGATTATTGATTATTGCAGATTATTGCAGATTATTACAGATTATTGCAGATTATTGATTATTGCAGATTATTGCAGATTATTACAGAGTATTGCAGATTAATCGCAGATTATTGCAGTTTATTGCAGATTATTGCAGATTAATCACAGATTATCACAGATTAATCGCAGATTATTGCAGTTTATTGCAGATTAATCGCAAATTATTGCAGATTAATCACAGATTATCGCAAATTATTGCATATTATTGCAGATTAATCACAGATTATTGCAGATTAATCACAGATTATCACGGATTATCGCAAATTATTGCATATTATTGCAGATTAATCGCAGATTATTGCAGTTTATCGCAGATTATTGCAGATTATTGCAGATTATTACAGATTATTACAGATTATTGCAGATTATCGCAGATTAATCGCAGATTATCGCAAATAATTGCAGATTAACGCAGATTAACGCAGATTAACGCAGATTAACGCAGATTATTGCAGATTATTATAGATTATTGCAGATTATCGCAGATTATCTGCATATTATTGCAGATTATCACAGATTATTGCAAATTTTTGCAGATTATTGCAGATTATAGAATATTGATCCACTGTGCTTTATGTGCTGCTGCAGTAAAGATGAGGTGCACCTCAGAGAGGAGGTAGTGCCTTCATCCTCATCAGACTCTTGTCTCCGTGTCACCCTGCAGAGTGCCCAGAGAGGTGGAGGTGAACGGTAGCTGTGTGGAGTGTCACCCGGAGTGTCTGCCGCAGACGGGCTCCCCAAGCTGCCACGGGCCGGTCAGTCCACCTCGGGGGGGTCATTCATAAGTGCTGTCCTGCTTCTGATTAGTCACTAAAACACAGGATTGGTTCAGTTTCTGTCCCGGTTGTTGCATTTTAATGGATTAACTGCAGCACCTTATGAATAACTTCATTCTTTGAATTTGAATGCTAACTCTTAGTTGCTAACTCTTAGATACTAACTCTTAGATGCTAACTCGTAGATGCTAACTCGTAGATACTAACTCTTAGATGCTAACTCGTAGATGCTAACTCGTAGATGCTAACACGTAGACGCTAGATCAGAAGAGGAGCTGTAAGTTGGAGCAGAAGCTCCTGAGGTGCGATCACAGAACCCTCCTCTGTCCGTCTGCAGGGTCCTCACCAATGTTCCCAGTGCGCCCACCCTAAAGACGGCCTCCGCTGCGTGCCACGCTGCCCCCACGGCGTGCCAGGAGACGGGGACACGGTGATCTGGAAG